>NC_135236.1:230875348-231194793 GCF_051348905.1 Ranitomeya variabilis | reverse complement strand
GACCGGTATCTACCGGAGGAAAAATGCTGTATCACTGAATGCGTTTCGAACACGTGTAGTGTTCTTAGTCCTCAGTATCACAATGAGCAGTCAAAATCAGAATAAAAAAAACACTGATCAGGTGAAAAACATGCAAGATAATTACAAAACGTGATGAAACACAACACTTGACTAACAGATTAAGAAAAAAATAAATAAATTGAATATAGAAAAAAAAACCTAAACAAGAATTACCGGTAAGTAATAAATACATATATTAATAGTGCAACATAATTTCCTTTTTTAGGTTTAACCCTAAAGGCACCCGAGTATTTAATAAATAAATCCAATATGCCTCACTATCACGTAATTTCTTCTCCCTATCCCCACCACGTAAATGATTATAAATTTGTTCTATTGCAAACGCTTTAAAGTGCACAGATTGCCTGTCATGAACTTTAATAAAATGGTTTGAAGCATTAGAAACATGACGAGTTGTAGGTTGAATGGTATCATATAACTGTTCTCTGATCCAGTCTTTTAATTTTCTAATGGTGGAACCTACATATAATAATTTGTATTCTAATTATGTTGTGTATATAATTGAATACTTTGAATTGCAGTTTAAGAAACTTTTCATTTTGAAATTCTTTTGATTTCTCCTGTTACCCTTGTGAAAATAAAAAATTGAGGGAAAAAGATAATTTTTGTAAAAAAAAAAATTGAATTTTTATTTTTACGGCTGTATGTTATTCTGAGAAGCACTTGGGAGTCTAGATCAGTTCCTTAGGTAGTCTAGTTTGCAAAATGGGGTCACTTGTGGGGGTTTCAATGTTTAGGCACATCAGGGGCTCTCCAAAATGCAACATAGCATCTAATCTTAATTCCAGCCAATTTTGCATTGAAAAGTCAAACAGCGCTCCTTCCCTTCCGAGCTCTGCCATGCGCCGAAACAGTAGTTCACCCCCACATATGGGGTATCGGCATAGTCAGGACTAATTGCACAATAACTTTTGGGGTCCAATTTCTCCTGTTACCCTTGGTAAAATAAAAAAAAAAAATGGATCTGAAGTACATTTTTTTGTGAAAAAAAAGTTAAATGTTCATTTTTTTTATTTTTTTTTTTAACATTACAAAAATTCCTGTGAAGCACCTGAAAGGTCAATATACTTCTTGAAAGTGGTTTTGAGCACCTTCAGGTGTGCAGTTTTTAGAATGGTGTCACTTTTGGGTATTTTCTTTCATATAGACCCCTCAAAGTGACTTCAAATGTGATGTGGTCCCTAAAAAAAAATGGTGTAAAAATGAGAAATTGCTGGTCAACTTTTAACCCTTACAACTTCCTAAGAAAAAAAAAAAATGTTTGGTTCCAAAATTGTGCTGATGTAAAGTAGACATGTGGGAAATGTTACTTATTGAGCATTTTATGTCACATATCTGTGTGATTTAAGGGCATGAAAATTCGAAGTTGGAAAATTGCAAAACTTTCAAAATTTTTGCCAAATTTCCATTTTTTTTTCACAAAGAAATGCAAAGTAATATCAAAGAAATTTTACCACTATCAGAAGTACAATATGTCACAAGAAAACAATGTAAGAATCACCGGGATCCATGAAAGCGTTCCAGAGTTATTACCTCATAAAGGGTCAGTGGTCAGAATTGTAAAAGTTGGCCTGGTCATTAACATGCAAACCACCCTTGGGGGTGAAGGGGTTCAGGTATAATTTTTTCAGCTTTCTATGACATGACCTACATGCCTATATAGATGTTGATCCTACTGACAGATTTCCTTTAATTCTACTATGCCACTAAAAAAGAAACACAGGACAACTAAGAAATGATATCCAGTATGGACTGACATACATTAACATACCAGAGATACACATGAATCCAGAGCAGCGGTGGTGTAATCACTGGGGGCGAGCACTTTTCTACTTCTAGTGAGAAATATGCTGAAATATACAACACCCAGGACAGAACAAAAGTGACCACAACATATTTACCGATTGCTGAATATGAAGATGATGCATAATGTACACGATCCAATCAGCATGTTTACAGGTGTCTACTTTACATGTATAAACTTTGCAAGTACTACATGATCATCTGAAGAATTGATGATGTGGAATTCAGAGAAGATTATGTGCAAAATCTGCAAGATATGTACAGACCGGATTATTTACTGCAGATTTTGCAGTCAACCTGAGTCAAAATCTTTACCTTACATGCAGATATATTGTGGGTTTTGCAGCAAAATTCACCTTATGCATTGCAGAGAGTACAAATCTGCAACAGAAAGGGTATGCCCATTTCAAAGCAGACAGTAAGCTAGTATTTCCATTGTGTTTTTCCAATATTTGTGGATGGGGTTTTGAAACCCTCATCCACATGCATTGAACTGGAAAGTGGTGCAAAACCTGCACCACAAATTGTGGCATTTCTTACGTGTGTGTACACATCCTAATGATGCACACAGTTAATAAGCTCATAAACGTCTGAAAACCCGACGGACAGCAGGATTAATTCCTAATAGACATCTATGGCTAAAAATCTCTCTTACGATGTTTGGTAATCCACATTAATGAAAGTAGGCCAACACATCAAGGTCAAAACACAAGCTGGATGAGTTTTATTAGCAAGTGCTCAAGTGTTGTCACATTGCAAGTTTAGGTATCAGGATGCAGGTTTCACCACAACCAGATCTGCAGGATAGGGTATAGCTGTTGTATTTGCACATTTATATGAACCACTGCACAATAACCTTCCAAGGTTACACTAATCTTTAGTGTAGATCTGCTGTTACAGACACAAGATCAAACGGACCTTACTGTACTGACACTTCATTCATTTAATGTGATACATCAGCTCAGAATTGGATTCTGATGCCCTGAAAAAATCTGCACTTACTACAGCAGTTTATAGCAGTAAAACTGAGTCCTGAGCTGTTGTCCCACTATAGTATGGGCTGCTTGTCATTCTTATTCTACATGCAGTGCAGATCCAAAAGCAATACAACCTTTTCTGCCCAATCAATAAGCAATTTGGGCATAAACATATATCATAGAACCTATAGTTAAAAGGCAAAAGTAAAAAAAACTAACAAAACAAAAAAAAAAAAACACCACATCTTTGTCAGCCATATAAAGTATATATTAGGAAGCAAGGTCCAACTGTTTTATGGCCTTCATAAACCACTGGTTTAAGGATATCAATTGCAACGCTAGTGCTCTACATGAGAGAGGAATCTCTGGCATCCACCTTTTCTTTATATGAAAATCCCCAGTAAATCTCTCAAAGCATTTTGCAGTACATAACCACAAAAGAAAAATGCCTAAAATAACCAGTGAAGTCACAGATTGCAGCACATGCAGAATGCTGCATGTTATAGAGACTGGGGTAAACCATTAAAAGGGCACTGTACATGCAGTCTTCTTTAGGCGGATACTCCATAATCTGCCTGAAGAGAGCGCTTCATAAATGCTAAAAAGGATATATATAGATAGATATCTCTATATCTCTCTCTCTCTCTCTCTCTCTCTATATATATATATATATATATATATATATATATATATATATATATATATATATATACACACACACACACACACACACACACACACACACACACAGCAATGTAAAGACAACTTGCAGTTCATATATTCAGTATTCAGTCTTAAGTTTCTTTTAATCTCTTCATGTTTGTAAAGACGCACAGTGGTTAAAAAGTGACCTGACAATTCTTCACCACGAAGATGCCAAGACGCTTGGAAAAACTCCATGGGTACACCAGAGCCTAAAAGATGCCATGTGCACATACCCTAACCGTGCCCTTTTAAAAACCAATGAGCAAATGGCATTTTTGTAAATCTCAATAAGGGCAATGCTACACGCCAACTTTGATTACACAAAATTATGTTTCAGGCAAGTTTTGTGATGGGGGAAAAAAAAAAGCAAAAAAAAAAAAGCATGAACGATCTATATACACCTCAGGCCAGGTTCAGACAAACGTACTTGATGGTCCGTACGTGGATCACAGTGACCAGACAGACAGTCAGTCCAGGCACTGTCGTTCATGTACGGACTGAAATACACAAGTCTTAACCGATTCTTCCTGTCATGTGAGAATGTTGAAGTCGCACGTGAATTACATTTTGATACATGATGACAAAATTGCATGTGACTAATGACCTAATGACCAAAAACCCAACAAGATTAGGATTTTGCTGACTGTCATTAAACATTGTAATCTCATGTTGTATTTTAAATCCAAGTTGTCACGTATCTTACGAAAAAAAAAAAAAATAGTTTACCCAAACTTTTTTTTTTGCTTTTTCTAAATTCCATATTAAAGGAATGGGAAATATACAGGAAGGGAGTTTATTAGCACAAACACTAAAGACTTATTACATTTTGATACTGTTTTAGGTGACAAAATTGAGAATGAATAAGAATTGAGGAAATAAAAGCTGTTTTATCAGGAAAGATTTCTGATCAAAGGCTGCACAACAATCACTATGTCCATGATTTTTCATACTAAATCTCTAGTAGGTTAGCATCAATTTGTACAGCCATTAGCATTAACTGTATTTACGTGGAGAAATGTTTCCTTCCTTATAAAAGACTAAGATGTGGGGCCAATCACCCAGGTCAGTGACAAACAGATGAGCAAACACTGGAATGTTGTAATCTGCCAGCCATTCCATCTCCCACACAGTCTTCATGGGATTCATCAGTCTTCCAAGAAATAATTACCGTAATGTGAATGGCATCATGGGTACTTTCAAGCACTTGAGAAGCCAGATGACCAAGCTGGGATTCTTTGAAGATCTGACCAGCCTATATATGTACAGGTACTGCATCATGCATAATATGAGGCACACCAAGTAGTGGAGGACAACTTCTGTCCATAAAATCCATGGCCAGGCGTAATAGAAATACTAGGACTTTGTGCTCATGCAACTCTATTATAAATGATACAGGGATAATCATAAGCACAGTCAAAACCAGAAAGCAGATCATGAATGGTATATGGATAACGTCACACAGCACAGCAGCCGATATGCCAGGACTTGGACAGGTCATATTTGCAATGTGTTTTTTAGCATAATTTCCGTAAACAACTTGTTACTTTTGCAGTACAAGCTGAATGTAGACATCATCAAAGCAAACTAGATTAAAGCTGACATGGCCGCTAGCAAAGGAGAGCAACTGACCGAGGCAAAGTGTCAAGTCTAAAAACATATACATTCAGTGCTATCCAGAGGCTGAAGAGAAATATCAAAGCTAGACATAGGATGTTAGAGGAGACATGATGCCCATAGAGCAGTTCTGAAGTACACAGGCAGAATGCACTTAATGCTGTTTATCCAGAATATCACACGTACCGTTCAGGGACAACATCAGACAGAGGAATTAGGGTCTTTACAATTTTAACAACCAATATAAACACTACAGGAGCCAAGAAAATGCTGGAAATAATGCACAGAACGAGTGATCTCAAATACCATCATTTAACAACTTGTGTTGCAGTTTTATAACATTTGGTTAGGATACTACTCTGCTTTACAATCATTTGTTTCTATATGTACCCTCAATGGATGATTCACACAAGGTCTAGAGAAAAAGGGTGCACAACCAGCAGCCTGGTGGTCAAAAACAACCCACAATACCATTCTGGGAAAGGAAAAACACTTGGTCATAAACATGGCAGTCTCCATTGTGGTTTCTCATGGATGTGAATTGCTTGGCTATTTATGCAATAAAAAAAAAAAAAATAAATAAATAAAAATTATATATATATATATATATATATATATATATATATATATATATATATATATATATATATATATATATATATATATATATATATATATATATATATATATATATATATATATATAGGAATCATCATGGACACACAAGTACTGTGATCTCCATTGTAATATATTATATATATATATATATATATATATATATATATTACAATGGAGATCACAGTACTTGTGTGTCCATGATGATTCCTTTGCCCTGAAATATCAGATGACGAGTAGGCTCCCATCTTTTCCCTGATAAGTTAAAGATCCCACCCTCCTCCAAAGGAGGAACCCTATCAGATATTTAAGACATATACAGTCCGATCTGAATGCGGACCTTGAAAGTGGTACAAAGCAGCAAAAAAGGCTGTGCGCCCCTTGTCTAAAACATGTTACTCTGTGAGTTATTAATAACTATTAGTTAATAGAATAGTACTTATACAAAAAGCATTTATAATTGTATGGTGTTTTCCCAACCATATTTATCAGTTTTAACAAATTTGCTGAAAATGTTAGAAAAAATGCCCGCCCAGCCACATTTAATTTGTAAATATTTGTGCAATCTCCTTGATATCTTTCCTGCTGTTCAGTTTCCTACCAAGGGCCTACTTGAAATTTATATTCACTGTAAGGTTCTTGCTTCAAATCTAATGATGCTTCACATGTAGAGCCAGGAGTGTCCCTGCTGCTGCAGCCTTGCCGTCATATGAAAATCACGCAGACCACCCAAGAAAAGGGGCTGAAGCTGCATAAAGCTTGGAATAAAAACACATCTCAGGAACTAGAACTGCCCTCGTCCGCACAGGTAAGATAATTCTAGCTATGTGACTGAAGATCGACACAGTATATGGCCTCATTCAGACATCAGTGATTTTTCTTGCATGCAAAAAACAAAACAAAAACAGTTACGGTATATTAGAGTTTAGAGAGTTTTAACCATAAGAGTATCATCAGTTTTTCTCAGAATAAAAACTAACAACTGATGGAGCTTTCTCAAACTTCTCACATCAAACAGTCAGTGAAAAACAAAACAGAACATGGATGTCATCAGAATGCCGTCCGATTTTTTTCACAGACCTGTAAACTTGTATTAGCTAGATTGATCCAAGACTCAAATCAAAATTGGACACGTCTCCGTGATTTTGTGCTGCAAAAATACACAGACACACGAACAGCCCCATAGACTATAGGTAAAAAGTGCCATCTGTGAAAACCACCAATAAAACCAGTATGTGAAAAAGTAGTGAATTAATGGGCCCTTAGGCCGGTTTCACATTTGTGGTTGTGTCCGCAGCGTTTCTTCCGCAAATATCCGCATGCGTTGTGTATTCCTATATTTAACATTAGGGACGCATGCGTCTGCGATCGTTCGCGTTTTGTCGTGTTTGACGACGCATGCGTCTTTTCTTCGTCTGCGGTTTGGCACGGAAATACAACATGTAGTAATTTCTACAGGCGTCAATTTGCCGCCTGGTAACGTATGCGGTCGATTGCGTAAGGAATGCGCCAAAAAAACGCATTGCTGTCTATATGAAAGCATGCGTTCACAAGCACATGCACAAGAGAAAAACATGTCTAGACACTGATAAGCCACCCCCCACATACAAGGTGATAAAGGGAGGCAGTGGACATTTGCAGGTCACTACTCAGCAGACACTGAAGCAGACGAGACGCAGGCTTCATCCTTGGAGAAAAACAAGAAACTGAAAAATGTGAGTATATCCTATCCAATGCCTTTATTTTCTATTTTCTGTCTCTACATGTCCTAATTTCTGCCATTTCTTTCTTTCTGCATGCATCAGAATGTCTTCTCCTTCTGATGAGGAGCAACGTCCTGGACCTTCTGAAGTAGAACATGTCAGTGAAGTGAGTAGTCACCTCCTCAGATTGGTAAGTATTCACTGTCATATCTACACATATGACAATTTTTTTTTCCTTTTTTTAGAGCACTTCTACTGCGGCAGAGGCTGGGCAGGAGCAGCGGGGTCACGGTCGAGTGTCAAGGCGGCAGCGTGTAAGTATACCTGGCTGACTGTTTACTGTATCCTCACTTTAGTATTCTTGAATCTTCCTTTCTTTACTTTCCTCTTTCTTTATAATTTTCTTCTAGACTCCTTTTTTATCTTGACTTTCCTTATTCATGCCATTTCTCAGCCTCTGTTTTCTTTCTTTTCCTTATGTTAATGTATACAACATTTAATGTCTTCATTTATGTTTTAGGTTCCAGAACGGGATGAGGACCTCATTGACAACGATATCCTCATCTCCCTGGTCCAGGAGCGAGTCCCGTTGTGGGACACCCGGGTTCCACAGCACTCGGACAACGTGACAATCCTTCGCCAATGAGGTGGCCAAAGAGATGTGGGATGGCTGGGACAACGCCCCGAATCGGGTCCGAAATGCTTTTGGTAAGTATTGCAATGTATTGTGAAGCAGCAGAGACCTTGGCCGTGCTCACACAACTGTGTGTGATGATATAAACTCTCAGGAGTTTCTCTCATCACACACAGTTGTGTGAGCACGGCCAAAAGTCCATTGTCTAACCATTAGGTTTTGCTTTTTCAACAGTGGCCAGAGTCAAAACACGTTGGCGTTCGATGAAGGACCGCTTCAACAAGGACCTGCGTCAAGAGAGCCGTGTTCCCAGTGGTTCAGGAGCAAGGATCAGAAAATACAAATACCATCGCGTTCTGGCATTTTTAAGACCGGACCCTGCCCAGAGAACGTAAGTATTTCAACCGTGCATTAGGTTGTATTGTATTGCCATAATCTGTATATTTCTATTCCACAGGATTTTGCGTCTGGTTAATTTTTGGTATTAATTTTCTTTTTCCTTTTTTCACAGCACATGGAGCAGCACTGTTGGCCCAGGTTCTGGAGCGGTCCTTCATCAGACAGCCACGGACCCGTCCCAGCCGTCCAGCAGCGCTGCAGCAAGTGGGCCTGCCACACTAACTGGAGACCAGGAAGCTGGTCCATCACGTGTTCCCCTTTCCCAGTCCTCTGCCACTGTCCCTTTTTTTGGGGCTCCTCCCGGCAGCAGCAGAGGGCATCGGACAGGTCCCTCATGCCCGAGTTTTTGCACTTGAGCTCGGTTTTTCACGAAGGACTCAAGGCTTTGGGTGACCGAATGGATATTTCACTTAGCCACATGAATACACGTATCCAGGAGGTCACCAAAAGCCTTGACCAAGTAAAAGCCGACCTCCAGAGGCCAGCACATCATTTTTTTAACCAAATTGAGCAGGGCATGTCGGAACACCTTACTGCTGATCTCCAGCTGAGTGTCATGCAGGCCTGCAATGCTGCTTACGTGCAGGCTATGCAGCAGAGTCGGTATTTTCAGCAGACAGTGGCGGCATATCCACCTGTGCCTTCACTGTCACGATTAACCTCAATGCCGACCTCTGCTGCATACCACTGCTCTATTCCTAGCACTGCCGGACACCAGTACAGCACCACCACGATGCCGAGTGCTGTTGGACAGCCCACCGCCACCACCATGACAACCGCTGCTCCTGCTTGGACCTCCTCCACTGACACCACGATGCAGCAGGACCCAGGCATGGCCTTCCGTAAAGCCACCACCACGATGCAGCAGGACCCTGGCATGGCCTTCCGCTCTACAAGCGCTATGGACTCTGGCATGGCTGCACGCTCTACGAGCACTATGGACTCTGGCATGGCTGCACGCTCTACGAGCACTATGGACTCTGGCATGGCTGCACGCTCTACGAGCACTATGGACTCTGGCATGGCTGCACGCTCTACGAGCACTATGTACTCTGACACTGTGCAGCCGGACCCTGACAGGTCACCCACCACGACCATGCCACGACATGAGCCCACCGAGGCTTACCAGAACCCGGCAATCCCAGAAAAAACAAAACAAAAAAAAAACAGCGGACTCTTAGTATTCCTCCCCCTTCACCTCCCAGTGTGTCTGTAATGTCAGGTTTGTCTCACCCTTCCAGTGCGTCTCAAGCCTCTCATGTGTCAAGCCCTATCCCCGAACTACCAGACCCCACTAGTTTCATTGCCCCTTCTCCTGCCACCTCTGCGTTGTCCATGGTTAGCCATGCCTCAGTGCTTCACACCCCCCGATTACATCACTCTACCCCAAGCAGGCACAGTTAAATAAATATTTTGGTTGTTAAAAAATAAATACAAGTTTTTTTGCCCCAATTATGTTTGGTTTATTGTGTCTTTCGCCACCGGCAACACACACCGTGCGCCAAATAAACTTCGCCACACACTTTATTTTTTGGCTACATCATAGCTCCAGTAGATAGCAAGTACAAGACTTTGTGTGTCTTTAGTATAGAGCTATGAGGTGGACCAAAAAATGTATACTTCTATTTTCTCCTTAATCTGTTCATTCTGCTTAGTCTCTGACTAGTGTTGCAGACTGAAGAGCAAATGGTGGCAATACCATGCAAAACTATACTTTACAGGTCAGGTGTCCAAAAACTCATAAGTTGGGACGCCTGACCTGGTGAGTAGAGAAGTGCATTGTATAGCCTCCTTTTTCTCTTCTGTGTACATAATCTATTTCACGCAAACTCAAGGGACGATGGCGGTCATACACGGCATATCTATGCTCACCTGCACATGTGTCAGAAATAGTGAATTCATGAGGCTGTTATATGTGCATCATGAATTCATTAATTCTGGCACCTGACTTGATGAGTATAGATCTGTTTTGTATAACAGCCATTGTCTCTTCAGTCTGTGTCCAATGGATACTGCATAGCAGAACAGAATCAGGACGCAATGACGTCAACAACCTTATCACTAAAACCACATGGCTGCCGTCACACTAGCAGTATGTGGTCACTACTTTATATTAGTATTTGTAAGCCAAAACGAGTGGAACTATTAGAGGAAAAGTATAATATTAGCATATCTAGCACTTCAGCCTTCATCACCCACTCCTGGTTTTGGATTACAAATACTGATTATAAATAGAGACCAAATACTGCTAGTGTGAGGACAACCTCGGTTTATAGAGGAAAAACATATGAGACACGGTCAAGACAACAAAAAAAAAGTTTATTAACGAGAAACATTAGTAACATGTAAGAAAATAACTGGTACAGATAAAATAACAGGACATTTACACATTGTCCTGCCATGACACACGTCCAATATCCGAATAAAAAAAGGCAGCAAACTGGTCCTGCATGTGGCCAACTTCAGCTGTTGACCGCAGCGGGTGATGCTGGTAATCGGGCAGTGGGTGTGCAACTGGTTCATCCAGTTCAATGTTGGGCCGCTCCTTAGCCATAATGTAATTGTGCAGAACCACACAGGCTTTGACCACCTCGTCAACTGTCTCCATTTTTAGATTAATGGCTGATGCAAGAATGCACCATTTTGAGACTAGAATCCCAAAGGTACACTCTACAGTTCTTCGTGCCCTGGTCAGTTTGTAGTTAAAGATCCTTTTAGTGTGGTTCAAGTCCCGACTGGAATATGGCTTCAGCAGGTTTTCGCACATCTGAAAGGCCTCATCCCAAACCATAACAAATGGCAAATGGAAAATTAAAATTTTTGCCATACACACGGCGGCCCATATTCGAGTTCTTGAAAGTCTGGGAATCGTTGCCACGGCCAAAAGCTCCAATGTCCACGGCGATGAAGCGACAGTCCGCATCGGCTATTGCCATGACCACAACAGAAAAATATTTTTTATAGTTGAAATACTCCAATCCTGTTCTGGCTGGTTTGATAATGCGGATGTGCTTTCCATCCACCGCTCCTAAACAGTTGGGGAAATCACACACACTCCAGAATTTTTCCGCAATTTCAAGCCACATGTCCAAGGTGGGTAGGGGTATAAACTCATCCCGGAGTACATTCCACAAAGCCCGGCAGGTGTCCGCAACTATTCCCGACAGGGTGGATATTCCAAGCCGGTATTGGAAATGGAGGGATGATAAACTCTCTCCGGTTGCCAGAAATCTGGAAGAAAAGGATTAAAGAAAAATTACAATCAGTTCTATTTAAGGTGTGGTTATGCTAAAGACAGAAAGGAAATTACCAAACCCCCCAAAAAACATGTTTAGTACACCCAAAATTAGCACTGGCATTGGTTTACATTTCTTACGTACCTTATGTGACCAGCAGACGTTCCTCGGGTGGAATCGCTCTACGGAGCTGGGTGTCCTGTCTCCGTATGGCTTCTTGGACACAAGCAAGCAAATCCCGGAACGAGTCTTGCGACATCCTTGTATATTCCGGGAATTTGTCCGGGTTGGCATTAAGCTCGCCATACAGCGTGTGATAGGCTCCACGGCTCTCACGTAGTTCGATAATGGGGTGTCTCCAAAAACACCTATGACTTCTCCTCCATCTCGATTTCTGTCTTGCTCCCAAGCAAATGCACAGGCAAGAAACAGCTTGATGCTTAAATCCAGGTTGAAATAAAAGCTCTCCATGCGAAGATCCATCATGACACAGGATACAGGAGCAAAATCTGAAGATTTCAGCTGTTCAAGGGTCTATATAAAGATATCCCATAATACACGCCCTCTGTAGTCCCATTGGCGGTGTCTGGTTATCTAGATTTTTCTCCTGTAAAATTTGTCACCATGCGCACCAAAAACGCAAACGCAGAAAAAAAACGCATGGAAAAGCGTGCAAACATGACGTTTTTTAAACCGCATGCGTTCCCGCGTGCATCTAAAAAATGCCGCGTTTGTACGCGTTTATATGCGTTTTTCCAGCACTTGCGGATGCGGATTAAACGCTGCGGATTCTAACGCAAATGTGAAACTAGCCTTAGTGATCTGGAATAGAATGTCTGAAGCTTTGCCATTGAAGCAGTCATAAACTGTTCTGGGGAAAATCGTGGAACTATAGACCTAACATAATTATATCAATAGTTAAGTGGCTATGGACATACACGAAATCTGTGTGCTGTGCTGTAGTAGCCAGCGGTTTCCACCCCAGCAATTCATTCCATCATCATAGTCTGTGCAATATCGTTTGCTTGTTTTCCCACCTGAAATTCTGTTTGGCAGCATGCCTTACAGTTCATCTGCACACCACTGAAGAAAACAGAGTGACAAGAAAAGATGTATTCACAGGCAGCGGGAGAGAGAAATGGCCCATTGTACGGACAAGTACAAGGACCCTGGAGAATCTTACAAGATATTGTATTAACCAGATCTTCAGTGCATCTAGACATTTAATATCTTCACCATGTAGCCCAATAAGTGCATTATTCAAAATCATAATTAAAATGACAAGACCTAAATGTTCAATGTTAGCATCATTACCATGAGCAGACTCATCAGTAGCGTCACAGCAACAAGCTCTGGCACAGTAACAAACATAGCACTGCCACACATTAAATGTTGTGTCATTATAGCTGTACCTCAGACCTCACTAAGGCTACGTTCACATTTGCGTTGTGCGCCGCAGCGTCGGCGCCGCAATGCACAACGCAAACAAAAACGCAGCAAAACGCATGCACAACGCTGCGTTTTGCGCCGCATGCGTCCTTTTTTTGATTGATTTTGGACGCAGCAAAAATGCAACTTGCTGCGTCCTCAGCGCCCGGACGCGTGCGCCGCAGTGACGCATGCGGCGCAAAACGCAAGTGCGACGCATGTCCATGCGCCCCCATGTTAAATATAGGGGCGCATGACGCATGCGGCGACGCTGCGGCGCCCGACGCTGCGGCGCAGACCACAAATGTGAACGTAGACTAAGACACCAGGGAGCTTTCCACTATGCAAATAAAACATTTTCGTCAGTGTGTAAGATTTTGCCATCAAGAGTTAAATCAGTTTGTTCTTTCGGAGTGCCTTTTTTGGCATAAGAGAAGTTTTTCAAGAGATATATATATATATATATATATATATATATATATATATATATATATATATATATATATAGATATAGATAGATAGATAGATAGATAGATAGATAGATAGATAGATAGATAGATAGATAGATAGATAGATAGATAGATAGATAGATAGACACATATACATACATATACATACACACACATACATATACAGGGGTTGGACAAAATAATGGAAACACCTAACGTTTTGGCATCATAATCTTCGAACATGTGATAAACATGCAAACCGTGACATATGGTAATGTTTTGCAGTTGATTAATTGTGCTATGTGATATGTGTATGTAAATTAACTGTTTGTTTTGCATAATTGTAAGAACATTGATGAGAACCTGATACCAATGGCAGACCTCTCGGATTTTCAAAGAGGCCAAATTGTTGGTAGTGTAACAGAAAGTGCCCGAATGCTTAGCGTATCAAGAGGCACTGTCTCCAAAGTAATGACTGCGTTTGAAAGAGAAAGAAAAACGTCGGCAGCAAAGCAGAGGTCCGGCCGAAAGTCAAAGTTGACCGAGAGAGACCGTCGGACTCTAAAGCGAATTGTGAGAGAGGATCGCAAAACCACGGCACCAAAACTCACTGCTGAGCTCAATGAACACCTACAGAACCCAGTATCCATGAAAACTGTTCGTCGGGAGCTGCACAAATCTGGATTCCAGGGAAGAGCTGCAATTAGGCTTCTTTCACACTAGCGTCGGGCCGAGGTCCCCGACGCTAGCGTTGTCCCCGCCGCACAACGGGTGCAGCGGATGCATTTTTCCAGCGCATCCGCTGCCCCATTGTGAGGTGCGGGGAAGTGCGGGGAGGTGGGGGCGGAGTTACATGTAACGTTTTTTGCTCCCGACGGTCCGCAACAGCACGGCACAACCGTCACAGGACGGTTGCGACGTGTGTCATTGCGTCGCAAATGCGTCGCTAATGTTAGTCAATGCTGAAAAAACGCATCCTGCAAGCACTTTTGCAGGATGCGTTTTTTCGGCAAAACGACGCATTTGCGACGTAATGCAGTTAACGCCAGTGTGAAAGTAGCGGTAGAAAACCGCTGCTCTCAATGACAAATGTTTCCAAGCGTTTAGAGTGGTGTAGAAACCTCCAGAATTGGTCCCTCGAGCAGTGGAAACATGTGATATTCTCAGACGAATCATCGTTTACCCTATTTCCGACCTCCGGCCGAGTGTACGTTTGGAGACAGCCGAATGAAGCATTCCATCCAGACTGCCTTCTCCCAACCGTAAAACATGGTGGAGGTTCTGTGATGATCTGGGGTGCTATTTCGTGGATATCCGCCTGGTCAATGATATCCCTTCATGGAAGAATTAACAGCCAAGATTATTTAGGCATTTTGGGTGACCAAGTGCATCCAATGGTTCAAGCACTGTTCCCGGAGGGGAACGCCATCTTTCAAGATGATAATGCACCAATTCATACAGCTAGAATCGTTAAAGCATGGCACGAGGAACATTCTAAAGAAGTGGAGCATCTCATCTGGCCCCCACAATCCCCAGACCTCAACATTATTGAGCATTTATGGTCGATTTTCAAGATTCAAGTTAGACGTCGATTTCCGCCGCCATCGTCGCTCAAAGAACTGGAGGGCGCTTTAACTGCAGAATGGGCTAAAATTCCTTTGGAAACAATTCACACCTTGTATGAATCCATACCTCGGAGAATTGAGGCTGTAATCTCTGCAAAAGGTGGACCTACACCATATTAAACTAACTTTTGTTGATGTTTCCAGGTGTTTCCATTATTTTGTCCAACCCCTGTATACACACATACAATCTAAGCACTGTGATTTTTTTTTTATGGCTCCATAAACTTGCATGTCTCCATGTTTTGGTACAGACCACTCAGTCCACAAAGAACCACCTACATGTGAAATAGCCCCACAGACTATAATGGGTGTGAGTTCTATATGGGTATGTTTCCACGTTCAGGAAACGCTGCGTGTTTGACGCTGCGCAGAGCCGCAGCGTCAAACACGCAGCGTCCAGATGTTACAGCATAGTGGAGGGGATTTTATCAAATCCCGTCTCCACTATGCGTGGTAACGCGCACCCGGCGGCCCTGCGATTCCGGACATGTGGCGCATCTTTTAAGATCGCAGCATGTCCGTTTACCTTGCGGCGCCGCTGCGCCGCCGCAAGGTAAAATGCAGGGCCCTATGTGTGGGGTGCGATGATTCCGGATGTGTGCAATGAACACATCCGGAATCACCGCGTCACAGAAGGGGGCAGAGCGGGTTTGCCGCTCCATCCAAACCGCCGGCCATCCTGAACGTGGACACGTACCCTATGTGAAAAAACATGGACGGACCTTGTACATGAAAAACTGCACCCTAATACTGAAGGCTTGGGTTCTTAAAGTAGAAATGCAGGCGTTGCTCACAAATTGTTGCAGGTCCTACATAAACATACAGTACACGTGACTGGAGCTGTACAAAAAACACCATACACATGATTCAAAATTTAAAAAAAACAAACAAAAAAAAACACAGGAATGGATTTGACAGCGATCTGTTGAATTTTATTTTAAAGTCTTTACTTTTTTCCTCAAATTTAGATTTTGCGTGTTTCAAGTGTTCTTGGAAGGACAATTCGATATGTTAGAAAAAAAATGTTCCTGTGCTGAGATAATGTAATAACTGTGCCCCTGCTGTGTAATGGCTGTGTCTGACCAGGCAGAGCTGCTCTAGTTCATGGTCCCATACCCCAGCTAGAAGGGGGGAGGACATGAGGGTTGAGGGGAAATAACATAGGGGGAGGGAAGGGGCAATGCAGTGGTAAGCATAAGGCTATGTGCATACAAAATTTCAGCGGCAATTCCGCAACTTCCTGCAGCGGGTAAAACGCATGGGGAATTGGCATGCGTATTTCCACTAAACACTGTGTTTGACACAGTGCCTATGCAGCATCAATAGTAAAAAGATATAATGTTAAAAATAATTAAAAAAAAAAAAAATCGTGATGTTCTCACCTCCCGGCAGCCCCCGCAGCTTTTCCGCTCCTCGCGATGCTCCCAGCAACTCTCGCTCTCAGCGATGCCTCGCGCCAATGACCCCAGATGACGTAGCACCACGCGAAACCCCGCTTCGTCATCACAGGTCATTGTCGCAAGGCATCGCTGGGAATGGGAGACATACTGATAGGGAATTTAGATTGTGAGCCCCAACGGGGACAGTGATGATAATGTGTGCCATCCGCACATGATCCGCTTACTTTCCGCATGGTGGGCATAGCCCCATGCGGGAAGTAAGCGGATCAATGCATTCCTATGTGTGCGGAATGAGCATGCTGCGTATTTTTCCGTGATGTGATTCCGCTGCGGAAAAATACGCATTAGCAAAGCATTGCGGAATCCCATTGAATTCAATGTGTCGTTTTGTGTATGCGTTTTAGCGGCGAAAAACCGAAGCAAAAACGCATACAATCCGCAAGGTGTGCACATAGCGTAAGTCACTTATAATAAGAGTACACACATGACACAGCAGGGGCTCAAAGCTGCTCCTTACTGAGGTAAATAACTCATTTCCCTGACTCGAACAAGTAACATAGGAGTGAGTATTTCTGCCACATCTCCAGGAACCTGAGCGCATCTTAAATCAAATCAGTGAGGTAAAATTTCCAGCAGCAGCCGAGCTTATGTGTCACTGACTGATGAGCTCACAGGACTGGTAACACACCAGAAACACTCATTTATGCGATAAAAAAAGACAGGCAAATGTATTAGCAACAGGGAAAGCAGCAACTGCGAGCCGCTGCTGTTTCGTCTGTACACTCCCTTATCATAAGTGACTTATGTTCACCCTGGTCAGGAGCTGAGGTATGTGCCCACCATGAACTGGACTCTGCATTACACAGTACATTTATAAGACTATCTCAGCACAGGAACATTATTTTTTAACACATCCAATTGTAGAACTTATTATTCCAAGCTCTATTAATTAAAATGCATTTTATTTATGGGAAAACCCTTTTAATGCAGACTGTGCAGTGAACAGCAAGTCATTTCTGCAAGGCAGATTTTTTGCTACAGATCTGTCAACCCCTAATATTTTTAATTGTTATCATTTGTCATGATACAATATTAGGGAAAAAAAAAATGGTTAACATAAATAATTGGTTTTGACATGAGACCCTATGAGTAATGGGTGGAAGAGGGATGGCATCCAATACAGGGTTTCACTATAGCCATCAAACATGAGCGCCATATACACTAGCAGACTTTTTTAAAACCAAGAATGACATCCAGTAGAATTATACATTCATTTTTCTTCTTTCCTTAAAGGGAACCCGACAGCTAATATATGCTGCGCAAACTGTGGGCAGAATGAATGTTTATGGAATAATGAAGAGGGTATGAATGTTTATCACTGAAACACTGCGGTGTTTCAGAGAAAAAGAAAAAACACAAAACAAAACATACGGTAGTTTTAATAGTTGACGGGACCGTGCTGCACGAGTGACTAGTCATACCGGTGGGTCCCCAGCAGCTTCTCCCCACCCACTGACACTGAATGACAAGTATCTGCCTTTTATGGGCAAGTGGGCAGAGGCTTGCCAGTCAGAGGGCAGGGAGAAGCTGCCGGGCACCTGCCTGTACAACTAGTCAATAGTGTGACCGGCTCCCTGGCAGATACTAAAATTGTGTTTCTCTCTGAAACACCAAAGTGTTTCACAGACAAACATACATGACTGTGACCCTACCGCCAGTGGCTGATACATGCTGCCCATGGTTTGGGCACCATGTATCGGCTAACAGGTTCCCTTTAACATCTTATGTCATACATCCCAATGTATGTTCAGGTTTAGAAAATAAAAAAGGAGTTGTCCACTACTGAGCAACCACAGTTGCAGGCTGTCGTCAATGAGCGGCCGCTCGTCAGCTGCAGCTCATCAATATTCTTTCAGGGCAGGTGTCTACTGTGACGAAATAGTAAAAGCTGCAACCTGCCACAACAAGTCACATCACTCTCCGGTAACAGCGGCACGGACATCACTGGATCAGTGCCGCTGCAGGAGGTTAGTGAAAAAGGTTTCTACTGTAATTGCGCTCCTAAAATGATTAAGCTGGCTGGTATTGCCCAGTAATGGACAACCCCTTCAAGTAAGGGAATTTATTATACTAATTGACCATTAAAATTAGGAAGAAATCTTTGCATCATAACACCATTGACAAGTATTTTGGTGGTACTTCTTAATATGTGTTTTTAAATCTTTTAGTCTGATCTCTCTTTGGCAACTGAAGTACGTCTTAAGTTTCTCTGTTTTACCTTTTATTAACAATTCCATAAAGTTT
Organism: Ranitomeya variabilis; assembly: GCF_051348905.1. Taxonomy (NCBI): domain Eukaryota; kingdom Metazoa; phylum Chordata; class Amphibia; order Anura; family Dendrobatidae; genus Ranitomeya; species Ranitomeya variabilis. The sequence continues at coordinate 231,175,820 of NC_135236.1, read as the reverse complement.
ATGCAAAGATTCAATATTTACAGTGCTGACCCTCATATTTCAAGAATTCTGCAATTTGTCCTTACATGCTGGATGTCAGCTTCTGGGCCAAATCCTGACCGGTGGCAGCCCATTCTTACCTAATTAGTGCTTGGTGTTTACAATTTCTGTGTTTTTGTTTGTCCACCCACTTTCTGAGAATTGACCACAGGTTCTCAATGGGATGGAGACCTGGTGGAGTTTCCTGGTCATCATGCTGGTAAAGGCATAGTTGATCACAAAATTCTACCTGGATTGTTGGGAAAAGTTGCATCTGGAAGATGTTTAGAGAGATGAAACGGTGAGCACTACCATGAGTCTTGAGTCACGCCAGAAATGAAGCATCCAGAGACCATTCGTGTGTGGGGTTGCTTTTCACCCAAGGGAGTGGGCCTGCTTAAAATTGTGCCTAAAATTCACTACCATGAATAAAGAATTGGATCTAAACATCAGTCAGATGCAACTTCTCACAATGATTCAAGATCATCAACAACATTTATGTCAGTCTCAAAACTTTAAGCTATGATAGTAGTTTTATTTGCAGTATGCATATTTTTTATCCTTTTTAAAAAGGAAAAAAATAAAATTGTAGATAGCCTTTTCTAATGTTCAGACACTTCTGCTTGTTTCTGTGCTAGACAAGACACCAGCATGGAAATAGGTCTTTCCTGATAAATGAAGCCGAGTGCACGGGTATTCAGGAGCAGTAAGTATGTTACGTAACAAATTTAACAGATCCCAAATAAATTATTTCCTGACCGTAATCCATTCTTCAGCTGCCTGTGCTTGTGTGTTTACTCACATATTTGTATTAAGGCTAAAAAAAATAAATGAAGGTCACATTAGTTTTTTTCTTTTTACAGTGGAGATTCTTTACGAAGGTGCTACTACAAGTACATGGCATTACCAGGTATGCTAGGTATATGTTTTTTATAAAACTGATTAGGACAATAAATAAAAGTTACAAATAAATTAATCTTTTAGGGGAAGCTGGCCTTTGTTTTTTTCAGTATAGCTGAAGTATTTGGCTCATAAAATCTCTAATTTTTATGCCCCATGAAGGCACATTACATGGACCACCATCGATAGGTAAAACTAGCAAGTAATGCCACAATTCAGCCTGGCTAAATGTAGTTTCTTCCACAATTGACGTTTGTACGTAAGAGAACCCAGGCCATCAGTGATCTGCCCCACTTTTCATCAAGAATATCCATTTAATATTCTCAACTTTGATGGATAATTATTACCCATCTGCACATTGTAAAAGGTTATTTTAAGAGGGAAGTTTTGTTTCCCGCTCTACACAAGACATATCCACCCAAACCTCCACCTGTTAGAGCTACACCCATATGTTTGATTGAGGACCATCACTGTTTTTGACCCTCGGGGGACCCTCCCTCCAAGTCGCTGGTGTAATCTTACACACAGTATGGTATGTTCTGAAATACGGATGTAAAATATAAAAGGTCTTCTTGCCTTTATTTCTTATTTCCATTTTGTTTATTTCAATAGTATTTAAGATTCTGAAATATGCAATTATCATAGGGCATGCTGTAATTTTGAAAATGTTGCCCGATTATGGAAAAATCACAGTATGGCAAAATGTGATTGGCCTTTACATGCCACATCTAAAGAATGTTTTACTGATCTGGTTAAACTTACACACGAGGACGGGAAAAACTTTTGTCTGAAGAAGCCCGTAAACTGCACTGCTCAAAAAAATAAAGGGAACACTAAAATCCCACATCCTAGATATCACTGAATGAAATATTCCAGTTGTAAATCTTTAATCATTTCATAGTGGAATGTGTTGAGAACAATAAAACCTAAAAATGATCAACATAAATCACAACTAATATCCCACGGAGGTCTGGAGTTGGAATGATGCTCAAAATCAAAGAGGAAAATAAAGTTACAGGCTGATCCAACTTCAGTGGAAATGCCTCAAGACAAGGAAATGCTCAGTAGTGTGTGTGGCCTCCATGTGCCGGATGGTATGACCTCCCTCCAATGCCTGGGCACGCTCCTGATGAGGCGGCGGATGGTCTCCTGAGGGATCTCCTCCCAGACCTGGACTAAAGCATCCTCCAACTCCTGGACAGTCTGTGGTGCAACGTGACATTGGTGGATGGTGCGAGACATGATGTCCCAGATGTGTTCAATCGGATTCAGGTCTGGGGAATGGGCGGACCAGTCCATAGCTTCAATGCCTTCATCTTGCAGGAACTGCTGACACACTCCAGCCACATGAGGTCTGGCATCGCCCTGCATTAGGAAGAACCCAGAGCCAACCGCACCAGCATATGGTCTCACAAGGGGTCTGAGGATCTCATCTCGGTACCTAATGGCAGTCAGGCTACCTCTGGCAAGCACATGGAGGGCTGTGCGGCCCTCCAAAGAAATGCCGCCCCACACCATTACTGACCCACTGCCAAACCGGTCATGCTGAAGGATGTTGCAGACAGCAGATCTCTCTCCACGGCTCTCCAGACTCTGTCCTGTCACGTCTGTCACATGTGCTCAGTGTGAACCTGCTTTCATCTGTGAAGAGCACAAGGCACCAGTGGCGAATTTGCCAATCCTGGTGTTCTGTGGCAAATGCCAAGCTTCCTGCACGGTGTTGGGCTGTGAGCACAACCCCCATTCTGTGGACATCGGGCACTCAGACCATCCTCATGGAGTCGGTTTCTAACAGTTTGTGCAGGCACATGCACATTTGTGGCCTGCTGGAAGTCATTTTGCAGGGCTCTGGCAGTGCTCCTCCTGTTCCTCCTTGCACAAAGGCGGAGGTAGCAGTCCTGCTTCTGGGCCATTGCCCACCTATGGCCCCCTCCACATCTCCTGGTGTACTGGCCTGTCTCCTGGTAGCACCTCCAGCCTCTGGACACTACGCTGAAAGACACAGCAAACCTTCTTGCCACAGCTCGCATTGATGTGCCATCCTGGATGAGCTGCACTACATGAGCCACTTGTGTGGGTTGTAGAGTCCGTCTCATGCTACCACGAGTGTGAAAGCACAACATTCAAAAGTGACCAAAACATCAGCCAGAAAGCATTGGTACTGAGATGTGGTCTGTGGTCCCCACCTGCACAACCACTCCTTTATTGAGCGTGTCTTGATAATTGGAAATAATTTCCATCTGTTGTCTATTCCATTTGCACAACAGCATGTGAAATTGTCAAAAACTGTTGCTTCCTAAGTGGACAGTTTGATTTCACAGAAGTTTGATTTACTTGGAGTTATACTCTGTTGTTTAAGTGTTCCCTTTATTTTTTTGAGCAGTGTAGATTGGGAGGTAAGTATTCATATAAAGCAGAAGCCAGGAAAACACAACACGGCTGCATGTAAATAAAGACCATTCATAGTATGGAGATTGTAATACAATTTTGTAATAGAGTATTGTTAGTTTCTCCTTTTATGTATCAGTACAATGTGTGTTTATTTCCAGTAGATGGAGAATTGATAATGTAAATGTTTCTCTAAACAAGACCTTACATTTAATCATTGATAACACTGGCCAACAGTGAAAATGTTTCTGAAATGAAAATAGCTGGTTTGTAATAATTTTAGCATCCTAAAAACGAATATGTTACTTAAAAATCATTATTAGCTCTTGTTGCTGAGATACAGGTCATTTAAGATTATTATGCAGGAAAATAGGGAAATTTTGAATTTTCAACAAATGTGTATTGGTAAACCTGATTACAGACCTGTTGAACCAATGTCAGCCATTTTATAAATTGTGTCTGCATAGTTTGTACTAATTGAAGTCTCTTTCTCTTGTTGCAGTAATTTTGTGGAGAGAATTTACACTTTGAAAATGCCTCGTAAATGTGCAAATATTGTTAACAATTTTTGTTACGTGTGTGGTTATGTGACATTTGCCAACCAAAGAAGACCAATTACTCCACTTGTGAAGACTGCTTACCATCATTACTTTGCTTATACGTGGCACTTAAATACGTGGCACTTATACGTGGCACTTAAATACGTGGCACTTATATACGTGGCATTTTGAGACCTATAATTTTTCCACATTTTGGTCCACAGAGTCATGTGAGGTCTTGTTTTTTGCGGGACGAGTTGACGTTTTTATTGGTAACATTTTCGGACACGTGACCATTTTTTATCACTTTTTATTCCGTTTTTTGTGAGGCAGAATAACCAAAAACCAGCTATTCATGAATTTCTTTATACCGTTCTGCGTTTGGTAAAATTGATAAAGCAGTTTTATTCGTCGGGTCAGTACGATTACAGCGATACCTCATTTATATCATTTTTTAATGTTTTGGCGCTTTTATACGATAAAAACTATTTTATAGAAAAAATAATTATTTTGGCATCGCTTTATTCTGAGGACTATAACTTTTTTATTTTTTTGCTGATGATGCTGTATGGCGGCTTGTTTTTTGCGGGACAAGATGACGTTTTCAGCGGTACCATGGTTATTTATATCCATCTTTTTGATCGCGTGTTATTCCACTTTTTGTTCGGCGGTATGGTAATAAAGCGTTGTTTTTTGCCTCGTTTTTTTTTTTTTTTTCTTACGGTGTTTACTGAAGGGGTTAACTAGTGGGACAGTTTTATAGGTTGGGTCGTTACGGACGCGGCGATACTAAATATGTGTACTGTACTGTGCAATTTATACTCTTGTAATGAATTCTTCTCGCTACCTACAGCACATACTTCCATGGCGTGTATCTAAAAAACGAGAGCTAATTAAACAATTCTGTGGGTATATTTGAGTTTCTCGACCCAAAATTAGTAATATTTGCCTATTTTCATCAAAGAAACATAAAAAAAGTTGTTTTTTGTTGGCCTGTGTAATCTATTACTACGATCTGAAGCTTAACATTTAAGCTAATCCAATGCTAGAAACGTATTAAGAATGAGTTTGCACACACTTCAATCTTCACACCAGTAGAGTGCAAGAGAAAAGATGGGGAGGACTACAGACATGCCACAGTGAGCGATCAATTTTCATCAATAATACAATACTTCTATTGATTGTCGGCAATGATCACAAGTGTGCAAAAGTAAAAAAAAATAATAATTAATATGATAGCTTCACAGTATACCATAACTATAAAATGTATACATTACTATTGTATTCTCTATAAGCATCAAAATACTTGTTATTCTTTTGGCATTATATCTTACAAGATATTTTACACAAGGTAGTAATTTGGCTCAAGAAAAAGCACTTTTTGAGAAATGGAGTCAATTGCATCCCGTTCACAGGAATCTCTATAGAACAGATACATACAGGTGCTTCTCACAAAATTAGAATATTAAAAAGTTAATTTATTTCAGTTCAATATAAAAAGGGAATCTCATTATATAGAGTCATTACAAGCAGAGTGATCTAATTCAAGTGTTTATTTCTGTTAATGTTGATGATTATGGCTTACAGCCAATGAAAGCCCAAAAGTCACTATCTCTGTAAATTAAAATAATTAACAAAAAGCACCTGCAAAGGCTTCAATCCATTTAAAAAGGTCCCTTAGGCTCCGCAATCATAGGGAAGACTGCTCACTTGACAGATGTCCATAAGGCAGTCATTGACACACTCATTATAATAAGAAAAAGGAGAGGTGCACCCTGGCTGTAAATTGAATAAATAGATATAGGGGTGCAATGCCTAGTCCAATAATGTATATAACCAAAAAAGAGGAGAGAAAAGACTGGACTAATAAAGGCTTGCACACCACAAAATATAGAAAAGTAACAAACTTAGTTTGTTACGTTTCTATATTTTGTGGTGTGCAAGCCTTTATTAGTCCAATCTTTTCTCTCCTCTTTTTTGATTGACACACTCATTGACACTAAAGAAGCTGGCTGTTCACAGAGTGCTGTATCCAAGCATATTAATGGAAAGTTGAGTGGAAGGAAAAAGTGTGGTAGAAAAAGGTGCAGAAGCAACCGGGATAACCGCAGCCTTGAAAGGATTGTTAAAAAAAAAGCTGTTAAAAAATTTGGGGGAGATTCACAAGCAGTGGACTGCTGCTGGAGTCATTGCTTCAAGAGAAACCATACCATACACAGACGTATCCAGAACATGGGCTACAAGTGTCGCATTCCTTGTGTCAAGCCACTCATGACCAATAGACAACGCCAGAAGCGTCTTACCTGGGCCAAGGAGAAAAAGAACTGGACTGTTGCTCAGTGGCCCAAGGTGTTGTTTTCAGACTAAAGTAAATTTTGCATTTCATTTGGAAATTAAGGTCCCAGAGTCTGGAGGAAGAGTGGAGAGGCACACAATCCAAGCTGCTTGAGGTCTTGTGTGAAGTTTCCACAGTCAGTGATGGTTTGGGGAGCCATATCATCTGCTGGTACAGGTCCACTGTGTTTTATCAAGACCAAAGTCAGCGCTGCCGTCTACCAGGAAATTTTAGAGCTCTTCATTATTCCCTCTGCTGACAAGCTTTTTGGAGATGGAAGTTTCATTCTGCAGCAGACTTGGCACCTGTCCACACTGCCAAAAGTATCAATACCTGGTATAAAATCAACAGTATCACTGTGTTTGATTGGCCAGCAAACTTGCCTGACCTTAACCCCATAGAGAATCTATGGGATATTGTCAAGAGGAAGATGAGAGACACCAGACCCAACAATACAGAAGTGTTGAAGGCTGCTATCAAAGCAACCTGGGCTTCCATAACACCTCAGCAGCGCCACAACCTGATCACCTCCATGCAACGTTGTATTGATGCAGTAATTGATACAAAAGGAGCCCTGACCAAGTGTTGAGTGCATTTACTGAACATACATTTCAGTAGGCCAAACTATCAGATTTTCAAAATCATTTTTCGAGCTGATGTTATAAAGTATTCTAATTTACTGAGATAATGACTTTTGAGTTTTCACTGACTGTAAGCCATAATCAACAACATTATCAGAAATAAACACTTGAAATCGATTACTCTGTTTGTAACGACGCTATATAATATACGAGTTTCACTTTTTGTATTGAAAAACAGAAATAAATTAACTTTTTGATGATATTCTAATTTTGTGAGAAGCACCTGTATATCTGAGAGCCGGACTAGAGCAGGAAGGGCTATCACCCCCCGAATAGGAAAAAGTTTATCTGCAGACAGATGCATCAAAAAAGTTGTATAATGTCTCATTATACAGCAATTACACTTTGTATTTTTTTATTTTATACAAATGAAGTTAAAGATTAAAATTAAAAATCCCAGACTCAATGTGTTATGGGATGGTCGCACCAGACAAACCATATAAATAATACTACATTTCCTCAATCATTAATGGAAGTACATACAACACAAGTTTCAGAAGTGACAAGCTGCCTTATTCCCTCAACTTTCTACTTGTTTTAGCAATGAAGGTCACCCCAACATTCCCGCAGATTAGATCACCATGCCAGCAATGACACCAAGCTAAAAACAGTACACATCCATCCAAAAACTATAGAGAGCACAGAAACGGACAACTTATTACAAAACTGCAGGTCTGTGGGGCTAAGAAACACAAGGAGGAAATAAAAGCTAGGAAAAGAAAATGTGCCTAAAATGGAAACAATCCTCATAATTCTTAGTAATGTAGGAAACACCACAATACTAGGTAGTGTAAGTCTATTTGTAGCACTCAGAATTCTGCTCAGACAAGTATTGCGAAGAGGACGCAGAACACAAAGGTCCCTTTAGGTGAACTTCTATATTAAGTCCAGAAAAATATATCTTTGTACTGCGTTAGCCAGTATATCGAAAAATATTAAAATTTGAGAATTGTAAGGGTATGTTTCCACGTTAAGGATTCGCTGCGGATTGGACGCTGTGTACAGCCGCAGCGTCCAATCCACAGTGTCCAGATATTACAATAAAGACATCCGGAATCACCGAGCGTACAACAGGGGGCGGCACTTTGGGCGGAGCGGGGTATCCACTGCATCCAAAGAAAAGATTACTCCCCGTGGAAACATACCCTTAGTGGTTTAACCCTTTCACGACATGCGCCGTACATGTACTGCGCATGTCTTGTCTCCCCCTTTGATGTGGGCTCCGGCGGTGAGCCCACATCATAGTCTCGACATGTCAGCTGTTTTGTACAGCTGACATGTGTGCGCAATAGCGGCGGGTGAAATCGCTATTCACCCGCCGCTATTAACCTGTTAAATGCCGCTGTCAAACGCAGACAGCAGCATTTAACCGGCGCTTCCGGCCGGGCGGCCGGAAATGACGTCATCGCCGACCCCTGTCACATGATCGGCGATGCATCAGGATGGTAACCATAGAGGTCCTTGAGACCTCTATGGTTACTAATGCCGGCCTGCTGTGAGCGCCCCCCTGTGGTCGGCGCTCACAGCACACCTGCATTTCTGCTACATAGCAGCGAACATCAGATCGCTGCTATGTAGCAGAGCCGATCGAGTGGTGCCAGCTTCTAGCCTCCCATGGAGGCTATTGAAGCATGGTAAAAGTAAAAAAAAAATGTTTTTAAAAATATGAAAAAAAAAAAAATATATGAAAGTTTAAATCACCCCCCTTTCGCCCCATCCAAAATAAAACAATAAAAAAAAAAAAAAAATCAAACCTACACATATTTGGTATCGCCGCGTTCAGAATCGCCCGATCTATCAATAAAAAAAAAAGCATTAACCTGATCGCTAAACAGCGTAGCGAGAAAAAAGTTTGAAACTCCAGAATTACTTTTTTTTTGGTCGCCGCGACATTGCATTAAAATGCAATAACGGGCGATCAAAAGAACGTATCTGCACAAATGTGGTATCATTAAAAACGTCAGATCGGCACACAAAAAATAAGCCCTCACACGACCCCAGATCACGAAAAATGGAGACGCTATGGGTATCAGAAAATAGCGCATTTTTTTTTTTTAAGCAAAGTTTTGAATTTTTTTTCACCACTTAGATAAAAAATAACCTAGACATGTTTGGTGTCTATGAACTCGTAATGACCTGGAGAATCATATCATCAGGTCAGTTTTAGCATTTAGTGAACCTAGCAAAAAAGCCAAACAAAAAACAAGTGTGGGATTGCACTTTTTTTGCAATTTCACCACACTTGGAATTTTTTTCCCATTTTCTAGTACAAGACATGGTAAAACCAATGATGACTTTCAAAAGTACAACTCGTCCAGCAAAAAACAAGCCCTCACATGGCCATATTGATGAAAAAATAAAAAAGTTATGGCTCTGGGAAGGAGGGGAGCGAAAGCCAAAAACGAAAACACAGAAACGAAAAAGGGCCGCGGCATGAAGGGGTTAAAAGATGTTTGTTAGGCAATAGCCACATGTTTTGCGTCAGTAGACAACCGCAACACATGCAGCCGCAGGGTCTCGAAAACATTGTCCGAGCACGCCTAAGATACTCGGATAACACATTATCCGAGCATGTTCACTCATCACTAAGGATAATAAATAGCAGCTTTTGAGACTACTCAGCTCTCTTCATTATTATTATTATTATAGCGCCATTTGTTCCATGGCGCTTTACATGTGAACAGGGCAAATACAGACAAGTACAATAAGCATGAGTAAAACAAGGCACACACAAGAACATGAGGAGGGAGGACCCTGCCCGCGAGGGCTCACAGTCTACAGGAGATGGGTGAGGATGCACTAGGAGAGGGTAGAGTTGGTCATGCAGCGGTTCAGCAGAGAGGATCGCTGCAGGTTGTAGGATTGTTGGAAGAGGTGAGTCTTCAGGTTCCTTTTGAAGGTTTTGATGTGTTGGGGTAGAGAGTTCCAGAGTATGGGGGATGCACGGGAGAAGACTTGTATGCGGTTGTGGGAGGAAGAGATGAGAGGGGAGTAGGAGATCATGAGAGGTTCGAAGGTTGCATGTAGGTAGGTACCAGGAGACCATGTCACAGATGTATGGAGGAGACAGGTTGTGAATGGCTTTGTATGTCATTGTTAGTGTTTTGAACTGTAGCTTCTGGGCAATAAGAAGCCAATGAAGGGCCTGGCAGAGAGGAGAGGCTGGGGAATAACGGGGAGACAGATGGATTAGTCGAGCAGCAGAGTTTAGGATGGATTGGAGTGGTGCTAGAGGGGAGGCCAGAGAGTAGGAGGTTGCAGTAGTCGAAGCTAGAGATTAGGACATGCACGGATTCGGGAAATGTTTTTGAGTTGGAATCGGCAGGAGGAGGCAAGGGCTTGGATATGTGGCTTGAAAGAGAGGGCAGAGTCAAGGATCACCCCGATTAACCGAACATGCGGGACTGGGGAAAGTGAGCAGCCATTGATAGATAGGTAAGCTGGAGAGGCAGAATGAGGTGGGGGAAAGATGAATTCTGTTTTGTCCATATTCAGTTTTAGAAAGCGAGCAGAAAAGATGGATGAAATAGCAGACAGACATTGTGGGATTTTGGTCTTCATCAGGCATACTTAATAGGCATACTGTGCCTGATGGAGACCTGAATAGTCTGGAAATCTGCTATTGATTATCATCTTCTCAGTCAGGCATTAAAAAGGTAGCAACCACTGAGGACTGTCAAATTGTAACACTGAGCTCTTCATTTTTGGGTTTAAGTGAATAATACAGACATATTGAGTTGCAATATTTTCATCATATTCTGTATGAAGCTTCTCTCCTGTAAAGTACTAAATTTACCCTAGGCCGTTTAGTAAATGCCTTACGCCAGAATGAGTTACTGCTTTTGACAACAATGGCTGGTTCCATTTTATTCTCTTAGGACTCATTTAGACATCAGTTTTCACGGATACAACTCGTACCGATTGTAGTCTTTGGGCTATTCACATGTCCATGTGAGTGGGCCACACAAAATCAAAGACATGTCCAGTTTTAATCTGAGTTGTGGATCACACTCCCCAATGCAACTCTATGGTTCCGTGAAAAAAAAAAAAAAACTGATAGCACTCCGCTGCTATCCACGTCCTGTCCGTTTCTCATGTTTTTTTTTTTTTTTTTTTTTAAATGAGAATAATTAATTAAACTGATTGTAAAATGGACACTGGCCACACTTTGATAAGAATCGGATTCAAAACACTAGTGAAATTTGGTTTATTCTTTTTAGGTACGAGAAAATTCACTGACATCTTAATGAGCCCTTACACTGTGTGACTTGTGCAATTACCATATTTCAGATTTTTATATGTAAGATCTTGAGTTATCTGTATTCAAAAGTCATTAAGGAAGACGTTAACTTTTTAAATTAAGAAACTTCTGTATATTCCATGATATTTAAAAAGTACAAAGGAAAACAGTCAGTAGTTCACAGCAACCAGAGAAGAGCTGCCATAGATTACAGGAGGGTCCCAGTGGCTGGACCCCCCACAGTAAGCACAAGAGTCTGCATAGATGTAGGCTGGGCCTTCACATTATTTTCTCTAAATAAACCCTAGTCTTAGGGTACGCGCCCATGATCAGTAATTGCTGTAGGTTTGACACTGCGTATTTATGCAGCGACAAACCCGCAGCATCCAGACGTTACAGCACAGTGGATGGGATTTCTAGAACTCCCATGTCCACTATGCGTCCATTATCGCCTGCGGCTCACCCGCGGAGGCTGACGTACCGAGCGTCTTTCAAGTCCGCAGCATGTCAAAATTTCTCAGAAATTACATCAATGAAATGTATTTGATACGGTATATCGGTTCAGTGAACACATGGGGATTTACCTGCATTCAATAGAGGGCAGTGCTTTTGGAAGAAGCGAATATGCACTGCACCCAAAGTGCTGCTACTTCCAGATCGTGGGCACCCGGCATTACAGATTCATACACAGTATAAAGGATGCATGTACTAAAAGTATAACATGGTGACTACTTTAATTATTAACCCCTTCCCGACCTTTGACGCAAACGCTGCGTCATGAAAGTCTGTGCCAATCCGACCTATGACGCAGCGTATGCGTCATGGAATGATCGCGTCCCTGCAGATCGGGTGAAAGGGTTAACTCCGATTTTACCCGATCTGCAGAGACAGGGGGAGTGGTGCTTCAGCCCAGGGGGGGTGGCTTCACCCCCCCGTGGCTACGATCGCTCTGATTGGCTGTTGAAAGTGAAACTGCCAATCAGAGCGATTTGTAATATTTCACCTAAAAAACTGGTGAAATATTACAATCCAGCCATGGCCGATGCTGCAATATCATCGGCCATGGCTGGAAATACTCAAGTGACCCCCCCCCACACCCACCGATCGCCCCCCCAGTCCTCCGTTATTGGGTCCGGTCCCCTCCGTCCGCCTGCCGGCTCCCCCGTCCTCCTGTCCGCTCCCTCCTTGTTTGTATTCACCCCCCCTGTGCTCCGATTACCCCCCCTGTGCTCAGATCCACCCCCCCACCACCCCTTCATACTTACCGATCCTCCCGGTGTCCGTACGTCTCCTCGCTGGGCGCCGCCATCTTCCAAAATGGCGGGCGCATGCTCAGTGCGCCCGCCGAATCTGCCAGCCGGCAGATTCCTTACAGGTACATTTTGATCGCTGTGGTAGGTTCTATCACAGCGATCAAAATAAAAAAAATAAATAAACCCCCCCCTTTATCACCCCCATAGGGACAATAATAAAATAAAGAAAATTTTTTTTATTTTTTTTTTCGTTTTCCACTAGGGTTAGGGTTAGAACTAGGGTTAGAACTAGGGGTAGGGTTAGGGTTACGGGTAGGGTTAGGGGTAGGGTTAGGGTTATGGCATGTGCACACAGTGCGGATTTGGCTGCGGATCCGCAGCGGATTGCCGCGGATCCGCAGCGGATTGGCCGCGGATCCGCAGCGGATTGGCCGCGGATCCGCAGCGGATTGGCCGCGGATCCGCAGCGGATTGGCCGCGGATCCGCAGCGGATTAGCCGCTGCGAATTCGTAGCAGTTTTCCATCAGATAAACCTATAAAGAGGGCACTACAAATAAATGCTCAGCCATCAAAATATATAATAGACCAAAAAGAAGATGGACTTCAAAAGCTAAAAATTACAGTTTATTAAAGAACCATTAAAACAATACAAGATACAGGTAAAGTATATGATAAAAAAAAGAAAAATTATAATAAATAGTGAAAAAGCGACACTAGTGCCGCATACACATGTATCCTGCTCTGAAGATATAATAAAGGGAAGGGAAATATACCATAACACAATGCAATAAATATTCCAATGATATTATAAAGTGTAAATCGTGACTCACAGCCAATAACCTGTCAGTTAATAAGGTAATGGTTCACATATAAGAAGCAGGTATAAAGAAACAAGGCATGTGATCAAGAGAACTTTAAATAATAAAAGTGCCTAATGCAGGTTAGGTATGGCAGAAAAGCCCTATATGTGAGACCTATTTGTCATATTTGTATGCAAATATACTGGCAACAATAGCGTGATAGTTCACACATGGGGAGCAGGTACAAGGGGACAATAGGTGTGCATATGAGTCACAGGAGAAAATAAAGTGCCTCATGCATATTCTGAAAACAAGTCATAGTATCAGTGTGTAAGTATAATAGGGAAAAATCCCAAGCACATGCATCAATCAAACTATAATGTACTTACAAATAAGAGGGTATATGCACACGTAGAGTCACACCATATAGCCGTATGCGGAAAAGAGGAGCCCCGACGCGCGTTTCGCAGATATTGCTTCCTCGGGGGGCGCCCGAGGAAGCAATATCTGCGAAACGCGCGTCGGGGCTCCTCTTTTCCGCATACGGCTATATGGTGTGACTCTACGTGTGCATATACCCTCTTATTTGTAAGTACATTATAGTTTGATTGATGCATGTGCTTGGGATTTTTCCCTATTATACTTACACACTGATACTATGACTTGTTTTCAGAATATGCATGAGGCACTTTATTTTCTCCTGTGACTCATATGCACACCTATTGTCCCCTTGTACCTGCTCCCCATGTGTGAACTATCACGCTATTGTTGCCAGTATATTTGCATACAAATATGACAAATAGGTCTCACATATAGGGCTTTTCTGCCATACCTAACCTGCATTAGGCACTTTTATTATTTAAAGTTCTCTTGATCACATGCCTTGTTTCTTTATACCAGCTTCTTATATGTGAACCATTACCTTATTAACTGACAGGTTATTGGCTGTGAGTCACGATTTACACTTTATAATATCATTGGAATATTTATTGCATTGTGTTATGGTATATTTCCCTTCCCTTTATTATATCTTCAGAGCAGGATACATGTGTATGCGGCACTAGTGTCGCTTTTTCACTATTTATTATAATTTTTCTTTTTTTTATCATATACTTTACATGTATCTTGTATTGTTTTAATGGTTCTTTAATAAACTGTAATTTTTAGCTTTTGGAGTCCATCTTCTTTTTGGTCTATTACAGTTTTCCATCAGGTTTACAGTACCATGTACACCTATGGAAAACCAAATCCACTGTGCCCATGGTGCGGAAAATTCCGTGCAGAAACGCTGCGTTGTATTTTCCGCAGCATGTCAATTCTTTGTGCGGATTCCGCAGCGTTTTACACCTGTTCCTCAATAGGAATCCGCAGGTGAAATCCGCACAAAAAAACACTGGAAATCTGCTGTAAATCTGCAGGTAAAACGCAGTGCCTTTTACCTGCAGATTTTTCAAAAATCGTGCGGAAAAATCTCACACGAATCCGCAACGTGGGCACATAGCCTTAGGGTTAGGGTTGGAATTAGAGTTAGGGTTGGAAATAGGGTTAAGATTAGGCTTGTGGTTAGGGTTACGGATAGGGTTAGGGGTGTGTTGGGGTTACAGTTGTGGTTAGGGTTGGGATTAGGGTTAGGGTTGGAATTAGGGTTACGGGTGTGTTGCGGTTAGGGTTGTGGTTAGGGGTGTGTTGGGGATAGGGTTGTGATTAGGGTTATGGCTACAGTTGGGATTAGGATTAGGGGTGTGTTGGGGTTAGTGTTGAAGTTAGAATTGAGGGGTTTCCACTGTTTAGGCACATCAGGGGTCTCCAAACGCAACATGGCGCCACCATTGATTCCAGCCAATCTTGCGTTCAAAAAGTCAAATGGTGCTCCCTCCCTTCCAAGCCCCAACGTGCGCCCAAACAGTGGTTTACCCCCACATTTGGGGTACCAGCGTACTCAGGACAAACTGGGCAACAACTGTTGGGGTCCAATTTCTCTTGTTACCCTTGCAAAAATAAAACATTACTTGCTAAAACATAATTTTTGAGGAAAGAACAATTATTTTTTATTTTCACGGCTCTGCGTTATAAACTTCTGTGAAGCACTTGGGGGTTGAAAGTGCTCACCACACAACTAGATAAGTTCCTTGGGGGGTCTAGTTTCCAAAATGGGGTCACTTGTGGGGTGTTTCTACTGTTTAGGCATATCAGGGGCTCTGCAAATGCAACGTGACGCCCGCAGACCATTCCATCAAAGTCTGCATTTCAAATGCCACTACTTCCCTTCCAAGCCCCGGCATATGCCCAAACAGTGGTCTACCCCCACATATGGGGTATCAGCCTACTCAGGAGAAACTGGACAACAACTTTTGGGGTCCAATTTCTCCTGTTACTCTTGCAAAAATAAAAAATTCTGGGCTAAAAAATATTTTTGAGGAAAGGAAACCCATTTATTATTTTCACGGCTCTGCGTTATAAACTTCTGTGAAGCACTTGGGGGTTCAAAGTGCTCACCACACATCTAGATAAGTTCCCTTGGGGGTCTAGTTTCCAAAGTGGAGTCACTTGTGGGGAGTTCCTACTGTTTAGGCACATCAGGGGCTCTGCAAACGCAACCTGATGCCCGCAGAGCATTCCATCAAAGTCTGCATTTCAAAACGTCACTACTTCCCTTCCGAACCCCGACGTGTGCCAAAACAGTGGTTTACCCCCACATATGGGGTATCAGCATACTCAGGAGAAACTGGACAACAACTTTTGGGGTCCAATTTCTCCTGTTACCCTTGGGAAAATAAAAAATTGAGGGCTAAAAAATCATTTTTGAGAAAAGAAAAATTATTTTTTATTTTCATGGCTCTGCGTTATAAACTTCTGTGAAGCACTTGGGGGTTCAAAGTGCTCACCACACATCTAGATTAGTTCCTTGGGAGGTCTAGTTTCCAAAATGGGATCACTTGTGCGGGAGCTCCAATGTTTAGGCACACAGGGGCTCTCCAAACGCGACATGGTGTCCGCTAATGATTGGAGCTAATTTTCCATTCAAAAAGCCAAATGGCGTGCCTTCCCTTCCGAGCCCTGCCGTGCGCCCAAACAGTGGTTTACCCCCACATATGGGGTATCATCGTACTCAGGACAAACTGGACAACAACATTTGGGGTCCAATTTCTCCTATTACCCTTGGGAAAATAAAAAATTCTGGGCTAAAAATCATTTTTGAGGAAAGAAAAATTATTTTTTATTTTCACGGCTCTGCGTTATAAACTTCTGTGAAACACCTTGGGGTTATAAGTGCTCACTATGCATCTAGATAAGTTCCTTGGGGGGTCTAGTTTCCAAAATGGGGTCACTTGTAGGGGAGCTCCAATGTTTAGGCACACAGGGGCTCTCCAAACGCGACATGGTGTCCGCTAAAGATTGGAGCCAATTTTTCATTCAAAAAGTCAAATGGCGCTCCTTCCCTTCCGAGCCCTGCCGTGCGCCCAAACAGTGGTTTACCCCCACATATGAGGTATCAGCGTACTCAGGACAAATTGTACAACAACGTCCATGGTCCAGTTTCTCCTTTTACCCTTGGGAAAATAAAAACATTGTTGCTAAAAGATCATTTTTGTGACTAAAAAGTTAAATGTTCATTTTTTACTTCCATGTTGCTTCTGCTGCTGTGAAACACCTGAAGGGTTAATAAACTTCTTGAATGTGGTTTTGAGCACCTTGAGGGGTGCAGTTTTTAGAATGGTGTCACTTTTGGGTATTTTCAGCCATATAGAACCCTCAAACTGACTTCAAATGTGAGGTGGTCCCTAAAAAAAATGGTTTTGTAAATTTTGTTGTAAAAATGAGAAATCACTGGTCAAATTTTAACCCTTATAACTTCCTAGCAAAAAAAAAATTTGTTTCCAAAATTGTGCTGATGTAAAGTAGACATGTGGGAAATGTTATTTATTAACTATTTTGTGTCACATAACTCTCTGGTTTAACAGAATAAAAATTCAAAATGTGAAAATTGCGAAATTTTCAAAATTTTCGCCAAATTTCCGTTTTTTTCACAAATAAACTCAAAAATTATCGACCTAAATTTACCACTAACATGAAGCCCAATATGTCACGAAAAAACAATCTCAGAATCGCTAGGATCCGTTGAAGCGTTCCGGAGTTATTACCTCATAAAGGGACACTGGTCAGAATTGCAAAAAACGGCAAGGTCATTAAGGCCAAAATAGGCTGGGTCATGAAGGGGTTAAAAGGGGAAAAAAAGACTTAGCATTTTGCAAATGAAATTGGAAGCAGCATTAGTCTTGATAGCCTACATTTTAATATCATAAAGCTGAAGGTAGACAACGAAGAAAGACACAGCAAAAAGAGGTTTTAAGATGGAGTATGGGAAATCAAATGTGATTGTTTAATTGAACTTATGTTGCCGCAAATCTCATGTATTGCAATTTCTTGCAGTATTAAAAAAAAAAAAAAAAAAAAAAAAAAAAGAGTGAACTCTGCAATGAAGTGCCAAGGCTGGAATAACTTTTTTTTTTTTTTTTTTTTTTTTTTTTTAGCCTTGTGGTATTTTTTGTAGTAACCCAAATATTTTAGAATACATAAAAATCATGTCCAACGCTTTCTGTTTTATCGGAGTAAAACAAATGCTTTTCTTGATCCCTCTCCCACAAATAAAAATACAATTACGGTATGTATACACACACACACACACATATATATATGTGAGCATCTGTATTAACGTGTGGACAGATTACACTGATGGAAAAATAATCCTGGCATGCCAATAGCATAACTCTGCACAAACTGCATTGCTTACATCAATAACACCAAAACACATGAATGCTGTGTACACAGACCTGAGTGCCCAAAGATCCATGTCACAGGCTTAGTAATCACGTCACCATACAGATTGCCCTGATGAATGTTATTATATAGAGCCATGGTCCCCAATTCCAACTGAGAAGCTCAAAATAGAAGCCCTCATTTATGGCATATGCCCTGCTTACCATACAATATATACCGTGACAAAACTGCAGACATATCCTAAAAAATATATCGTAAGCATCAATTGGATAGTATGACACCAGGGTGTAAAATTTCACATTAACAGATCTGCAAATGTTTGCAATTTCATGATTATTAATAGACATTTAAATATTATATTTTTTTTCAATGAAATGTACTCTAGACCAATTTATAGGGAACCTATCACAAACAATGATTCATTGTATATTTTAAAATCTAACAAAATATTAATTATTGAAAAAAAAAAATCTGAACGCATTCATATATAATACTGATATATACATCAAATGAGCCACAGCGCTCACACAATGTTTACAGTGCTCCATTCACCTGCATGTCAACCACTTAAGGTACCTTCACATTAAGAGACGCTGCAGCGATAGCGACAACGATGCCGATCGCTGCAGCGTCGCTGTTTGATCGCTGGAGAGCTGTCACACAGACCGCTCTCCAGCGACCAACGATGCCGAGGTCCCCGGGTAACCAGGGTAAACATCGGGTTACTAAGCGCAGGGCCGCGCTTAGTAACCCGATGTTTACCCTGGTTACCAGCGTAAAATGTAAAAAAAAAAAAAAAACAGTACATACTTACATTCGCGTCCCCCGGCGTCCGCTTCCTGCCACTGACTGAGCGCCGGCCCTAACAGCAGAGCGGTGACGTCACCGCTGTGCTGTACTTTCACTTTCACTTTACGGCGCTCAAAATGGCCAGAAAAAAAAATTTCATGTGAAACTTCACAGTCTATTCTTGTTCTTAGAAATGAAGGCTATTCCATGCGAGAAATTGCCAAGAAACTGAAGATTTCCTCAGGGTGGATTGATTTAAATCACGCCGATTTAAATCATGATTTAAATCACGATTTAAATCAAAAGATTTTTTTCTATTTAAATCGGATCGATTTAAATCATGATTTTAATCATGATTTAAATCACTGATTTAAATCAAAAGGTTTTTTTTAATATAAATCACGATTAAAATGAGAAGTGAGAGCAGTGCGCATGTGCGCCCATAGTTACACGGACGAAACTAGGGGCAACGATCTAACACCAGGGTGAGGGGGGGACCCCAAAGTAAGTAAAAATCTTTTTTGTTTTACTATATGGCAATAGGTAGGTGTTTAAAAGCAGCATGTCTTAATTGTATAAACTATTAATAGCCTCCACATTTTGTTCATACTGCCCCTTTAATTCCACACTTCTAGCTTGGTTTCAGTTTTGGTTTAGTTTCTTTTTCCATTCAGTTGACATGCCCAAACTTGTTGGATAGTCAGCATCCTACAGAAACCTCTGGAAGAGCATGGCATTGTGAATGTTACACATATACAGCCTTTATTCTACTGAGTTAAACAACTCAGCTTTATCTCATGATGGAAGAACCTTTGGATGGTAAAATATTTTCCTCAAAAAGCAGTTTATTGAAAAAAATCCGATTTAAATCAAAAAAATCCGATTTAAATAAAAAAAATCCGATTTTTTTGATTTTTTTAAAAAAACATTGATTTTTATCCACCCTGGATTTCCTACAACGGTGTGTACTACTCCCTCAGAGGAGAGCACAAACAGTCTCTAACCAGAGTAGAAAGAGAAGTGGGAGGCCCTGCTGTACATCTGAGCAATAAGACAAGTACATTAGAGTCTGTAGTTTGAGAAATCGATGCCCCACAGGTCCACAACTGGCAGCTTCATTAAATAGTACACGCAAAACGCCAGTGTCAACATCTACAGTGAAAAGGCAACTCCGGGATGCTGGCCTTCAGGGCAGAGTGGCAAAGAAAAAGCCATATCTGAGACTGGCTAATAAAAGGAAAAGATTAATATGGGCAAAAGAACACAGACACTGAACAGAGGGTTGCTTTGGTGCTGGTAAAGTGGGAGATTTGTACAAGGTAAAAGGGAATTTGAATAAGGAAGGCTATAACTCCATTTTGCAATGCCATACCCTTTGGACAGCGCTTGATTGGAGCCAATTTCATTCTACAACAGGACAATGACCCAAAAGCACACCTCCAAATTATGCAAGAACTATTTAGGGGAGAAGCAGGCAGCTGGTATTCTATCTGTAATGGAGTGGCCAGCACAGTCACCAGATCTCAGCCCCATTGAGCTGTTGTGGGAGCAGCTTGACCGTATGGTACGTAAAAAGTGCCCATCAAGCCAAACCAACTTGTGGGAGGGGCTTCTGGAAGCAGGGGGTGACATTTCTCCAGATTACCTCAGCAAATTAACTGCTAGAATGCCAAAGGTCTGCAATGCTGTAATTGCTGCAAAGGGAGCATTCTTGACGAAAGCAAAGTTTGAAGGAGAAAATTATTATTTCAAATAATTTTTTTTTTTTTTCTAACCTTGTCAATGTCTGGACTAGATTTTCAATTCATTTGGCAACTCATTTGATTAATAAAAGTATGAGTTTTCATGGAAAACACAAAATTGTCTGGGTGACCCTAAACTTTTGAACGGTAGTGTATCTCTCTGATTTAAGGGCACAAAAATTAAAAGTTTAAAAATTGGAAAGTTAAAAGAAAAAAAAAAAATTGGAAAGTTTTCAAAATTTTTGCCAAAATTCCTTTTTTCATAAATAAATGCAAGTCATATTGAAGAAATTTTACCACTAACATGAAGTACAATATGTCATTAAAAAACATTCTCAGAATCAGTGGGATCTGTTGAAGCGTTCCAAAGTTATAGCCTCATAAAGTGACAGTGGTCAGAATTGGCTTATTCACTGTGGGGTTAATGGTGCCATCTAAAACAAATAATTTAAAAAAAAAAAACACCTCCCAGATTGTCGCAGTTCAAGCAATGTCACTGCGCGATTACTGGCATCTGATGAGCATTGCCTGCAGCCTTCATTTGTCCTCCTGTGTGGACGTCCGCTCTAATAGAATATTTTACTACTGCTGAAGCCAATATCACAAGACCACCAGGAATTACAGCGCTAATATCATTGCAAGGGTATGTCTCCACGGTACGGATGGCCGGCGGTATCGCCACAGCGGCGAAGCCGCTCGGCGCTAAGCCCCGCCCCCTTAATGGGACGCGATCATGCCGGATGTGTTAACTCTTCACATCCGGGATGATCGCTCTCTCCCATAGGGCCCTGTGATATGCCTTGCGGGGACGCTGCGTCCCCGCAAGGTGTACGGGCATGCTGCGATCTGAAAAGACGCGCAGCATGTCCGTAGTCGCAGGGCCGCCGCGTGCGGGTTTCCACGCATAGTGGAGACAGGATTTCATCAAATCCCCTCCACTATGCAGGAACATCTGGACGCTGCTTGTTTGACACTGCAGCGCTGCGCAGCGTCAAACAAGCAGCGTTTCCTGAACGTGGAAACATACCCTTAGGTTACGTTCACATGTTCAGTATTTTACCTCCGTATTTGTAAGCCAAAACCAGGAGTGGGTGAAAGATGCAGAAGTGGTGACGGGTTTCTATTACACTTTTCCTCTGATTGTTCCTCACCTGGTTTTGTCTTACAAATACTGATAGTGCGACCATAGTTTAATAGATAATGTCAGGGGAGAGAAGGTTCTGGTCTATTGAATCTTAACAGGAAATCCTTTTGGAGAGGGTCTGGCAGTGACTCTCAAAGAAAACACAGGAATTCTTAGTTGAGAATTCCTATGATCTGGTGATCAGGAGAGATAACCAAATTTGCCCACAGACATTTCTCTCAACACCCTCATATACAAAGATGCTCAGCTAAGGATTCCTGTGTTCTCCTTAAGAGGTGATGCCAGACTCATCTGGCAGTGGCTTGTCTCTGCTCTGAACAATTGGATCAGCTACAAAAATTCAAAAGCCAGATACAGTTATATGAAAAAGTTTGGGCACCCCTATTAATCTTAAGCTTAATGTTTTCTAAAAAATTGTTTTTTTTGCAACAGCTATTTCAGTTTCATATATCTAATAACTGTTGGACCCAGTAATGTTTCTGCCTTGAAATGAGGTTTATTGTACTAACAGAAAATGTGCAATCTGCATTCCAACAAAATTTGACAGGTGCATAAGTATGGGCACCCTTATTTTCTTGTTTTAAATACTCCTACCTACTTTTTACTGACTTACTAAAGCACTTTTTTTGGTTTTGTAACCTCATTTAGCTTTGCACTTCATAGCCAGGTGTATGCAATCATGAGAAAAGCTACTTAAAGTGGCCACTTGCAAGTTGTTCTCCTGTTTGAATCTACTCTGAAGAGTGGCATCATGGGCTCCTCAAAACAACTGTCAAATGATCTGAAAACAAAAATTATTCAACATAGTTGTTCAGGGGAAGGATACAAAAAGCTGTCTAAGAGATTTAACCTGTCAATTTCCACTGTGAGGAACATAGTAAGGAAATGAAAGAACACAGGTACAGTTCTTGTTAAGGCCAGAAGTGGCAGGCCAAGAAAAACATCAGAAAGGCAGAGAAGAAGAATGGTGAGATCAGTCAAGGACAATCCTCAGACCACCTCCAGAGAGCTGCAGCATCAACTTGCTGCAGATGGTGTCACTGTGCATCGGTCAACTATACAATGCACTTTGCACAAGGAGATGTATGGGAGAGTGATGCGAAAGAAGCCGTTTCTGCAAGCACGCCACAAACAGAGTCAGCTGAGGTATGCAAAAGCACATTTGGAGAAGCCAATTTCTTTTTGGAAGAAGGTCCTGTGGACTGACGAAACCAAGATTGAGTTGTTTGGTCATACAAAAAGGCATTATGCATGGCGGCAAAAAGACACAGCATTCCAAGAAAAACACTTGCTACCCACAGTAAAATTTGGTGGAGGTTCCATCATGCTTTGGGGCTGTGTGGCCAATGCCGGCACCGGGAATCTTGTTAAAGTTGAGGGACGCATGGATTCTTCTCAGTATCAGCAGATTCTTGACAATAATGTTCATGAATCAGTGACAAAGTTGAAGTTACGCAGGGGATGGATCTTTCAGCAAGACAATGATCCAAAACACCGCTCCAAATCTACTCAGGCATTCATGCAGAGGAACAATTACACTGTTCTGGATTGGCCATCCCAGTCCCCAGACCTGAATATCATTGAACATCTGTGGGATCATTTGAAGAGGGCTGTCCATGCTCGGCGACCATCAAACTTAACTGAACTGGAATTGTTTTGTAAAGAGGAATGGTCAAAAATACCTTCATCCAGGATCTCATTAAAAGCTACAGGAAGTGACTAGAGGCTGTTATTTTTGCAAAAGGAGGATCTACTAAATATTAATGTCACTTTTGTGGTGAGGTGCCCATACTTATGCACCTGTCAAATTTTGTTTGAATGCAGATTGCACATTTTCTGTTAGTACAATAAACCTCATTTCAAGGCAGAAACATTACTGTGTTCAACAGTTATTAGATATATGAAACTGAAATAGCTGTTGCAAAAAAAACAATTTTTTATAAAACATTAAGCTTAAGATTAATAGGGGTGCCCAAACTTTTTCATATAACTGCACCTTCTCACCCCAGATATCATCTGTTCAAGGAGAGTCAGGAGGCCCCCATATACATCCGATCAGTGGTCAGCAACCTTTCTTACCTAAGGGGCTCATACCCACATGTATGAAAAAAAAAAACCTTCCAATATCTGGACCGAAAAAAACAGATGAATGTCATACAATCCGATTTTCACACCTAGCATCCGATTTACATCTGGATACAGTACAGATTGCTATCAAACTGCAATGCGATTTTAACATGAGCTTTTACATAGAGAAATTCTCTGTTATTTACACATAGTTTTCAAAGGAAATATTCTTCAAAACACAGATAGAATAAAAGCCGGCAATTCATGTGCCGCGTATAGTAAAATCAGAGTAACAGGTTAGAATAGAATAGATATATACACATAGAATACATAGATATATAGATGTCAGCCGCGCACTGTAAAATCACTGCAGGAGCTGACAGGATAGAAGAGATGGATTACATACAGTACATACAAATAGAATAGGTAGATATAAAGATGTCAGTAACAAATACAATTGGTACAATGTATGTGCAGCTTACTGTACACATATTTAATTATTTTTCTGAAATAAATGGCATGGGCTCCTGAGTAATTTTCTTAACCAGCAGAGAGAAAAGCGATGGCTGGGGGCCGATGTTTATAGCCAGGGAAGGGGGTAATACCCATGGAGCTTCCCAGGCTATTAATATCAGCTCATAGCTGTATACTTAGCCTTTACTGACGATGCCCTTGTCTTCTGCAAAAGAGTTTAAAAAAACAAACAACAATATTCCTCAGCTTTCCACAAAGATGATAATCATCTGTCCCTCGACGGGTCTAGCTGTACTACAGATAGATGGCAGGCTACATGGATGCTTGATGCGACCATACAGCCTGCCATCCAGCAGAGACATTGAGCGGCGTGTGCTCAGTGTCTCCTTGTGAACTTCTATTACCTGTCTGAACACACCGCGAGCGTAAGAAAGTTCTCCTGCTCGAGGTGCCGTCAGACAGGTCCTGCAAGTTCACAGCCAATGAACTCACTTCACCTATCTGACGTCAGCACGAGCGTCGTGGGAAATTCCCATGGTACTCGCGCTGACGTCAGAAAGGAGAACTTTCTCACGCTCGCGGTGCGCTCAGACAGGGCATAGGAGTTCATAGGGAGACACTGAGCACACGCTGCTCAGTGTCTCTGCTGGATGGCAGGCTGTATGGTCGCATCTAGATGTAGCAGAGCTAGACCCACCGTGGGACAAATGGATTAGCAACATTTCTGTGGAAAGGTGAGGAATATTGTTGTTTTTTTATTATTAACTCTTTTGCAGATGACAAGGGCGTTGGTGGAATGGGCAAGGTTGTAAGTATGTTTTAATTAACGTTTATTAAAGGAGTCTGTCATTCTTTCAATTAAGGCTACTTTCACACTAGCGTTAACTGCAATACGTCGCAAATGCGTCGTTTTGCCGAAAATACGCATCCAGCAAAAGTTCTTGCTGGATACGTTTTTTCGTCATAGACTAACATTAGCGACGCATTTGCGACGCATTGCCAAACGTCGCGTCTGTTTTGCGACGCTTGGGCGTGTGGTAGCGGACCGTCGGGAGAAAAAAACGTTACATGTAACGTTTTTTGCTCCCGACGGTCCGCTTTTTCCGACCGCGCATGCGCGGCCGGAACTCCACCCCCACCTCCCCGCACCTCACAATGGGGCAGCGGAAGCGTGGGAAAAATGCATCCGCTGCCCCCGTTGTGCGGCGGAGACCACGCTAGCGTCGGGAACCTCGGCCCGACGCACAGCGACGGGTTGTTCCCGACGCTAGTGTGAAAGTAGCCTAAAGGACCTTATTCTGGGTGTTTGTGTTTTCCTACAATGTTACTATGGGGTTAGTAATGGGGGTGTCTTATTGACGCCTCTTCATTACTATCCTCAGGGCTTGATGTCACCTGACAGTACAAAGGTGACATCAACCCTCCCCAACTATCACCACACTTGCCAAGGCTACAGGGCAAGTGGGAAGAGCGAGGCTAAGTGCCAGAATTGGCACATTTTGTAGATGCGCCTTTCCTGGGGTGACAGAGCTGATGTTTTTAGCCTGGGGGAGGGGGGCGAGTATCCATGGCCCCTTCCTAGGCTACCAACATCAGTTCACAGCTGTCTGCATAGCCTTTGCTGCTAAATAATTATTATTAAGTAGATGTACGGTAAGCTGAACACACACTGTACTAATAGCATATGTCACTGACATCTATATATCAATGTATTCTGTATGTATATACATATACTGTATGTAATCCATCTATTCTCTCCTGTCGGTTCCTGCTGTGATTTTACTGTGTGCGGCACATGAATTGCCGACTTTTCAAGGACACCAGTGCGTAAAAATAGGAGTGCACTCGCATGGTCCGAGTGCTGTGCGATTCCCCCTCCCCCGATTCTTGTCCGAGATACAAGGACAATTGCAGCATGATGTGATTTTTTTCTCAGTCCGATATCAGCTGAGAAAAAAAAACTGGCAGATGAAATGTAACACATTGACTAACATTAGTGAGAGTGCAATCCGATTTTTTTGTATCGGATTGCACGCGTCCGTTTTTCTCGCAAATCAGTATGAGCCTTTAGAGCCACACTCTGCTCTGACAAAAGTTTATGAGCCACATCAATAAGCTTCTGGTAAGTGACATCCAATTCTCCCACCCTCCTCAAGCAAGAAAACCCCATGCACCTTGCATTACGCGTATAAATACAAACCAAAGCATTCCCCCAGAAATCACAAGACCTAGTGTCACCCAGCCTCATAGGCAGCATACTTACATCCAGGTGTTCCCCATCTTATCCCCACTCAGTATTCTTAAATCAAGCACTCCAATTACAGTATTGCATGAAGAGACCCTCTAAGTGGCAGTACCATCTTCTCGTCACTTCCATAGCCAGTGTATGCATATCCAGGTCTGCTCTTCTGTGAGGACTACTCAGACAAGTCACCATCTGGAGACCTGCTCTTCATAGCGGTTTGCTAGACCTGGTGCTATCGCACCAAGCTGGCCGACACATGCGAGCTACATGTGGCTCCAGAACCACTGGTTGGGAATCCCTGGATGTCAGCCAATGCAGTCTGTGGAGCAAGATAAATTCAACCAGGAGATTCTTTTACATTACTTTTTATGCCTTATCCTATAATGCCTAGGCCGGTACCAATTGTAAACATATGTTGGACAACACAAGGCTAGAAGGTAAACCGCCATTCACAGAGCATCAGTTACACGCCGACAGGTGGAAAGGTATAAGATTACACTACAATGAGCAGCAGCCACAGCTTCTTCAGCAGTTGGGAAATACCAAGGTTAATACAAGCGATTGTAGGATGCCTTATTGCCTTACTACCTGCTCATATTAGCACCAAGCTGTTTGCTATATGCAATATATTGTTTCCCCCTCACATAAGATGATGGTCAAGAATATTTAAAATAAAACGACACAGATGCAAAATGTATAATATTCACAGCCACAAAGCAGAATTCTCTGCTGAACTTTTACCGGGAGAAGTGCCTTCTCACATATTGGTAATTTTGACAGCAATTAACAAATATAACACAATGTTTCTATTTTTGGCCTGATCTCTGCACTGGGTAATAGAACATCACCATAGCAACCAGCGACCAAAAAGAAAACACTTTGATTGTTAAAGCACTGTGACATTGACACTCATCACCGGCTCCTCAGCCTTTGTGGACACAGATTAGTATTGGCTTTAAAGGGAACCTGGAACCAAGACAGAGGCGGCCAATTACTGCTCCTCTCATATTCCTGCTGCTCCCAAGTGAACTCTCTGAGTTTGTTTTTTTTTTTAATCTGCCGTACGGTTGCAAAGATATGGACCTTTTTTTATTTAGTGCTAGCTTTTATTGTCTCTATCAAGAGGGTGTGGCTCACAAGGTAAATATGCAGATCAGTATAAAGACACACCCCAGAGAATCCTGACAACTCCGCCCCCTTGTAAAGACCATAAAAATTAGCACTAAACAAAAAAGGTCACCTGGATTTTTTTACGAGCGCAGTTCAACTGAGCCAGACTGAGTTACATTTGTGGCTTATTATAGGTGCTAAATCCAGAGGATGACAGATCCAAACTGCATATATAGCTGGGTGGTCAATCACTAATAATGGGGTGCTTCGGGGGCAACATCTAAGTCGTGAGTAGTTGCATATTTCACTATTTTTGCCTTCAAAAACAATTAAAACACTAAAGGGCCGATAAAGATTAATATAGGCTTCCTTACAAAAATAATAATTATAAAATAAAAGGTGTTTATCTCACATACAACCATACATGCACTGGTGGTAATGCAACCATCTACAACCGGCCCAAGTCCGCATTTCATAATCCACACGAGGACTACAAAGTCAGGACTAGCCTCTGGTCTCCTGATCCAAACTCAAGGACTTCACAGATGTATATGAGCAGGGCTGTGGAGTTGGTAAGCCAAATCTCTGACCCCACTGCACTGCCCCTACTGTGCACGAATATAAAGTGCAGCACAGATTATTCTCAACTAAAAGTCGGGATCCTTAGATCAAGAACAGAACAGACATTTATAGGAAATTTCAGAACTTTCCCAAATTATGGAAACATTTACAGCACATCCTGCATTGTACTTCTAAACCCAATATATTATATACACTGCTCAAAAAATAAAGGCAACACAAACAACAGAATTTAACTCCCAAGTAAATCAAACTGTGCACTTAGGAAGCAACACTGTTTGACAACCAATTTCACATGCTGTTGTGCAAATGGAATAAATAACAGATGGAAATTATTGGCAATTATCAAGACACACTCAAAGGAGTGGTTCTGCAGGTGGGGACCACAGACCACACTCGTGGTAGCATGAGACTGACTCTACAACCCACACAAGTGGCTCAGGTAGTGCAGCTCATCCAGGATGGCACATCAATGCGAGCTGTGGCAAGAAGGTTTGTCCAGAGGCTGGAGGCGCTACCAGGAGACAGGCCAGTACACCAGGAGATGCGGAGGGGGCCAACAACCCAGCAGGAGGACCGCTACCTCAGCCTTTGTGCAAGGAGGAACAGGAGGAGCACTGCCAGAGCCCTGCAAAATGACCTCTAGCAGGCCACAAATGTGTATGTGTCTGCACAAACGGTTTGAAACCGACTCCATGACGATGGTCTGAATGCCCGAAGTCCACAGATGGGGGTTGTGCTCACAGCCCAACACCATGCAGGACGCTTGGCATTTGCTGCAGAACACCAAGATTGGCAAATTCGCCACTGGCACCCTGTGCTCTTCACAGAAGAAAGCAGGTTCCAAAGACATACTGATAGGGAATTTAAATTGTGAGCCCCATTGGGGACAGCAATGATAATGTGTGCAAAAACTGTAAAGCACTGCGGAATATGTTAGCGCTATATAACAATAAAGATTATTATTATTATTATTATTATTATTATCACTAAGTGATATTTATATTTTTATGTAACCCCTTCTCATGTACAGCAGCATGGAATTAATGGTGCTATATAAATAAATAATAATTATTATTAGGTTCACACTGAGCACATGTGACAGAAATGACAGAGTCTGGAGACGCCGTGGAGAGCGATCTGCTGCCTGCAACATCCTTCATCATGACCGGTTTGGCAGTGGGTCAGTAATGGTGTGGGGTGGTATTTCTTTGGAGGGCCGCACAGCCCTCCATGTGCTCGCCAGAGGTAGCCTGACTGCCATTACGTACCAAGATGAGATCCTCAGACCCCTTGTGAGACCATATGCTGGTGCGGTTGGCCCTGGGTTCCTCCTAATGCAGGACAATGCCAGACCTCCTGTGGCTGGAGTGTGTCATCAGTTCCTGCAAGATGAAGGCATTGAAGCTATGGACTGGCCCGCCCGTTCCCCAGACCTGAATCCGATTGAACACATCTGGGACATCATGTCACGCACGATCCACCAACATCACGTTGCACCACAGACTGTCCAGGAGTTGGCGGATGCTTTAGTCTAGGTCTGGGAGGAGATCCCTCAGGAGACCATCCGCCGCCTCATCAGGACCATGCCCAGGTGTTATAGGGAGGTCATGCAGACACGTGGAGGCCACACACTACTGAACATCATTTCCTTGTCTTAAGGCATTTCCAGTGAAGTTGGATCAGCCTGTAATTTGATTTTCCACTTTGATTTTGAGCATCATTCCAAATCCAGACCTCCATGGGATATTATTTTGATTTACATTGATCATTTTTATGTTTTAAGCTATGTGCACACGTAGGAAGGGTCCTCTGCGGGTTCTCCCACAGCGGATTTGATAAATCTGCAGCGCAAAACCGCTGCGGTTACCCCTGCAGATTTATCGCGGTTTGTCTTGCGGTTTCCGCTGCGGGTTTAGGGTATGTGCACACGTTGCGGATTTGCTGCGGATCCGCAGCGTTTTTTGAGGTGCAGAAACGCTGCAGATCTGCAATTGATTTACAGTACAATGTAAATCAATGAAAAAAAAAATGCTGTGCACACTTTGCGGAAAATCCGCAGGGGAAACGCTGCGGTTTTAAAGAAATAGCATGTCAATTCGTTTTTGTGAATCTGCAGCGTTTTTGTACCCACTCCATTATAGAAAACCGCAGGGGTAAAAACCGTAGCAAATACGCACAAAAAAACGCTGCGGAACCGCACAAAAAAACGCAGGTGCGTTTTCTGCCAGGAGAGACAGAATCCGCACCAGAAATTCCTAAGCCTAATATGCAACGTGTGCACATAGCCTTACTCATGCACTTGTTTTACTATTGATGCTGCATTTGCAGCATCAATAGTACTGTTAAAAATAATTTAAAAAATGGTTATACTCATCCTCCGACGTCCCGATCTCCTCGGCGCTGCAGGCGGCGGTCCGGTTCCAAAGATGCTATGCGAGAAGGACCTTTGTGACGTCACGGTCATGTGACCGCGACGTCATCACAGGTCCTGCTTGCATAGCAACCCTGCGACCGGACGGCCGCGTGCAGCGCTGAGATGTGAGTATATCATTATTTTTTATTTTAATTCTTTTTTTTTTTTACACAAATATGGTTCCCAGGGCCTGGAGGAGAGTCTCCTCTCCTCCACCCCGGGTACCATCCGCACATGATCCGCTTACTTCCCGCATGGTGGGCATAGCCCCATGCGGGAAGTAAGCGGATCAATGCATTCCTATGCGTGCAGAATCGCACAAAGTAGTGACATGCTGCGGATTGTAAACTGCTGCGTTCCTGCGCTGTTTTTTCTGCAGCATGTGCACAGCGTTTTTGGTTTCCCATAGGTTTACATTGAACTGTAAACTCATGGGAAACTGCTGCGGACCCGCAGCTGCAGAAACGCTGCGGATCCGCAGCAAAATCCGCAACGTGTGCACATACCCTTATTGTTCTCAACACATTCCACTATGTAATGAATAGAGATTTGCAACTGGAATATTCCATTCAGAGATATCTAGGATGTTGGATTTTAGTGTCCGCTTTATTTTTTTGAGCAGTGTATTTTAGTCAGAATCAGTCCAATTTATACCAGCTCCACAGCTCTGTTATGAGGCTGCTGACTTTGGGTCTAGAGACCCACAACCAGTCTGGACTTAGACCGTGAATGCTGGACAGGTAAGCCTGCCTTAGTCTAAACACACAGGAGCTCCACAGGGCCTCGCAGCCCACACCATCAAATGTATAACTGTGTCATGATTGCAGGTTACAAAATTAAAGAAACTTTAGCTACTAAAACTGAAAAGTAATTTTGCCTCCAAAACAGTAATTAAATATAAGGCATACGGCCATTTTAATTTTCCAAAACAGCCTAACTAGAAACCTCATGTACAAGGGTATGTGCACACGTTGCGGATTTACTGCAGATCCGCAGCGTTTTATTCCGCACAGAAACGCTGCAGATCTGCAAGTGATTTACAGTACAATGTAAATCAATAGGAAAAAAAAAATGCTGTGCTAATGGTGTGGAAAATTTCGCAAGGAAAACGCAGCGGATTGAAAGAAGGAGCATGTCACTTCTTTTGTGCGGATCTGCAGCGTTTCTGCACCCATTCCATTATAGAAATCCGCAGGGGTAAAAAACTAAGGAAATCCGCACTGAATCTGCAGGAAAAACGCATCAAATCTGCACCAGCGTTTTCTGCCAGGAGATGTAGATTTTGTGCAGAAAATTCTGCATCCAAATCTGCAACGTGTGCACATACCCTTAGAATACCTGGGTGTCTGTGTGTACAAGCCTGAAATCTTTAAGGCCACACTCACACGGTCAGTATTTGGACAGTATTTTACATCAGTATTTATAAGCCAATACCAGGAGAGGGTGACAAACGCAGAAGTGGTGATGTGTTTCCATTATACTTTTCCTCTGATTGTTCCTCTCCTGGTTTTGGCTTACTGAGGTAAAAGATGAGGTAAAATACTGAAGGTGTGAACGTGGCCTAAATGTCATTTCTGTACCTTGACAACATCTAACTTGTATCAGCACCACATGAATCGGTACACAGTGGACTTTGTACAAAATCGACATAAAGGTGTTACCATAGCAACCAAACAGGTTTTCCTTCAAGTTAGTGCTGGTTCCAAAAAAGAAAGAAAAAAAAAAAAGCTGGTACGGAGATGGACATCACTAACATGATTCCCAGGGTCCTTACATGAAGCAGAAAGACATATTAACCCTGTGTTGTCAACTGAACCCCGGTTACCACAAACACATTGTGATCCGAGCCACCAATGACATTAGGATAGTCGCATGCCTCAGCGACACGTGATATCCGGTATAAGCAGCGCTTTCCAGACTGGGACGTCGCCTGCGCCATGTGCTGCTAGTGTAGAGCAGGTATAGCTCTGCTGCATCTGTGTTCGCCACAATCCAGTCAGAAGATCACAGCTCGGGCAGAGACTGCACAGGACTCTTGCTGACCGCTCACCTCAGAAGAAGCACCACATATTTCAGTTGCAAAATGAGTAATGAAACCCAGAAATCTCACAATAAATAACTAACACTAATAACAATGTGATGTATAAACATGAGAATAGCCATGTTACCCAGCTGTGGGGGGCACCTGTGACCAGAAGCCCCTTCACTGGTCACCACGATAGAAGACACCCTTAGGGTATGTGTCCACGGGCCGGTTTACATCCGGATTAGCTGTGGATTGAACGCTGCATACAACCGCAGCGTTCAACCCGTAGCGTCCAGATGTTACAGCATAGTGGAGGGATTTTATGAAATCCCGTCTCCACTATGCGTGCGAACATGCATCCGGCGGCCCTGCGTTACTGACATGCGGCGCGTATTTTTAGAATGCATCATGTCTGTTTACCTTGCGGCGGCACTCCGTCGCTGCAAGGTAAATCACAGGGCCCTATGTGTGGGGTGCGGAAATTCCGGATGTGTGCAATGAACACATCCGGAATCACCATGCATACAGAAGGGGGCGGCGCTTTGGGCAGAGCGGGTTTTCCACTCCGTCCAAAGCGCCGTAAATCCGGACACTGGACACGCACCCTAAGAAGCCATCACTGCGATGAGGGGTCCACACAAATGCCCCAACCCCAGCCTTCAGAGATTGCCATGGACCTCACATGTGGTCCCGAATTACACCATTGGGTCATCCAAAGGCCCCCTTTACACATCTACACCCCAACAGAGGCTCAGCCCCTGCATAACATCACTGGCCCATAGTGGGGGTCCCTGTGTAACATCACTGCTCCTGCACATAGTGGGGCCCCTGTGTAACATCACTGCTCCTGCATACTGGGGGCCCCTGTGTAACATCACTGCTCCTGCACATACTGGGGGCCCCTGTGTAACATCACTGCTCCTGCATACTGGGGGCCCCTGTGTAACATCACTGCTCCTGCACATACTGGGGGTCCCTGTGTAACATCACTGCTCCTGCACATACTGGGGGCCCCTGTGTAACATCACTGCTCCTGCACATACTGGGGGCCCCTGTGTAACATCACTGCTCCTGCACATACTGGGGGCCCCTGTGTAACATCACTGCTCCTGCACATACTGGGGGCCCCTGTGTAACATCACTGCTCCTGCATAGTGGGGGCCCCTGTGTAACATCACTGCTCCTGCACATACTGGGGGGCCCCTGGGTAACATCACTGCTCCTGAACATACTGGGGGCCCCTGGGTAACATCACTGCTCCTGAACATACTGGGGGCCCCTGGGTAACATCACTGCTCCTGCACATACTGGGGGCCCCTGGGTAACATCACTGCTCCTGAACATACTGGGGGCCCCTGTGTAACATCACTGCTCCTGAACATACTGGGGGCCCCTGTGTAACATCACTGCTCCTGCACACAGTGGGGCCCCTGTGTAACATCACTGCTCCTGCACACAGTGGGGCCCCTGTGTAACATCACTGCTCCTGCATAGTGGGGGCCCCTGTGTAACATCACTGCTCCTGCACATACTGGGGGCCCGTGTAACATCACTGCTCCTGCACATACTGGGGGCCCCTGTGTAACATCACTGCTCCTGCACATAGTGGGGGTCCCTGTGTAACATCACTGCTCCTGCACACAGTGGGGGCCCCTGTGTAACATCACTGCTCCAGCATAGTGGGGGCCCCTGTGTAACATCACTGCTCCTGCACATACTGGGGGCCCCTGTGTAACATCACTGCTCCTGCACACAGTGGGGCCCCTGTGTAACATCACTGCTCCTGCATAGTGGGGGCCCCTGTGTAACATCACTGCTCCTGCACATACTGGGGGCCCCTGTGTAACATCACTGCTCCTGCACATACTGGGGGCCCCTGTGTAACATCACTGCTCCTGCACATACTGGGGGCCCCTATGTAACATCACTGCTCCTGAACATACTGGGGGCCCCTGTGTAACATCACTGCTCCTGCACATACTGGGGGCCCCTGTGTAACATCACTGCTCCTGCACATACTGGGGGTCCTGGCACTATATATCAGGTGCACTCAGCACTGGTCCATACTAGAGAAGAACACCAGTGAGGCAGGAATGGATGACCACAGAGCACAGACTACACATGTGATAGCAGCAGTGTGGAGGCCGGCAGTACAGGACAGGCCGGCAGCAGGAGGGGGCAGGCACCAGGACGTGTCTGTCACCGCCGGTCCTACAACACCAGGGACAGCTATTAACCCTTGTCACCCCGCCCACTCCACCATGGGAAGTTTCTCCGCTTACCTCAGCTGGGAGTTGTGTGTCCTCCGTGTCCTGTTACCACAGCGCTGTGTCTACACACTGGGAGAGGGCTGAGTGCTGCATACCTCCCCGCCGGCTCCGGGGACTGTCCCGCCTGTGTGACCCGCCGCAGGCCGCTCTGCCGTCCACCTCACGGAGAACCCAGGGAACGGCAGGGAGACGGATGAAAGCTGCGAATCTTCCCAGTGAACTGCAGCCGCAACCTCCTCCTCCCGGCCAGACCTCCCCTCCTCCCGGCCAGACCTCCCCTCCTCCTGCACGTGGGACGGATGAGGGCGGAAAAAAGCGACTGAGGGTGAACGTCCCCTCCTACCAGGGAGCGGTGTGTGAGGGCACAGAGAGGTGCCAGTGTGCAGGGAGCAGTGTGAGGGCAGAGAGAGGTGCCAGTGTGCAGAGAGCAGTGTGAGGGCAGAGAGGTGCCAGTGTGTAGGGAGCGGTGTGAGGGCAGAGAGAGGTGCCAGCGTGCAGGGAGCGGTGTGAGGGCAGAGAGAGGTGCCAGTGTGCAGGGAGCGGTGTGAGGGCAGAGAGAGGTGCCAGTGTGCAGAGAGCGGTGTGAGGGCAGAGAGAGAGAGGGCAGAGAGGTGCCAGTGTGTAGGGAGCAGTGTGAGGGCAGAGAGAGGTGCCAGTGTGCAGGGAGCGGTGTGAGGGCAGAGAGGTGCCAGTGTGCAGGGAGCAGTGTGAGGGCAGAGAGGTGCCAGTGTGTAGGGAGCAGTGTGAGGGCAGAGAGAGGTGCCAGTGTGCAGGGAGCGGTGTGAGGGCAGAGAGGTGCCAGTGTGCAGGGAGCAGTGTGAGGGCAGAGAGGTGCCAGTGTGCAGGGAGCAGTGTGAGGGCAGAGAGAGGTGCCAGTGTGCAGAGAGCGGTGTGAGGGCAGAGAGAGGTGCCAGTGTGCAGGGAGCAGTGTGAGGGCAGAGAGGTGCCAGTGTGCAGGGAGCAGTGTGAGGGCAGAGAGGTGCCAGTGTGCAGGGAGCAGTGTGAGGGCAGAGAGAGGTGCCAGTGTGCAGAGAGCGGTGTGAGGGCAGAGAGAGGTGCCAGTGTGCAGAGAGCGGTGTGAGGGCAGAGAGGTGCCAGTGTGTAGGGAGCAGTGTGAGGGCAGAGAGAGGTGCCAGTGTGCAGGGAGCGGTGTGAGGGCAGAGAGAGGTGCCAGTGTGCAGGGAGCAGTGTGAGGGCAGAGAGAGGTGCCAGTGTGTAGGGAGCAGTGTGAGGGCAGAGAGGTGCCAGTGTGTAGGGAGCGGTGTGAGGGCAGAGAGAGGTGCCAGCGTGCAGGGAGCGGTGTGAGGGCAGAGAGAGGTGCCAGTGTGCAGGGAGCGGTGTGAGGGCAGAGAGAGGTGCCAGTGTGCAGAGAGCAGTGTCAGTGTGCAGGGAGCAGTGTGAGGGCAGAGAGGTGCCAGTGTGCAGAGAGCGGTGTGAGGGCAGAGAGGTGCCAGTGTGTAGGGAGCGGTGTGAGGGCAGAGAGAGGTGCCAGTGTGCAGGGAGCGGTGTGAGGGCAGAGAGAGGTGCCAGTGTGCAGAGAGCAGTGTGAGGGCAGAGAGAGGTGCCAGTGTGCAGAGAGCAGTGTCAGTGTGCAGGGAGCAGTGTGAGGGCAGAGAGGTGCCAGTGTGCAGAGAGCGGTGTGAGGGCAGAGAGGTGCCAGTGTGTAGGGAGCGGTGTGAGGGCAGAGAGAGGTGCCAGTGTGCAGGGAGCGGTGTGAGGGCAGAGAGAGGTGCCAGTGTGCAGAGAGCAGTGTGAGGGCAGAGAGAGGTGCCAGTGTGCAGAGAGCAGTGTCAGTGTGCAGGGAGCAGTGTGAGGGCAGAGAGGTGCCAGTGTGCAGAGAGCGGTGTGAGGGCAGAGAGGTGCCAGTGTGTAGGGAGCGGTGTGAGGGCAGAGAGAGGTGCCAGTGTGCAGGGAGCGGTGTGAGGGCAGAGAGAGGTGCCAGTGTGCAGAGAGCAGTGTGAGGGCAGAGAGAGGTGCCAGTGTGCAGAGAGCAGTGCCAGTGTGTAGGGAGCAGTGTGAGGGCAGAGAGGTGCCAGTGTGTAGGGAGCGGTGTGAGGGCAGAGAGGTGCCAGTGTGTAGGGAGCGGTGTGAGGGCAGAGAGAGGTGCCAGTGTGCAGGGAGCAGTGTGAGGGCAGAGAGAGGTGCCAGTGTGCAGAGAGCAGTGTGAGGGCAGAGAGGTGCCAGTGTGTAGGGAGCAGTGTGAGGGCAGAGAGGTGCCAGTGTGTAGGGAGCGGTGTGAGGGCAGAGAGAGGTGCCAGCGTGCAGGGAGCAGTGTGAGGGCAGAGAGGTGCCAGTGTGCAGGGAGCAGTGTGAGGGCAGAGAGAGGTGCCAGTGTGCAGAGAGCGGTGTGAGGGCAGAGAGAGGTGCCAGTGTGCAGAGAGCGGTGTGAGGGCAGAGAGAGAGAGGGCAGAGAAGTGCCAGTGTGTAGGGAGCAGTGTGAGGGCAGAGAGAGGTGCCAGTGTGCAGGGAGCGGTGTGAGGGCAGAGAGGTGCCAGTGTGCAGGGAGCAGTGTGAGGGCAGAGAGGTGCCAGTGTGTAGGGAGCAGTGTGAGGGCAGAGAGAGGTGCCAGTGTGCAGGGAGCGGTGTGAGGGCAGAGAGGTGCCAGTGTGCAGGGAGCAGTGTGAGGGCAGAGAGGTGCCAGTGTGCAGGGAGCAGTGTGAGGGCAGAGAGAGGTGCCAGTGTGCAGAGAGCGGTGTGAGGGCAGAGAGAGGTGCCAGTGTGCAGGGAGCAGTGTGAGGGCAGGGAGGTGCCAGCGTGCAGGGAGCAGTGTGAGGGCAGAGAGAGGTGCCAGTGTGCAGAGAGCGGTGTGAGGGCAGAGAGAGGTGCCAGTGTGCAGGGAGCAGTGTGAGGGCAGGGAGGTGCCAGCGTGCAGGGAGCAGTGTGAGGGCAGAGAGGTGCCAGTGTGCAGAGAGCGGTGTGAGGGCAGAGAGGTGCCAGTGTGTAGGGAGCAGTGTGAGGGCAGAGAG
Organism: Ranitomeya variabilis; assembly: GCF_051348905.1. Taxonomy (NCBI): domain Eukaryota; kingdom Metazoa; phylum Chordata; class Amphibia; order Anura; family Dendrobatidae; genus Ranitomeya; species Ranitomeya variabilis. The sequence continues at coordinate 231,138,098 of NC_135236.1, read as the reverse complement.
AGGTGCCAGTGTGCAGGGAGCAGTGTGAGGGCAGAGAGAGGTGCCAGTGTGCAGGGAGCAGTGTGAGGGCAGAGAGAGGTGCCAGTGTGCAGGTGCAGAGAGCGGTGTGAGGGCAGAGAGATGCCAGTGTGTAGGGAGCAGTGTGAGGGCAGAGAGGTGCCAGTGTGCAGAGAGCGGTGTGAGGGCAGAGAGGTGCCAGTGTGCAGGGAGCAGTGTGAGGGCAGGGAGGTGCCAGCATGCAGGGAGCAGTGTGAGGGCAGAGAGGTGCCAGTGTGCAGAGAGCGGTGTAAGGGCAGAGAGTTGCCAGTGTGTAGGGAGCAGTGTGAGGGCAGAGAGAGGTGCCAGTGTGCAGGGAGCAGTGTGAGGGCAGAGAGAGGTGCCAGTGTGCAGGGAGCAGTGTGAGGGCAGAGAGAGGTGCAGGTGCAGAGAGCGGTGTGAGGGCAGAGAGATGCCAGTGTGTAGGGAGCAGTGTGAGGGCAGAGAGGTGCCAGCGTGCAGGGAGCAGTGTGAGGGCAGAGAGGTGGCAGTGTGCAGGGAGCAGTGTGAGGGCAGAGAGGTGCGAGTGTGCAGAGAGCGGTGTGAGGGCAGAGAGATGCCAGTGTGTAGGGAGCAGTGTGAGGGCAGGGAGGTGCCAGCGTGCAGGGAGCAGTGTGAGGGCAGAGAGGTGCCAGTGTGCAGAGAGCGGTGTGAGGGCAGAGAGATGCCAGTGTGTAGGGAGCAGTGTGAGGGCAGAGAGGTGCCAGTGTGCAGGGAGCAGTGTGAGGGCAGAGAGTTGCCAGCGTGCAGGGAGCAGTGTGAGGGCAGAGAGGTGCCAGTGTGCAGGGAGCAGTGTGAGGGCAGAGAGGTGCCAGTGTGTAGGGAGCAGTGTGAGGGCAGAGAGAGGTGCCAGTGTGCAGGGAGCAGTGTGAGGGCAGAGAGAGGTGCCAGTGTGCAGGGAGCAGTGTGAGGGCAGAGAGAGGTGCCAGTGTGCAGGTGCAGAGAGCGGTGTGAGGGGAGAGAGATGCCAGTGTGTAGGGAGCAGTGTGAGGGCAGAGAGGTGCCAGTGTGCAGAGAGCGGTGTGAGGGCAGAGAGAGGTGCCAGTGTGCAGGGAGCAGTGTGAGGGCAGGGAGGTGCCAGCATGCAGGGAGCAGTGTGAGGGCAGAGAGGTGCCAGTGTGCAGAGAGCGGTGTGAGGGCAGAGAGAGGTGCCAGTGTGCAGGGAGCAGTGTGAGGGCACAGAGAGGTGCCAGTGTGCAGGGAGCAGTGTGAGGGCAGAGAGGTGCCAGTGTGTAGGGAGCAGTGTGAGGGCAGAGAGGTGCCAGTGTGTAGGGAGCGGTGTGAGGGCAGAGAGAGGTGCCAGCGTGCAGGGAGCGGTGTGAGGGCAGAGAGAGGTGCCAGTGTGCAGGGAGCGGTGTGAGGGCAGAGAGAGGTGCCAGTGTGCAGGGAGCGGTGTGAGGGCAGAGAGAGGTGCCAGTGTGCAGAGAGCAGTGTGAGGGCAGAGAGGTGCCAGTGTGTAGGGAGCAGTGTGAGGGCAGAGAGGTGCCAGTGTGTAGGGAGCGGTGTGAGGGCAGAGAGAGGTGCCAGCGTGCAGGGAGCAGTGTGAGGGCAGAGAGGTGCCAGTGTGCAGGGAGCGGTGTGAGGGCAGAGAGAGGTGCCAGTGTGCAGGGAGCGGTGTGAGGGCAGAGAGAGGTGCCAGTGTGCAGAGAGCAGTGTGAGGGCAGAGAGGTGCCAGTGTGTAGGGAGCAGTGTGAGGGCAGAGAGGTGCCAGTGTGTAGGGAGCGGTGTGAGGGCAGAGAGAGGTGCCAGCGTGCAGGGAGCAGTGTGAGGGCAGAGAGGTGCCAGTGTGCAGGGAGCAGTGTGAGGGCAGAGAGAGGTGCCAGTGTGCAGAGAGCGGTGTGAGGGCAGAGAGAGAGAGGGCAGAGAGGTGCCAGTGTGTAGGGAGCAGTGTGAGGGCAGAGAGAGGTGCCAGTGTGCAGGGAGCGGTGTGAGGGCAGAGAGGTGCCAGTGTGCAGGGAGCAGTGTGAGGGCAGAGAGGTGCCAGTGTGTAGGGAGCAGTGTGAGGGCAGAGAGAGGTGCCAGTGTGCAGGGAGCGGTGTGAGGGCAGAGAGGTGCCAGTGTGCAGGGAGCAGTGTGAGGGCAGAGAGGTGCCAGTGTGCAGGGAGCAGTGTGAGGGCAGAGAGAGGTGCCAGTGTGCAGAGAGCGGTGTGAGGGCAGAGAGAGGTGCCAGTGTGCAGGGAGCAGTGTGAGGGCAGAGAGGTGCCAGTGTGCAGGGAGCAGTGTGAGGGCAGAGAGGTGCCAGTGTGCAGGGAGCAGTGTGAGGGCAGAGAGAGGTGCCAGTGTGCAGAGAGCGGTGTGAGGGCAGAGAGAGGTGCCAGTGTGCAGAGAGCGGTGTGAGGGCAGAGAGGTGCCAGTGTGTAGGGAGCAGTGTGAGGGCAGAGAGAGGTGCCAGTGTGCAGGGAGCGGTGTGAGGGCAGAGAGAGGTGCCAGTGTGCAGGGAGCAGTGTGAGGGCAGAGAGAGGTGCCAGTGTGTAGGGAGCAGTGTGAGGGCAGAGAGGTGCCAGCGTGCAGGGAGCAGTGTGAGGGCAGAGAGGTGGCAGTGTGCAGGGAGCAGTGTGAGGGCAGAGAGGTGCGAGTGTGCAGAGAGCGGTGTGAGGGCAGAGAGATGCCAGTGTGTAGGGAGCAGTGTGAGGGCAGGGAGGTGCCAGCGTGCAGGGAGCAGTGTGAGGGCAGAGAGGTGCCAGTGTGCAGAGAGCGGTGTGAGGGCAGAGAGATGCCAGTGTGTAGGGAGCAGTGTGAGGGCAGAGAGAGGTGCCAGTGTGCAGAGAGCAGTGTGAGGGCAGAGAGAGGTGCCAGTGTGCAGAGAGCAGTGCCAGTGTGTAGGGAGCAGTGTGAGGGCAGAGAGGTGCCAGTGTGTAGGGAGCGGTGTGAGGGCAGAGAGGTGCCAGTGTGTAGGGAGCGGTGTGAGGGCAGAGAGAGGTGCCAGTGTGCAGGGAGCAGTGTGAGGGCAGAGAGAGGTGCCAGTGTGCAGAGAGCAGTGTGAGGGCAGAGAGGTGCCAGTGTGTAGGGAGCAGTGTGAGGGCAGAGAGGTGCCAGTGTGTAGGGAGCGGTGTGAGGGCAGAGAGAGGTGCCAGCGTGCAGGGAGCAGTGTGAGGGCAGAGAGGTGCCAGTGTGCAGGGAGCAGTGTGAGGGCAGAGAGAGGTGCCAGTGTGCAGAGAGCGGTGTGAGGGCAGAGAGAGGTGCCAGTGTGCAGAGAGCGGTGTGAGGGCAGAGAGAGAGAGGGCAGAGAGGTGCCAGTGTGTAGGGAGCAGTGTGAGGGCAGAGAGAGGTGCCAGTGTGCAGGGAGCGGTGTGAGGGCAGAGAGGTGCCAGTGTGCAGGGAGCAGTGTGAGGGCAGAGAGGTGCCAGTGTGTAGGGAGCAGTGTGAGGGCAGAGAGAGGTGCCAGTGTGCAGGGAGCGGTGTGAGGGCAGAGAGGTGCCAGTGTGCAGGGAGCAGTGTGAGGGCAGAGAGGTGCCAGTGTGCAGGGAGCAGTGTGAGGGCAGAGAGAGGTGCCAGTGTGCAGAGAGCGGTGTGAGGGCAGAGAGAGGTGCCAGTGTGCAGGGAGCAGTGTGAGGGCAGGGAGGTGCCAGCGTGCAGGGAGCAGTGTGAGGGCAGAGAGAGGTGCCAGTGTGCAGAGAGCGGTGTGAGGGCAGAGAGAGGTGCCAGTGTGCAGGGAGCAGTGTGAGGGCAGGGAGGTGCCAGCGTGCAGGGAGCAGTGTGAGGGCAGAGAGGTGCCAGTGTGCAGAGAGCGGTGTGAGGGCAGAGAGGTGCCAGTGTGTAGGGAGCAGTGTGAGGGCAGAGAGAGGTGCCAGTGTGCAGGGAGCAGTGTGAGGGCAGAGAGAGGTGCCAGTGTGCAGGGAGCAGTGTGAGGGCAGAGAGAGGTGCAGGTGCAGAGAGCGGTGTGAGGGCAGAGAGATGCCAGTGTGTAGGGAGCAGTGTGAGGGCAGAGAGGTGCCAGCGTGCAGGGAGCAGTGTGAGGGCAGAGAGGTGGCAGTGTGCAGGGAGCAGTGTGAGGGCAGAGAGGTGCGAGTGTGCAGAGAGCGGTGTGAGGGCAGAGAGATGCCAGTGTGTAGGGAGCAGTGTGAGGGCAGGGAGGTGCCAGCGTGCAGGGAGCAGTGTGAGGGCAGAGAGGTGCCAGTGTGCAGAGAGCGGTGTGAGGGCAGAGAGGTGCCAGTGTGCAGGGAGCAGTGTGAGGGCAGAGAGTTGCCAGCGTGCAGGGAGCAGTGTGAGGGCAGAGAGGTGCCAGTGTGCAGGGAGCAGTGTGAGGGCAGAGAGGTGCCAGTGTGTAGGGAGCAGTGTGAGGGCAGAGAGAGGTGCCAGTGTGCAGGGAGCAGTGTGAGGGCAGAGAGAGGTGCCAGTGTGCAGGGAGCAGTGTGAGGGCAGAGAGAGGTGCCAGTGTGCAGGTGCAGAGAGCGGTGTGAGGGCAGAGAGATGCCAGTGTGTAGGGAGCAGTGTGAGGGCAGAGAGGTGCCAGTGTGCAGAGAGCGGTGTGAGGGCAGAGAGAGGTGCCAGTGTGCAGGGAGCAGTGTGAGGGCAGGGAGGTGCCATCATGCAGGGAGCAGTGTGAGGGCAGAGAGGTGCCAGTGTGCAGAGAGCGGTGTGAGGGCAGAGAGGTGCCAGTGTGTAGGGAGCAGTGTGAGGGCAGAGAGAGGTGCCAGTGTGCAGGGAGCAGTGTGAGGGCACAGAGAGGTGCCAGTGTGCAGGGAGCAGTGTGCAGGTGCAGAGAGCGGTGTGAGGGCAGAGAGATGCCAGTGTGTAGGGAGTAGTGTGAGGGCAGAGAGGTGCCAGCGTGCAGGGAGCAGTGTGAGGGCAGAGAGGTGCCAGTGTGCAGGGAGCAGTGTGAGGGCAGAGAGGTGCCAGTGTGCAGAGAGCGGTGTGAGGGTAGAGAGATGCCAGTGTGTAGGGAGCAGTGTGAGGGCAGGGAGGTGCCAGCGTGCAGGGAGCAGTGTGAGGGCAGAGAGGTGCCAGTGTGCAGAGAGCGGTGTGAGGGCAGAGAGATGCCAGTGTGTAGGGAGCAGTGTGAGGGCAGAGAGGTGCCAGTGTGCAGAGAGCAGTGTGAGGGCAGAGAGATGCCAGTGTGTAGTGAGCAGTGTGAGGGCAGGGAGGTGCCAGCGTGCAGGGAGCAATGTGAGGGCAGAGAGGTGCCAGTGTGTAGGGAGCAGTGTGAGGGCAGAGAGGTGCCAGTGTGCAGGGAGCAGTGTGAGGGCAGAGAGAGGTGCCAGCGTGCAGGGAGCAGTGTGAGAGCAGAGAGGTGCCAGCGTGCAGGGAGCAGTGTGAGGGCAGAGAGGGGTGCCAGCGTGCAGGGAGCAGTGTGAGGGCAGAGAGGTGCCAGCGTGCAGGGAGCAGTGTGAGGGCAGAGAGGTGCCAGCGTGCAGGGAGCAGTGTGAGGGCAGAGAGGTGCCAACGTGCAGGGAGCAGTGTGAGGGCAGAGAGAGGTGCCAGGGAGCAGTGTGAGGGCAGAGAGGTGCCAGTGTGTAGGGAGCAGTGTGAGGGCAGAGAGAGGTGCCAGCGTATAGGGAGCAGTGTGAGGGCAGAGAGGTGCCAGTGTGCAGGGAGCAGTGTGAGGGCAGAGAGAGGTGCCAGCGTGCAGGGAGCAGTGTGAGGGCAGAGAGGTGCCAGCGTGCAGGGAGCAGTGTGAGGGCAGAGAGTTGCCAGCGTGCAGGGAGCAGTGTGAGGGCAGAGAGGTGCCAGTGTGCAGGGAGCAGTGTGAGGGCAGAGAGGTGCCAGTGTGCAGGGAGCGGTGTGAGGGCAGAGAGATGTGCCAGTGTGCAGGGAGTAGTGTGAGGGCAAAGAGGTGCCAGCGTGCAGGGAGCAGTGTGAGGGCAGAGAAAGGTGCCATGTTGCAGGGAGCGGTGTGAGGGCAGAGAGAGGTGCCAGTGTGCAGAGAGCAGTGTGAGGGCAGAGAGAGGTGCCAGTATGAAGGGAGCAGTGTGAGGGCAGAGGTGCCAGCATGCAGGGAGCGGTGTGAGGTAATAGGTGCCAGTGTGCAGGGAGCAGTATGAGAGGTCAGAGATGTGCCAGTTTGCAGGGAGCAGTGTGAGGGAAGAGGTGCCAGTGTCGTGTGTCCGTGGGCAAAATAAGCAGACGACATGCCCGTTTTTTAACAGTAGCATGGGTCGCCAAACGTTTCTCACACGGATGACACACGGATATCATCAGTGTGACACACATCGGCACCTGAGAAGCAGCGGTACAGTTAGCGCTGTTCCCCGGCAGCGGATACTGAAAACTGCTCTCATTCTCCTGTGCTCTGCTGGTGAGCAGGGGAGAATGATGAGGAGTTATATTCAGCTGATAACAGCAACCGCAGCTGATGGGACTATTATTCCACTGAAGACACAGCATTGTATCTTAAATAACCAGACAACTATTATTTCAGTAGGCACAGGAACATGAGCTAGAGTTCATGAGAGAATGACTGTTGACCCTTATTGTCATTGATTTAATATTCAATGGCTGCATTTGCTGACTGGATGCTGATTACAACCCCTGGCAAAAATTATGGAATCACCGGCCTTGGAGGATGTTCATTCAGTTGTTTAATTTTGTAGAAAAAAAGCAGATCACAGACATGGCACAAAACTAAAGTCATTTCAAATGGCAACTTTCTGGCTTTAAGAAACACTGAAAGAAATCAAGAATAAAAAATGTGGTAGTCAGTAATGGTTACTTTTTTTAACCAAGCATAGCGGAAAAATTATGGCATCACTCAATTCTGAGGAAAAAAATATGGAATTGCCCTGTAAATTTTTATACCCAAAAATAACACGTGCATCAAATTAGATCTGCTCATTGGTCTGCATCTAAAAAGGAGTGATCGCATCTTGGAGAGCTGTTGCACCAAGTGGACTGAGATGAATCATGTCTCCAACATGAGAGATGTCAATTGAAACAAAGGAGAGGATTATCAAATTCTTAAAAGAGGGTAAATCATCACACAATGTTGCAAAAGATGTTGGTTGTTCACAGTCAGCTGTGTCTAAAATCTGGACCAAGTACAAACAACATGGGAAGGTTGTTAAAGGCAAACATACTGGTTGACCAAGGAAGACATCAAAGCATCAAGACCGGAAACTTAAGGCAATATGTCTCCAAAACAGGAAATGCACAACAAAACAAAGGAGGAACAAATGGGTGGAAACTGGAGTCAACGTCTGTGACCGAACTGTAAGAAACCGCCTAAAGAAAATGGGATTTACATACAGAAAAGCTAAACGAAAACCATCATTAACACCTAAACAGAAAAAAACAAAGGTTACAATGGGCTAAGGAAAAGCAATCGTGGATGGCTGGATGAAAGTCATATTCAGTGACGAATCGTGAATCTGCATTGGGCAAGGTGACGATGCTGGAACTTTTGTTTTGTGCTGTTCCAATGAGATTAATAAATATGACTGCCTGAATAGAACATGCAAATTTCCACAGCCATTGATGATATGGGGCTGCATGTCAGGTAAAGGCACTGGGGAGATGGCTGTCATCACATCTTCAATAAATGCACAAGTTTATGTTGATATTTTGGACACTTTTCTTATCCCATCAATTGAAAGGTTGTTTGGGGATGATGAAATCATTTTTCAAGATTATAATGCATCCTGCCATAGAGCAAAAACTGTGAAAACATTCTTTGAAAAAAGACACATAAGGTCAATGTCATGGCCTGCAAATAGTCCGGATCTCAATCCAATTGAAAATCTTTGGTGGAAGTTGAAGAAACTGGTCCATGACAAGGCTCCAACCTGCAACGCTAATCTGGCAACAGCAATGAGATAAAGTTGGAGCCAGATTGATGAAGAGTACTGTTTGACACTCATTAAGTCCGTGCCTCAGAAACTGCAAGCTGTTAAAAGCCAGAGGTGGTGCAACAAAATACTAGTGATGTGTTGGAGTGTTTTTTGTTTTTCATGATTCCATAATTTTTTTCCTCAGAATTGAGTGATTCCATAATTTTTTCCCTATGCTTGGTTAAAAAAAAGTACTGACTACCATATTTTTTGTTCTTGATTTGTTTTAGTGTTTCTTAAAGCCAGAAAGTTGCCATTTGAAATGACTTTAGTTTTGTGTCACGTCTGTGATCTGTTTTTTTTCTACAAAATTAAACAACTGAATGAACATCCTCCAAGGCAGGTGATTTCATAATTTTTGCCAGGGGTTGTAGCTATTGTATCTGTCCTGGTGGAATGCCTAAATGAAAAGTTGTGATCTATAAAAATGAGGATCTGCCTGTGTTCAGAGAGACAGTGAGAGACAGCCATAGATTCTGGCAAGATAGCCAAACATCCAGGGGACCCTATAGGACTGCCGCCAATACATCATGGCTCCATCATGAGGGGCACGGCTCTATCATTCTACAGAAAACACCCTAGAGGACCTCGGCCCCGGATGGAAGAATACAGATCTGCTCCATTGACCATCGCCAAACATGGATATGTTTGGAGAAAGCCAGGGTTGGGACCCGCTGGTCTCCTGGCTCCATGGAGATGTTTGGAGAAGCCAGGTTGTGACCCTTGGGTCAACTGGCTTTGTATGTCAATGGACTGTCATCTTCCTACACTTGTCGATACTTCCACTCTGTGTGCGTGGGGTATATATATCCCTTGTTAAACCTTTATTTATTACATAGATAAGTTTTTGACTTTTGTTATTTGGTGTTTTATGATATTCATCGGAGTAGCTCCCTTATTATGGAATTATCTTTCATTGGGGACAGTGTGCATTTAATTTTTCCATGATAACTTTATATAGAGATAATGGTATTATTGATGGTCTATGGTTAACTTAATATATATATGTATCTCTATTGGAATACATTTATGCACTATAGTTCTATGTTAATAGATATCCCGTTAGAGCTTTATTTATTGCATAGATTTCTATTTATGGATGCTGGTTTCTCCCCGTATATATGATTTCTTATTTCAGGTCCATCAGATATGGCTGAGTTTTGTTCCCTACCTATGGACCTGAAGTGGTGAAATATTGTGAAGTTCCTGAATTATGAGTTAGATCAATTTCTGTATGCGCCCGGGATCTTGAGATGCTATTGGAGAAGATCTCCATGTAATATGCGCCGTTGCGCTGTGTTTTCCGACGCTGGAAGGGTGTAGAATCCTAGAATGCGACTTGCACACAGAGGAGTGAAGGGAAGATGACATCACGGACATGCGCATCAAAGAGCGGCTGTTGGAGAGAACTTACGAGCGGTGCATGCCGGTTTTATGACGTCGATTTGCTGTGCAGGAATCCTATGGATGCGATTGGACCAGCGTTGTTACGGACATGCCCCGTTACCATGACAGGGGTGGATGCATTACATGGATTGGTGCGATCGCCGGTGTATACAGATGGAACGTGGAGAATTTATATTTGTTTTTTTGGGGGATAATTTGCATTAAAAGAGCGATCAGGGAGGGTTTAACTCTGCGGGGGGTGATTATATGTGGTGGGCTATGTATGGGTTACAATTTTTAACTGTATTGATGTGGTCTTGATGTAATTTATATTTTTTCTATTTATATGGAACCGTCCTATTGGCTGTGAGTCAATTGCTGGGCGGGATTATTGATATATAATGGTGGTTGGAGTGTGTTTATGTCATGCTTGAAAAAGGTCTGCGGACCGAAACGTTGCAGGAGGTGGAATAAAACGTGATTTTTCTTCTTCACAACTGCTGTGGTGCTGTCCCTCTTTTATATTTGACTTGGACTTGGATACCGGGATGGATCCCCTGGTAAGGACGTGCACCCTTATATCCACAGAGATTTGTATTTTTTAATCTTATTTATACGGGTGCGGCTGGACCATTTTTTATTGGTTTTTATCTTCCTACACTTGTCGATACTTCCACTCTGTGGGCGTGCCACAGATGGGGTAGCTGAGCCTGGAAACTGAAGTAACAGCTGCCATTTCCCCGGCGAGTCAGCGGAAGGGTGAGACTCTGTAATGATCACCATCTTGTGCTTCAATAAAGCATTGTCACACTGTTTTACCCTCACCCTGTGTTGCCTGAGTAGCATTATGCCCACATTAAAGGGAGAGTGGGCATTCGGCGGGACGATCCCTGATCCATACGGTTCCGGCTAGCGGGCCAGGTTTCCCACCGACAGCCCCCTATTCCTGTGTCTCCACAACTACCATTAGTCTACACCTGCTGCCGCTAATAACAATGAGAGCAGGAAGCAACTGATGGGAGTATTCATCATCCTCCGGTGCTATAAATAAAAAAAGATGACGTGGGTTCCTCTGTATTTTTTTGTAACCAGCCAGAAAAAAACTGACAGCTGGAGGCTGCAACCATCAGCGGTCAGCGTTAGCAAGGCTGATTATCGCTGTTTCCTATTAGATGTGCCGATTCTGGTGCTTTGCCTGGCTCTTCCCACTTGCCCTGTAGCAGTGGCAAGTGGGGTAATATTTCTGCTGTTGTCACCCTTTCTATTGTCTGTGGCATCAAGGTCATGGATTAGTAGCACACTTTTCCATTTTTATTTAAAAACGACAGTTATACTAACCTAACGCCCATTCCATTGAAGCCCTCGTCTCCTGTAATAAAAAAAAACAACAATATCCTTACCTGCCCAATGTTCTGTCCCACACCATAATCCATGTCTGGGGATAAATAGTCTTCAACCTGGACGGTGTCAAGATGCAACCAGCGATGACCTCATCAAAGTTACCGACGGTCACTGAGGCTGCGTGCCGTGCCGGGCTGAACTGTGGTGACCTCAGCACCGTGAGAAAAAGTCACTGTGTTCAGCGCAGGTGAACGAACTCGATGAGGCAGCTCATTCATCAGTGGTTCTCACCCTGGACGGTCACCTCTTGGTACTGTCCAGGTTGAAAATTAGTTATCCCCAGACATGGATTACGGCGTCGGGCAGAATGTCACAGGTGAGGGATATTGTTTTTTAATTTTATTACAGGAGACGAGAGCTTCATTGGAATTAGGCGTTAAGTGAGTATAACTATGTGCTATTTTTAAATAAAAATGGAAAACTGTGCTTTGTTTTATTTCTACCCATGCCAGCAGGGTCTATATTAGGCAGCTCCTTCCAGCCTGTTGGTTCCTAGCCGGCTGGCACCTGTTTATGCATATCTCAGTATTCTGTCTCCCGTTATCGACCTGGCCTGTTTACCCACTTTGTTTGACTTTTCCATCCTTGACTCCAGCTTTGTATTGTGAACCCGTGCTGCTTGCCCTGACCTCGGACCGTCTGACTACACTTCAGTCTCGCCCTCCTATACCTCGTATCCACGCCTCTGACCTCCGGGCAGCTGCTGCAGTTCCTGGAACTGCCCTGGTGTGGTACCTGGTGTCTACTGGCAGCCCAGCCTATCCCCACCATCAGCGACTCTAATGAAGACCTGGTAGACATTTAGTCACGTCACTCCAGGGTAAACTTGGCCCATTGAGTAGTGGGTCCACACTCACTAGAGTTACATAAAGTACATGAACATTATTATTTAGCCTCCGTGGTGTGAATCGAGCCTCAAGTGTCATTTCACTGTGATGTTACCTGCAATTAATGATATCAGATCCGTCATTCTAGTTACTGACCGCAGAACATTAATTCCACCTATAGCAGATGCTTCCCAGGCATTATTATAATCCCTAAAAATATGAATGCAAACAGATCAGCCTGAAGTAGTCAGTTACAAGATGAAAAGACGGTGGTACAAAATGTTCAGCTCTGTAAACAGCTCAGTAGTATTTTAATCTTTGCTGATTAAAAGCAGCATATAAAGCGCTCTGACTTTTATGATCTGACAGTTCCCTATATTTCAGCTGTGAAGTACTCAATGCAACAGGGCTAGAAGCTTTAATAATGTGGACGTCTTATGGAGAAGCTTTTTACTCAAGAGCTTTCTCTAGTCTACAGAAACAATTCCCAGCTTTCTAATGGTTTCCTGCCTATGTGCCAATATCCTGTATTTACAGTGCCTGTGTCCTCGAAGGACAACACTAAAAGTTTAAGGGAGTTTGTTGACCCCTAGTAATCCAATTCAACTCGCTGAAAGTATAGGACAAAATGAATTGCCAATAGTGATGAGCGAGTATACTCGTTGCTCGGGTTTTCCTCAAGCATGCTCGGGTGGTCTCTGAGTAGTTTGGCGTGTTCGGAGATTTAGTTTCTGTTGACGCAGCTGCATGATTTGCGGCTGCTGGACAGCCTGAGAACATGTGGGAGTTGCCTGTTTGTTAGGACACCCGAGCATGTTCGAGAAAACCCGAGCAATGAGTATACTCGCTCATCACTAATTACCAATTGTTTTTACCTTCTTCCATTCTGTCATGCAGCAAGGCAACATTTTGTTCTGCACCATGCGCACATTGGCCCGGCTTCATCAAAACTAGGGATCATTACATTGGTCTTGATGAGGAGGCAGGATGGACTGCGAGACTCCTGATTCATTTAGAGGCTCGTGTCTCTTGTGTATAACGAGTAGCATGCGACTTAGTGTGCACCTTGCCACAAATCTTATTACAGTCCTTGGTAGAGTAAAATTTGTGGCGTAGTGAACGCCAACACTCGTCATGAATTTGGTGAGTGGAGGTCATCATGCCCCCATCCTGCCCACTTTGTCAGAGCTTAGCGAAACAGCATGAGTGCCAAAAGTCATAAAATTTTACTGCAGATTCAAGTAGCATCAAAACATAGTGATTTTCCAAAGCTTTTTACGCCAGGATTCTGGTGTAAAAGTTTTCATGAATCAGTGTTGTTATTTACTGCTGCACACTGTCATGTCACTAAATAAAACCTCATCATGGTTGTTCGACAGCAGGGACTGCGTGGGATCGGCTGATACAACCCCAAACTCTATTATAGCCATAGATTACATACTTTATTAACAATAGAACATAAAACACATATCAGAAGTGAAAGTTACACATTTCTGGCACCGTTAACCCGTTACTTTCCTACTGATTTTCTATGCAGAGGTATTAAAAATAATTTTGAGTATTGTGATATATTTTGCACTTATCCTGTTGTGGATTAATGAATTCTAAATGCAATCATAGTGCCGTGATTAATTCCCTATATACTGTTGGATATATTTCCTACCACTGAGCACTAATCTTTATATACCAGTGTGCCTTCCATAAAATCTATACTAAATAAGGCTACTTTCACACTTATCCGTCGGTACCGACCCGTCGCAATGCGTCGGGCCTACGTACCAACGGACGCTGTGAAAAACTGCAAGACGTGGGCAGCGGATGCAGTTTTACAACGCATCCGCTGCCCATTCTGCAGTCCGGGGAGGAGGGGGCAGGGTTTCGGCTGCGCATGCGCGGTCGAAAATGGCGGACGCGACGCACAAAAAAAGTTACATGGAACTTTTTCTGTGCCGACAGTCCGCCAAAAGACGACGCATCCGTCGCACAATGGATGCGACGTGTGGCAATGCGTCGCTAATGCAAGTCTATGGAGAAAAAGCGCATCCTGCGGGCAACTTTGCAGGATGCATTTTTTCTCCAAAACGGCGCATTGGGACGTACGTCACACAACGCTAGTGTGAAAGTAGCCTAAGGGTACCGTCTCACTATACGATTTACCAACGATCACGACCTGCGATACGACCTGGCCGTGATCGTTGGTAAGTCGTTGTGTGGTCGCTGGGGAGCTGTCACACAGACCGCTCTCCAGCGACCAACGATGCCGAGGTTCGCTGGTAACCAGGGTAAACAACGGGTTACTAAGCGCAGGGCCGCGCTTAGTAACCCGATGTTTACCGTGGTTACCAGCGTAAAAGTAAAAAAAAAAAAAAGCGTACATACTCACCATCTGATGTCCTTCAGGTCCCTTGCCGTCTGCTTCCCGCTCTGACTGAGTGCCGCCGTACAGTGAGAGCAGAGTGCAGCGGTGACGTCACCGCTGTGATCTGCTCTCACTTTCCGGCCGGCAGACAGTCAGAGCGGGAAGCAGACGGCAAGGGACCTGAAGGACATCAGATGGTGAGTATGTACGGTTTTTTTTTTTTACTTTTACGCTGGTAACCACGGTAAACATCGGGTTACTAAGCGCGGCCCTGCGCTTAGTAACCCGATGTTTACCCTGGTTACCAGCGAACGCATCTCTGGATCGCTGTCACACACAACGATCCAGCGATGACAGCGGGAGATCCAGCGACGAAAGAAAGTTTCAAACGATCTGCTACGACGTACGATTCTCAGCAGGGTCCCTGATCGCTGCTGCGTGTCAGACACTGCGAGATCGTAACTATATCGCTAGATTGTCACGAATCGTGCCGTCGTAGCGATGAAAATGCCACTGTGTGACGGTACCCTAAGACCTCATCATACTTGTTTGACAACAGTGAAAGATCAATTGATATTGAAAATACACCTCCAAAATCTCTTCTAGCAATGAAGACCCGGGAATGATCAGCAGCTAAAATCTTACATCAGACAGGAATGGGGCAACATTTCTCTCCCAGAAGGCCAGCAAAAAAAAGGAGAGGGGATGCGATGCCACGGCAGACACTGCTTCATGTCAACTTTCTGAGATGTGTTGCTGCTATCAATTTCTAAATGAGTGAATTTTTTTAAAAAGGAAACGGTAAATGTGTAACGTTCACCTTTGTGATATGTGTTGTGAATAAACTATGGCTATAATAGATTTCCAAATCATTGCATTCTTGTTTTCTTTACATTTTACGCAGCATCAAAACTATTTTGGAATTTGGGTTGTATTAAGCACTAGATAATGTAACAATTTAGTAGAAAAATATCCACCCATAATTTGTCACTTGGCACAAGCAAGCTTACGTGTGCAATATTTCCACTTGAGTTTTGCATCCAAACTGCAGCTATCACATGACTGCTGCCATTCAGTGCATTTTCAGATGGAGCAATTGTGTAGCCTCAGCCTAATGCAAGAAAAAAACGATTACAGTAACAAATATAAATTATGTACAAATATTTATCCTGTAATTGTATGGGGAAAAACATCCAAATAATGCAATGATTTCATTTATTAAAGCTCAAAAGATGATAAATTGAGATACTCTTAAATTATGCAACATAACTAGGAGTGACTACAATGTCTTCCAGTAAGGGCAGTGAGCCATTAGGTGCTATGTATAATGGACGTGGTTCAAAGTATTACCGCATTTACTAGACAAACACTGCACAAAAATAAACATTAAGACTCCTTTAATATCCATTCTCCAGGTAAGAAAACCCCACAACTGTACGTAGATGCAAGTTATTGCATTAAGAGTAGACTGGACTAAGAAAAAGAGTATCATACACAAATATTGATTATTCAATACCTGATTCTAAAAGCACTTGGCTAGTAACAGATTGTTCCCGAATACTATCAGAACTAACACCGATCTGGATATGCACATGGAGGATGCCCTGCTACATCAGTATTGTGAAAATTAAATTATAATGAAGAACAAGAAAGATACATGGGATAAAGCAAATCTACTCCTCCTTTATCATGTAGGTGTTTTCTTTATATTTATCAGCAGACAAGACTGGAGTGAATGTTCATAGAAAAGGCAAAAGTGATTGAAATAAAGACGTGGCTATGCATACTGTAATGCCGCGGTAAAATTTCACAGCAAATGTATTTAATGTCCAAACAACTCACAAAATGAACAGCACACGGTATCCTCCGGATCGCAGTCAGGCGTCACAACAGTCCGCATCCGAGACTGCCTGCCGAGGGCGACTGCATCACCGTATCACGCTGCGGGGTGCCAGGCGTTTGCTGTTCTTGGCTTTGTGTTACCTCACACAAGCTGGACGTTGCAGAGTCACCTGCTCTGCAAGTTTGCAAACTGACACCCCAAATGCTTTGCTGTAGGGTTTTTAAATGAAATCTGTGGCTGGCCATGTGCCACTTGTAAGACCTAGCCTGGAGGAAGCGGACCACACCACTACCATCCTGTAGTCCGCTTCAAAAATAAAAGCCCATAACGCGTTTTCCTAAACCTTGCCTTGGTCAAATAATTTGACGAGGTCCACACTTACTTTTATTTTGCCCTGCAGCCACAGCTACTGTATGCCTGTGACTGCAATGCACGCCAGCAGGTTTAATACTCTTCTGTGCGCATCCTGGGGGACACATAGCGACCCTCGCATATAACACCTGCCACTGTCTCAATACAAAAAAGTGGATGGGTTTCAAAACTTGGTACCACACTCTATCGTCCTCCAGTGTTCTTTTTTACCAATTTATCTTCCACATATAAAAGGACCCTTACGTACCATTGCTTAAATAAAATATTGCAAAAAATTAAGATCCATATTCCAAATAGGAGTCATCCACTCATATAAATAATAATTACAATTCCTACAGTAACAAGAGTCCTAGCGAATGAAACCAAAGCCTGTATCAGAATACCAAGAGTATTACGTAAACTGCACTTGTGATGACAAGTCCTAGGAGGATCTCGGCCTAATTACTACAGATTTGGCCCTATTATGTGTAGTGCTACACCTATGCTGACTGACACCTGACAGGAAATGACTAAATAGGCTTAAGTGCCATACAATTTCAAAGTCTTAAATCAAAAAATGAAGAGTACTCATATAACAGAGCATAATTCTATAATACAAACTATAATAAAGCAATCATTTCAACCTAAGCCATAAATTTGCAATAGTGATCAATCTTAGTCAACTACAAAACATTCATCACGTACTATAATTTCTCATAATGCTCGATGCAGTCATAACCACACATCAGTGACTTATTCAGAGGCCGCTTATACAGCGCCTGTAGTGTTCCTGAGAATCTCATGTACGTCCATGTATTAAAGAAAGAACTCTATGCTGAAGCCCAATATTGAGTTTCTGGATTGGGTGAAGCACCCGGAAAGTCAAGGTATCAGACCTATGTATAGTCAGGGTATCAGAGCTATGTATAGCCAGGGTGTCAGACCTATGTATAGTCAGGGTATCAGACCTATGTATAGTCAGGGTGTCAGACCTATGTATAGTCAGGGTATCAGAGCTATGTATAGTCAGGGTGTTAGACCTATGTATAGTCAGGGTATCAGAGCTATGTATAGCCAGGGTGTTAGACCTATGTATAGTCAGGGTATCAGACCTATGTATAGTCAGGGTGTCAGACCTATGTATAGTCAGGGTATCAGAGCTATGTATAGTCAGTGTGTTAGACCTATGTATAGTCAGGGTATCAGAGCTATGTATAGCCAGGGTGTTAGACCTATGTATAGTCAGGGTATCAGACCTATGTATAGTCAGGGTGTCAGACCTATGTATAGTCAGGGTATCAGAGCTATGTATAGCCAGGGTGTTAGACCTATGTATAGTCAGGGTATCAGACCTATGTATAGTCAGGGTGTCAGACCTATGTATAGTCAGGGTATCAGACCTATGTATAGTCAGGGTGTCAGACCTATGTATAGTCAGGGTATCAGAGCTATGTATAGTCAGGGTGTTAGACCTATGTATAGTCAGGGTATCAAACCTATGTATAGTCAGGGTATCAGACCTATGTATAGTGAGGGCATCAGACCTATGTATAGTCAGGGCATCAGACCTATGTATAGTCAGGGTATGATAATGTGTGCAAACTGTAAAGCGCTGCGGAATATGTTAGCGCTATATAAAAAGAAAAAAAGAAAAAAAAAAGGGTATCAGACCTATGTATAGTCAGAGTGTCAGACCTATGTACATCTGGCTGGGACAAAATACTCCACTACCAATTTTGGAGAAACCATCCTGATATTAACATTTAGTCACCAGTGATTAAAATGGGAAAATACCACTAGAACCAGACAGGCTAAAGATCTCGATCTGTGGAGTGCTGGAGGTCTTCAGACCCTCCACTCCTATGACAGCAGGATTATTGTTCCCCAAACACCATTGACAGATAATTTTATGGCTTTATGTTTTAAACAACAGAACTATTAAGGGCCTGTCCTCATATATCAGGCAGGATTACTTCTCTATAAACCTGCTGAACAGAAACAATGGACCTATATTTGGTATCTGTAATTCCCATCTGCTGGGAGTTACCGTAATCAGTCACATTTGTCAGGAAAGTATTCCCATACTTGCAATCCCCAATTGTGGGGGATATGAACTACACTCAATTTTGGCCATAAACTACCTGAAAACATTCAGTAATACCCTTTTAAAATCAAATAAGCACAAATAAAATCCCTATGAAGTCCATTTTGAAGGACTATGTAGAAAAATCAGCTGTCCACCAGCATCAGCAGAATATCCCCTATTGGTCACTAGAGGGTCTGTGTTTTGGTGGCCTGTAAAGAATATTCTGAGGATGGTGGTGGACTGCTGACTTTTATAGAGAGGTCTGGATAGTGGGATTGGACATTTAATGCAAGTTCATTATGACCTATCCTTAGAAGGTCATCAATGTCTGATCACCCGGGGTCTGACACCAGGCACCCCTGCAGATCAGCTGTTATCAGTGTCGGCGTCCGCAGGCTGGAAGTACTCGCTTGTAGAGCTGCTCCGTCTTCTGGTAGTGGCCGAGGCTTGGTGCTGTACATCTGCCTCCTATTCGAATCAATCGGAGGCAGGCGTGTAGTACCCTGCCGCGGCCACTATCAGAAGATGGCCACCTCGGCAAGTGAGTACTTCCAGCCGGTACCCGCTGCAGCTGATACCGTAACGGCTGATCGGCAGGGCTCATCAATGAAAAACTAGTGGACAACCTCTTCAAAGAAGCTTGGTGCACAGGCAGATAAAACGTTCTATGTTGAAAGCTATATCCGGCCTGAGATGTGTTACCTGCCTTGCCAGGCATCTCTGATAACAGGCCTTTACTTTTTGGTGATCCAAGAAATCCCAAGATTTTAAGGCACGTTGGTTGGGGAACATTGCTTTAGTGTGGATGCGGTCACAGGATACATAGCATACACATGTACACCCATAGGTAATCAGGGCAGCTCAGTTCTTAGAATGGAGTCACCATGCAGGTCTAACACAAGCATTGAAAAATGAACTTGGATGTGAAATACATAGTTGGCCCAAGTGCTACAGCACGCATCCATGCTTTTTATTCAATTACACCAGGAATTTAGCATAAAGTAACACAATCGATATGAACGTTATACGTTTTCATACTTTGCCAATGCCTGCCAGTAAATGCATATACTAAAGCTAAAATTAATGAATTTAAGGAGCTGTAGCAATGGTAAATGGTATTTAAAAGAATATGTATTTCAGGTTTCCATGATTTACTTCCGCTTCATAAGTTGGCCACTTTTGGGCACAATTTTATTTTTTCCTTAAAGGGACTCTGTCACCTGAATTTGGAGGGAACAATTTTCAGCCATAGAGGCGGGGTTTTTGGGTGTTTGATTCACCCTTTCCTTACCCGCTGGCTGCATGCTGGCTGTAATATTGGATTGAAGTTCATTCTCTGTCCTCCATAGTACACGCCTGCGTAAGGCAAGATTGCCTTGTGCAGGCATGTACTAGGGAGGACAGAGAATGAACTTCAATCCAATATTGCAGCCAGCGGGTAAGGAAAGGGTGAATCAAACACCCGAAAACCCCACCCCTATGGCTGAAAATTGTTCCCTCCAAATTCAGGTGACAGAGTCCCTTTAAAAGCTTGTAATATTGTCTTGAAATCATTTTTGCAATTTGGTATCATTAAACTTTCAGCACCATTTGCCTCCTATATTCTCTGTTTTTCTCTGACTATGGCTGGCTGCAGAATGGGTGAACTGAGAATCAGTCAGTGAGCTCATTCTGGTGGTCCAACAGCAGAGTTTCTGACTCTTGTAGCTGTCTATGTTGTGATTCCTCTCAGCTGATTTATGATCACAGACCACCTCAATGTTGAATGTGCTAGGAAACAGCCTGTAAAAGCCAAACGGTGCAACATTTTTAAAGAAACTGAATTACAAAACTTATTTTTAGACCCAAATACATGCATTTAAGTAAAAACATATACAGAATATATATTTCTGCCTTAAAAATATTTCTGAATGAGAAAAATATTATTTTCAGGCAAACGATAAACCGGACCCAGGAATCTAAACAATGCCAAAGCCTACAAGATCCAAAAGACGAATGTGGTTTTTCAGTGGAATTTATCAGGCGCCAAAACCCTTATCACCAGTCTATATTTGAATCTCTGGATGCCAATGACATTAACCATTGCTAGACACACATTTCTTACATTCTTGCCCAGGATCCGTCTCCGGAGGGTATCTTACATTTGTGAAAGAATTGCTTGCTGGCATTAGAGCACACAGAAGCACCAAACAATAGAGGCACAGCTAATTTTATATTAAGAAAGGCGGCAACAACAATGACAACAACTACGACAACGACAACGTCTTCTCTACAGTTATGGCCAAAATATTAACACGACTTGACAGCAACACAGACGTTTGATTCACTGTCGTAGAATCGTATTAATTCACACAGACAGCGATCTGTCCTAGTTGTGTAAACCTAAGGCATAAAGCAAGGAGTGTTCACTCTTATCGCTCAAAGTCTACTAGGTGTACATACCAATACGTGGCCTCACATCGAAACTGCATAGTTTCACTCTGTACAGGAACAACAAACTATCCAGTAAGAGTGTGGCCTCCACACAGCGTTCACTGCAATGCAGAAATCCTCTAAGGAGGAGACTGTCTGGCACAATGTACAAGTAATGTCAGCAAGTGCACACATACAACCTATACCACTTACACTCCACCCCTACCTTCAGGTAATGAGAGCGTTACTCACCGCTCCGAAGAAGCAGGTTGTAGTCCACCCATACACACCTGTATTTCAGGTAACACTGCTTCCACCCAGGCATCAAAATAGTACCAGAACTTAGTGTATTTATTAATCTTCGGCCATGTACGCCAATGACGCTTCAGCTACAAGTTACCGAGTGTATTAGATACATTTCACAGCAGACCTTTTACCTATTAATATGTGCAGCTCAGCAGTTGGCTCTGCTGCTTTGCAATGCTGGGATCCTGCTCATACAGAAGAAGTTCCTGGATCTGCCAAGAATCTAACATGTTTCCTTGCTGGTAGATCCTACCTTATAATCTCTATGGAAAAAAGGACCAATCATATTAGACTTCATCCAGTTCTCCAATGTATTTTCCTATACTGTGGAGTGAAAATGTCTTAAACCAAGTTACCTAATGTCCGTCATCAGCTTAAAGGGGTTATTTCCCATACTTTTCTTCAGGACAGCAGCCCTTCCAGCTGCAGCTTCATGCTGAGGGTGGTGTCCTCCCGAAGATTGACAGTTCAGACCAGTGGTATGGTTGTGCCGCTGGTCCAAACTGTGCACTCTCCCAGGATGCTAGCAGAAGCAGCTATGTCCCTGCATCATTGAAAAGCACAGGGGAACTTAGGCTGGTCAGATGGAGAGATCTTGCCAGCTTAAGAGCAGTGCAATCAGGCTGTAAAGATTTAGCCTGCTTTCGGCGAAAAATCCTTACCTATGTAACTGGGCATTCTGAGACCGCAGTGCGGCTGATAACCTTTGCAAGCAGCTGCACACTATGGAATTAAACATTTTTCTCTAAGTTTGTATGTTCTCCCTGTGTTTGCGTGGGTTTCCTCCGGGTTCTCCAGTTTCCTCCCACATTCCAAAAGGCATACTGATAGGGATTCTAAATTGTGAGCCCCATTGGGGACAGCGATGATAATGTGTGCAAGCTGTAAAGCGCTGCAGAATATGTTAGCGCTATATAAAAATAAAGATTATTATTATTATTCTCTTGGGAAGAGAGAGGATTTTTAATAAGAGGTAAATTGCAAAGTTGTTTGTTTTAATGTACCAGAAAAAGCTCCCAGTGTACACATCAAACCTATCCACATTGTTCCGTTCACCCTTGAATGCCAAAAAAGTGTCCCTTAGGGCTTCCTCAAGTTATGCACCAGAATGCACAGCAATATGTGTATACAGTGACATACATCAGAGCTACACCAGCGAATCTCCACAAACGTACAATGTTGGCAGATTTAGTCTGTACAGAGCCTTATTCTAATTAGGGTAACTTGTACAGTCCTTTCTGGAATCCTAATAATTCTGCATTGTGAGCAAGCACTGAATATTATCGGCCTTTTTTTGAAAAATAAAAGTAATGTAAACAATAGAAAGGCTCATATGCGAGGCACATATAAACGCGGTTCATCAAAGCGATTACGCCAGAATTCTTATGTAAACTGCTTTGTAAAATTATACATTTTTTGTGCAAAGTGGAGCTTCACAAAGATTTTACAAGTTTTGGTGTTTTCACACCAGTTTTGCCAAAATGGGCAGAGCTGGGGTGTGATGCCACATCTCATCTAATTCATGACGAGTTGTGGCACATCTTCCACCATATACGACCATATATCTGACGCCATATGGTCGAGCATATAAATTATGAAAGAAATATACTGCAGTCTGTGACTGGAACACATCTGGGATGCTGTCGCACAGCAGCTGATAAATGATGTGCCACATTTATTAAGAGACATGCCTTTTGAATAATTTGATGCTTCGTACTGCAGCACACACTGGATCAAGACTGGCATACAAAATGCCAATCTTCATTAATCGACCCACAACTGGGTGTCTCCACTAAGAATCCCAAAATTAGTTTCACAAACAGCATGTATGTCACGGGGATACCGCGACAGAATGGGGGCAGACGATTAAAGCGTCTGGTGACACATACACCTGCGCAGGTACGGACTGGGGCTGAAATTCATCCCTGGCATTTGAAATCACACAGGCCCATGTTGTCCCAGTCCCCAAGCACTAGATGGGATATATTTCTAATATTACCCTGGATGGAGGAAAGCAAGATTTACTACGAGACCAAAATTTTCTAATGATTCCCGTGGCCTGCTGGAGTAAGTGACTGAATAAAGCGACTTTGTGCTCCATCACAACTCTTAACAGTATGAGTATCTTGAGAACACTGATTCTGCTAACAACGTTGCAGACAAATGGCCCATGACCAGACAGACCCTTCTGGCATTTTCCAGATGGCCAGTTCAGCCCTGCACCTGCGGTAGTTAGAACAGCATCATCGTCCTATTAGCAGTTCTGGCTTTCTTTTCTCTGGTGCTGCAAGGATTAAACTGCTTAGTTGAACTCCAGTTCTCTGTCTTGGGTTGCATCAGCTGTTCTGAGTTTGTTACACCCAGCAGGTATAAGAACCCTCCTCCTCGCTTCTGATCTTGCCAGTGATAGTTATCACTACCTGGTTTGGTTATTCCCACGGCGCTCGCACTGACGTCAGAAAGGTAAAGTGAGTTCACTGGCTGTGAACTCCCGGGACCTGTCAGACAGCACCACAAGCAGGAGAACTTTCTTACACTCACAGTGCCCTCAGACAGGGAATAGCAGTTCACACAGAGACACTGAGCACATGGTGCTCAGTGTGTCTGCCGGATGACAGGCTGTATGGTCGCATCATGCAGCCTGCCATCTAGATGTAGCAGAGCTGGACTCGTCGTGGGACAAATGGATTTAAAGCATCTCTGCGAGGGCATCGGGGAAGTAGGCAAGGTCGTAAATATGGCTTAATTAAAAATATTAAAGGAGTCTGTGTCTTTCAATTTAAATACTTTTTTCTAGGTGTCTGTTTTCTTACAATGTGACTATGGGGTTAGTAATGGGGGCATCTTATGGATGCCTCTCCTTTACTAACCTCTGAGCTTGATGTCGCCTGACAGTGATATCAACCCCCCCAACTATTACCCCACTTGCCACTGCTACAGAGCATGTGGGAAGAGTGAGGCTAAATGCCAGAATTGGCGCATCTTAGAGATGCTCCTTTTCTGGGGTGGCTGACAGCTGATGTTTTTAGCCTGGGGGGGCATTTTCTATGACCCTTTATTAGGCTATTAATATTAGCTGTCTGCATAGACAGCTGCCTGCATAGCCTTTGCTGGTTATTAATTATAGGGGACCCTACATCATTATTTTTTAGGGTCCCCCATTTTAATAGCCAGTAAAGGCTAATTATCCAGCTATGAGCTGATATTAATAGCCTGGGAAGCTCCATGGATATTACCTCCTTCCCAGGCTATAAACATCTGCCCCCAGCCGTCGGCTCTCCCTCTGCTGGTTACGAAAATTGTGCAAGAGCCCACACCATGTAAAAAAAAAATAATAATCTTTTATTAATTAAATACATGTCCAGTAATTTGCACACACACTATATTAATTATATTTGTCACTGACATCAATATATCTACCTATTCCATTTGTATTTACTGTATGTAATTCATCTCTTCTATCCTGTCGGCTCCTGCAGTGATTTTACAGAACATGGCAGATGAATTACATCTATCTATCCATGTATGTAATATATATACATATGTATATGTGTGTGTCACTGACATATTTATATATGTATTCTATGTGTATATACTTACTCTATCTACTCTACTCTAACCTGTCAGTGTGATTTTACTGTATGCGGAAGATGAATTGCTGGCTTTTCAAAGGACACTGGTGTGTTAAAAATCGGACAGCACCCCAATGGTCCGAGTGCTGTGCGTTTTTTTTCTCACACCCATAGGCTTGCATTGGTGAGTCTCGGCCAAATCTCGGTGACGATCGCGGCATGCTGTGATTTTACACGCACGTACAATACGCCGGAGAAAAAATACGGTGATGTGAGCTGCCCCATAGATTAACACTGGTCTGAGTGCTATGCGATGTTTTCTCACATAGCACTAGCCCGTATTCTACGGTAGTGTGACGCCGATCTTATACTACTGCTCTTCTTACTAGAAGTAATAGTAAAATGACTCGACTCCAATAGTGTGGGCAGAATCTAAAATAGAAAATATTGTGCCGAACGTTGGCACTGGCATGAATTGCCGTTCTGCTGCCGCACAAGTTCAGCTTTGCATATTAAGCATTTAGGAGTGCGTTAGTTTTCTTCAGCTCAGCATTTTTTATACACTGCGATCAACTGAATAAAACATTTTTATAGTCGATTTATTTTAGCTTTTTTAATATTCTAAGCTTATAGCTTTTTTAAAAGGATATTGTACATTTTTTAATAACAAGCTTTAAAGTAACAGTCCGGTGCTTCCTCTTTGTATCACACCAACGACAGCCGATCCTCGCACTACAACCCTCCATGTTTAGTGTTGGACGTATGAAATGACATGTGAGCACAGCATCTCTACAATGGAATAAAAAGCTGAAAAAATGCCTACAAATGAAAAAAAAAAAAGCCTGAAACACTAGCAAAAGCAAGGTCTGGTTTTAGAAGCAGGTGCTGGTGTAAATGTGTGGGCAAGCTCCATGTGTAATAGTGGTCCTGGTGTTGAGGACTTTAAAAATAGCTTCATTAACCCAAATTCCTTAGCTGATGCTTCCCAGCAGGATGGACCCCTCCCTTCCCGTCCCTCTGAAACTCATGTCAGGACTCGGAGGAGGTAAAAGAGCAGAGATCCCAAATCATTCTCACCCCTCCCCCCTGAGAGCAACAACAATCCCGATAGGACTGGTAGGGTCATAACATGGACCTCTTCTCCCTGCAAAGAGTAACATCACACCGAAACTATTCACGCCAAAATCTTGAAAGCTTTCAGAGCTTTCTTATTATTTCAGTAGTTAAAAGTTCTTTGTAACGTCCTTTACTTAGCAATTAAAAACTATAACTTAGCGTCTGCTACTTAGAGCAATTCATCTTTTTGGTACAACTTTATCTTACAGGCCTTGTGCATTGTAGAACATGGGGAGCTTACTAAGTCACGTATTTTACTGGTTACTACGACTGGCCATACACATTAGATGGCTGTCGGCCGAACAATTAGTGTTTATCGAATAGCTATAGCACTTCCCGAATAGCTGCATCTGGAACACGGATACCTGGAGCGCTCCCAATAATCAGGTGTTCGGTGCCGCTGTGACAGTCACAACTCATGCATTGGTAGCCCAACACAGGCTCTCCATACATGTGCTGTGACGTCACACAAGTCGTGGCACAGGATAGCTGATTATCGGGAGTGCTCCAGGTATCCGGGTTCCCTCTGCAGCTTATTCGGTAAGTGCCCCGAATAAGGAGGGAGCCAAACATATTTGCTCATCTTTACTGTTCATATCTTACTGAGCTGAAAACACAATGATAAAAATCTGGTCCTGCACATTAGAAATCAGTCATTTTTTTTTCGCAGATGAGAAAAAAAAAAGACGTCTGAATGAGACACAAAGTTCCTTTTGCAAAGTCAGATAGTTTATCTGCAACAACTGATTTTCTATATTAATTAATTTTAGTTTTTTCAAAATGACCAGGAGGGGTTTTCGTACACCCCCTCCTCTTGCCGCACACTTTACATCACTGTTGGCACCACGCTCCCTATGTACATGAAGGGATGTGCTCCCACCCGGCAATAATTCAGCATTTTTATTCCAGCATAAAAAGTGCAATCAGTTGACAAACAAGCATTTTGTCATTTGTCGTACGATCATCACACCCTGCACGTGGGACTTTAGGCTAAAATTAAAGGAAACCTGTCACCCCCCCCCCCCCCAGTCGTTTCAAACTAAAAGAGCCACCTTGTGCAGCAGTAATGCTGCATTCTGACAAGGTGGCTCTTTTAGTTCTGGGTGCTGTAACTAGAGAAATAATCCGTTTTTTAATTTGTCAGAAATACCTGGTCTTCAGTCAAGGAGGCCGGCGTTTCCCCCCTGCTTCAGATGCCACACAGCTGTCACTCACATCTTCTTGGCGCCGGGCGGACTGCATATGAGGAAAGACGGGCAGCGCTCACTGCGCCTGCACCAGGCAGGAAAAAAGAGCGCCGGCTATTTTCAAAACAGCGCTGAGGAGGCGGCGCCCGGCTCGTTTCATACGCCTGGGGGGGTGACAGGTTCCCTTTAAACACAGCATTTCGCTTTGCTTTTCATTGTATTTTCAATTGAGTTTTCTCATGTTGGTTGTTTTTTAACACTTTTATATATTATAATGGTCCATGGTGGTCTGAAAATAAAACATATACTCACCCACCGGACCTCCAGGCTTCTTTTGTGCCAGCCGATCTCCTAACATCCTTTTTCAGAGGGGAACGTCATGGAAACAGTGGTGGATTCACCAGCTGAGTTATGATTATCAGTTTTGCAGCAGTGGATGCCATCTGACAAGTGTTCCTGCTACTCCTGTCTGCGGCCACATTATCAGTACATCAATGACTCAGTGCCAATGGAAGCCATACGTGCAAATGCTCTACGGGCTCATTCTCACCAGCGAGAAACTCGGATGAGTCTCGCATGTTAATACCCGGCACTCAGGAGCGGAGCGTGCGGCCGCATAGGAATACATGGAGCCGCACGCTCCGCTCTTGAGTGCCGGCAGCAGTGCCGGGTATTGAAGTGCGAGACTCATCCGAGTTTCTCACTGGTGAGTATGAGCCCTAACAATGCCTCCACACTGTTCTCTATGCTCTGTTCCTATCATTCCTAAACAAATTAATCTTGGTGTTTTCACTCCATACAATCCAAGATTAGATGTTAGATAGTCTTGATGTTTTCTATCAAAAGTCTCGTCTTGACTTTCCATTCTTAGGGGCTCGTTCTGATGAACGTAGTATGCGGTCCGTGTGTACCACAGACTGCGAACAGAGAGAGCACACATCCGCTACAGCTAGTGCCCATGGCTCATTTTGCCACTCGGACCAATGGTCTGCATGGAAAACTTCACAGTCTGCACTTCTTTGGTCTGATTTACAGAGCAGACTAGTGCAGGTACATAGCAGGCAGCTTCTATACTCGTCTATTACGCAGACTACCACACCAAGGTGCACACGGGATGGCCGTATGAACCTGGCCTTCTTGTTATATGTGGTCTGCTCTGTGAGATAAACTCTTTCAATTTACATTTATGAAGGCGTATTTTCGTTTTCTAAATGCTGCTTTTTTCAGTGGACTGTACAATCTATACAGATGGCCTCAGTCATGTTACTATTATTATGCAACTAACTAAATATGAATAACTGAAATGCAAATACAAGTAAAGTGCCACACACATGTAATGTATACAGAGTCAGGATTGGACTGGCCCACAGGAGAACTGGAAAATCCTCTGGTGGGCCCCTGTGCAATAGTGGACCACCCTCCTCTATGAGCAGTACTTGGTACTATATACTTGAATGGCCATGTACAGACACAGGCAGCATCTTATTCATTTAATAATCTACCCCGTTCATTGTTATATACATTTGTGATTGAGGAGAATGTCACATTTCATGTAGCTGAAAAGTGCGGCCCTGGAGTTGGTTACTGGTGGACCCTTGGCACCTTAGTCCTACATTGTCATAGCCGTGCAAGAGAAAGCGGATGCATGATAAGGGCACTGGTAAAGGTAATAAACTACACAAATTACCAAATCAAAACAAAATAAATAAGCTTTATTCAAAACAGCATATATAGGACTAAACATTGAAAAACAATTAAAAAGAGTGTATAAGCTCCAATAAGGGGTGCACCCTGGTAAGTGGCCTGCCCAAGACACCCTCACCCTCAGAAACATGCAAAACTTAGGAGCCTGTGTGACCCCCCACGAAAGAGGTGTACTTAATAATTTAGGAAAACGGAGTATACCAGCATACCCAAGACAAAGTGAATGTCATATAAGTTAGTAATAATAAAACAGGTAACGTAAAAAAGCTTAAAACATCCCTAAAGAAATAGCATGTAGTGGTAAGAAAATAAGTGACCTATGTATAGAGCAGCCACACGCCAGCGTCTCCGAGCCACTGACCCATAGCTTCAAATCAGAGACCCGTAACTTGTTATTTGCACCTGACTCCTGCTCTGTCCTAGCTTCAATCTCGCCATCAATGAGATCAGGTTTATTGATTTTCTATGCACAGAGTGGACCACCACACCTGAGATTTAGTGATTATAAAGGATAGGGTTAGTCTCTGCGCGGTAATACATTTCAATTGAATGTGCATCCAAGGCACATATTATACTGAAATAAAGTTCTGCCAACATAAAAAATGTCCCTTCGTCCTTCAAATAATGCGTCCCCCCAAATTCTAATTTTTTTCTATATGCGGTCCATATACCCAGCCACGTTTGAGACCCCTGGTATAATCTAAGTATATGGGTGGTTACACATTTACGTCTCTGTGCGCAGCGTATCATCCGCATAGATCTGTATGCGTCATGCGTACCTATCTTTAACATGGCGTACGCAGGGACATGCATTTGCATCAGTTCGCCTGTCTCTGCGTACGCATGCGTCGTTTCTCAGTGTGCGGAGGGGTCTGGCGAACGCAACATGTTGCATTTTTGGAAGCGTTAAAAAACCATCAAATATGCGCAGGCATGCGCATGTGGATGAGTGTGTTAAAAAACGCATCACTGTCTATGGGAATGCATGCGTGTGCACGTCCTTGCGTATGCATGCGTTCGATGCACTTGCGTACTTCAGACTGCGAATGTCCAGGAACTGATTGAGACACGCCCACCTGGAAATATTGAACGCATGCGCATAAAAAAAGCAAACGCAGACAAAAACGCATACAAACGCAGTTTTTTTTGCAGTCATGCGTAAGCATGCGTTTGCACGCTTTTTTGAATGCATTTGCGCATGCAGATGATACGCTGCACACATATACGCAAATGTCAACTTACCCTATACTGATGTAAATTGCTCAAAAAGTATTTTGCTGATGACAATACAAAAGACAATTTCTGTACTAGCTAGGTCCTACTTTTCATACTCTAAGCCTAGCCTATCAGGGTGTGATGAAAATAGTGACAATCTCTGTACAGCCTTGCAGAATATGCTGCTGACCGGAAATAAAGTATGCCGTATTTTTCAGATTATAAGACACATTTTTATGATCCCCAAAATTAGGGGGAAAATGGGGGTGCGTCTTATAAACTGAACACTGTTCTTACCGAGGGGTCAATGCAAAATAAGGTATAATGATGTCAAGTATATACCGATGTAAATTCCACACAAAAAAATGAAATTTTTGCTGATGAAAATGCAAAAAAAGTAAGAAAAAAATAATATATATATAAAACTTTTGCAATGAGCATTCAAATAACAGGAGATGCATGGAGACGAGGTTCTGTACCAGATAGGCCTTTAATTTCATACACTAAGCCCAGCCTATCATACCGTACACCCAACCTATCAGGGCTTGATGTAAATGGTGACAATCTCTGTACAGATCTGCAGAATATGTTGCTGAGTGGAAATAAATAATAAATTAACTGAGAATTACTGGAAAATGGAAAAGAATAATAAACTACAATATAGCATGTGTTCATTAACACAGTCTGTCTAAAGTATGGGAGCAATTAGTCTACCAAAATATCATATATACATACATAGGCCCCAGGAAATCAATCCTAAGGAAAAGAGAGACCTATTTGCTAGGTTCTGTTAAAGAAAAAAATGTAATAAAGTATTCATATCAGCTGGCTACACTTTTAGATCAAGAACTGGTCACTTTGTAAGTACATCCCCCAAACTACCAGTACCAGTTGTGACTTGTATTTTTCAAGATTATTGTACTTATTTTTATTATGTATACCCCTCCTCACATATAAAGCGCCATGGAATAAATGGCGCTATAATAATAAATAATAATAATATCTATTCACTAGGTTTAACAAAATCTAGCAAGTAGGTCTCTCTTTTCCCTAGGATTGATTTCCTGGGGTCTGTGTATGCATACAGTGTAGCGCCCCCACTGCCGCAGGGCCGAGGGGTACCCGGTACCGGGCCTCTGAGTCTCTGCTTCTGGGGTTGTCACGGCGGCTAGGCCCCGGTCCGTGACCCTGCCGTGGGGCGCACAGTGAATGATCGGTGTGGATGTCGGTGCAGTTGTGGGGTGCAGGTCGCGGTAAATAACGAGGACACCAGGTTGCAGTCTCTTTACCTCTTTACTGGAGATCTCTGAGTCCTCAGTCCAGAATACGGTTCACCAGGCTGCGCAAGTCCGGCCGGTCCAATGGCACTTCCAGAGTTCTCTTCACAGGTGGAAATCGGTGCCTTCCTTCTTAGCGCTATGTGTTGTAGTCCTCCCCTGCTGTGCTTACGGAAAGTACCCCACAACTGTTGTGTCTGTTTCTTAAGTTCCCTCACAACTCGATTAAATGATGTTCTTCTAATCGTCCGTCCCTCCCTGATGTTACGGTTAGAACGGCACCCGTTTGTCGGGTAGGCCTGGAGTTCTTCCGGGACCCTAGAGACGCCCCTCTCCCGCAATTGCCTCCCAAGACTTCATAGGTGATATGTGTTAGACAGCCCGCCTTAAACTGACTGTCCTGCCGCTGTTTGGAGTATTGCTTGAAGCTGAATGTTATTCTACTCCCTCGGCGTTCCGGCCACCGGTAGTGCGCCTCAGTAGGGTGTTGCTTCGGTCTTACAGCACGACCCCTACTGGAATTCTCCTATTGCTTGATCTCGTTTCTCACTCAGCACAATCTATCTCGCTTCTAGTCCTTTCTTAGGGCACCGCCGCTCTTCTGAGCAGGCACGGTCCCGTTACGTTCTTTCCAATGCCAAGCCTCTGCCAGGATCCCACCCCTGGCAGAGACCCTACTGTCTCTTCCTCCACAACACCCTCTGCCACAAGGTGTTGCTTCGTTCAATCCAGTCAGCTTTCTGATCTAACTTCCTGCCTGACCCCCGGTTTACCCACTATGGTGGGGAGTGGCCTAATGAATAGCACCCTTAGCTCCCCCCGGAGGCCCTGCGGTGAAATGTATTGGTGTCTGTGATACCTGATCAGATGAACTCCTTCAGTGCCATCGAACGCACCATGGCTCCCCATAGTGGCGGAGCCACAGTACTGCAACGACCAGGACTCTGGGGCGCTGCACTCCCCCCTGGTTAAACACAGTACTCCGGGACTGGGAAGAAAACAACAATACAAGTTAGCAAAAAGACATACAATTTTGTTGAGTGCAAAACAATAAGTATACTTGAACAGGCTTCCCTTTATGGGAGGTGAGGACACTTTAACGTTACAAACATAATTAAATATCATAGCAACATGCTATAATTAGCTTTTC
The DNA here is from genome assembly GCF_051348905.1 of Ranitomeya variabilis. NCBI lineage: Eukaryota > Metazoa > Chordata > Amphibia > Anura > Dendrobatidae > Ranitomeya > Ranitomeya variabilis. The sequence goes on along the minus strand of NC_135236.1, from coordinate 231,106,107 downwards.
TTACCCAACCGGGTATTCTACTAAGTGCAAACATTATTGACCAATAATTTAACTTTGCCTTTAAGGATATACACTCTTAATCCGCTAAAGACCTTCCTATAATCACATTATAAGGTATTTTAACTTTTACATTCTCCTACTTTGAATCTGCAGGACCGCCTGTCCCTATGGCACCAGACCTACTGCCTCTCCTTTCTTTTACAGGACCGCCCCGTTCAGCCAGGGCCTACTGCCTTTCTCTACTATACATGGTATAGACATAACATTCCTTTCAATTAGAGAACATGGAGCCGGCTCTACTTGGCTCCTATTAGGACTCACTCACTAACCCCTACGGGTCCACTTTCTGTCCTTAGTAACACATTTCTAACTTTCTATGGGGACTCAGGGTTTACCTTCTATCCTCACCTTCATTATTACTTTCTTACTTTTACTTAAGCAGAACTCTAAATCTACCCCTACGGGCTTTCTGCATCTTTCTTTTTCAAAGAACATTATCTAGGTTTCACATTTTAAACAAATTGAACACACATAACTTTCCTGTATGCAAAGCAGTTACATTTCTTCCAGAGCATCATCATCAGCATTTCTTCACATTTAACTAGTTAAAACACATACAACTTTTCTCATTCCAACATTACCATGGCATTACTGTTCTTAAAACAGTATCTCTCGTAAGTACGCTGTTGGACATCCCCTTTAAAAGAGGATCAAGTCTTTCTGAGGTAGCTCGTCTTCTCAGCCTACCAGTCTTTGTTCAGCAAAGGTTCCAGAACGGTATCTTCGCAAAGAGTCTTTAAATGAAACCAGTAGGAAGCGCCTTTAATAAGGTGCAAACTATTTACAAGAAAGTTTGGATCATGCACTGTTCATGATTTCTCAGTTTGTAAAACTTGTAGAAAAACAAACAATAAGGATCCCGGGTCAACTAAGGGATCCATAAAAAGTTAACCCTGGACGGGTTTAGCAGCAAACAGTAAACAAACAGTTAAAAGGAGAACTATTTACATTTTCATTTTTCCGAGGTTTATTCTTATTCAGGTGGCCTTGGCTCCTGGGCCCCGTCCACGGTGGCACGGATTCCAGCGGCAAGCCCCGCAGGGGCCACCAGGTCACTCGGTGTCTGGATTTGAAGATTAACCCGGCGGGCAAGCTCGGGAGCTACCACAAAGCGCACAGTGGAGACAGTAACAAGATCCGGCAACTCTGGACCAACCGTAGTTGGGGCCACAGGTGAGACTCTCTCAGACTCACATCGCTGTACCTTCCGGGCACGCCATCCTTGCGCACTCTGGTGACGGGTGTACGTCACCTGATCTCCCTCCCGTAGTGACTCGCCTTCCCGATCACAGCAGGGAGTTTCCACGTCGTAGCCAGCAACGAAGATGCCAGTAGGTAGACCCGACTCCCAAATGGAGCCCCATCCTTTCTTGGGGTGGAAGGCCGACACAATTCCTCGTCTTACCACATCCATTCCACCATATATCAACTTCTTGCTTTGCAGTTCCCGTTTTTCAACTTCGTTGCGCTGCCCCCAGTGCTGGAGCACGCATTGCTTGTACTGGTCCCAGGTAAGTATCGCAATAGTGAGACCATCCACTGGAACCCCATCCTGCTCGACCCAGGGGGTATCCCACCGAAACATCACTCCACTTGGGTCCATTTCTATGGGCTCTCCCCACTTAGTTGGTAATGGCGGTAACAACTCCCCCATCGCGCTGGGGGTGAGGACCGCCCGCTCAATTGTGAACGAGGAGTTACTGTTGCGGGGAGGGTCGGTCACGGGAGCGGGATCGGGCATGGAGGCAGGGGTGTCTTTCATACCTGCGCCCGATGTGGTTTCACCGATGTCGATCCGTTCCGCTGACAAGGACACTGGAGGCGGCTGCAGCCCGGACCACGGTTCCTCCTCGGCAGCCTCCGGATGCGGCTTCGCTCTCCATGGCTCCTCCTCCGCTGGTTCCGAGGTCGGGTTTGGTAGGTTCAGCTCCTTCACCGGCGGTGGACGCGAGTCCGCCTCTGATGGGTAAGGGCAGGCCGGGATCACCTCGCTGTTGCTCGGGCACTTGCTGCTCATCGTCGCTATCGGGCATTCGGCGGCAACGCATGCAACTGGCTCCGCCATTTCTCCGAAGTCGGGCTCCTTCTTCACCTCGTTCCTGCCGTCGCAAGTCAGGGGGCGGTTCTCTGCTTTGGGGCAGGTCATCTCTTTGCAGCCAGAAGCGCAGGGGGCGGTATCCATTTCTCGCGCCATTCTGGTAGTCTCCTCCCATAGCACGCCCTTCTTCTCCGAAGTAGCAATGGCGGCGGCTTTTGGCGGGAACTTCTCTTGGTCAATGGTAGCACACAGTCTTTGCAATAAAGTACAGTTCAAGCACAACAAATCACAGTCTCTAGGCACACATGACCTGATTCTTCAGGCTTAAGTAGATCCTGTTCGTGACGCCAAGTTTGTAGCGCCCCCACTGCCGCAGGGCCGAGGGGTACCCGGTACCGGGCCTCTGAGTCTCTGCTTCTGGGGTTGTCACGGCGGCTAGGCCCCGGTCCGTGACCCTGCCGTGGGGCGCACAGTGAATGATCGGTGTGGATGTTGGTGCAGTTGTGGGGTGCAGGTCGCGGTAAATAACGAGGACACCAGGTTGCAGTCTCTTTACCTCTTTACTGGAGATCTCTGAGTCCTCAGTCCAGAATACGGTTCACCAGGCTGCGCAAGTCCGGCCGGTCCAATGGCACTTCCAGAGTTCTCTTCACAGGTGGAAATCGGTGCCTTCCTTCTTAGCGCTATGTGTTGTAGTCCTCCCCTGCTGTGCTTACGGAAAGTACCCCACAACTGTTGTGTCTGTTTCTTAAGTTCCCTCACAACTCGATTAAATGATGTTCTTCTAATCGTCCGTCCCTCCCTGATGTTACGGTTAGAACGGCACCCGTTTGTCGGGTAGGCCTGGAGTTCTTCCGGGACCCTAGAGACGCCCCTCTCCCGCAATTGCCTCCCAAGACTTCATAGGTGATATGTGTTAGACAGCCCGCCTTAAACTGACTGTCCTGCCGCTGTTTGGAGTATTGCTTGAAGCTGAATGTTATTCTACTCCCTCGGCGTTCCGGCCACCGGTAGTGCGCCTCAGTAGGGTGTTGCTTCGGTCTTACAGCACGACCCCTACTGGAATTCTCCTATTGCTTGATCTCGTTTCTCACTCAGCACAATCTATCTCGCTTCTAGTCCTTTCTTAGGGCACCGCCGCTCTTCTGAGCAGGCACGGTCCCGTTACGTTCTTTCCAATGCCAAGCCTCTGCCAGGATCCCACCCCTGGCAGAGACCCTACTGTCTCTTCCTCCACAACACCCTCTGCCACAAGGTGTTGCTTCGTTCAATCCAGTCAGCTTTCTGATCTAACTTCCTGCCTGACCCCCGGTTTACCCACTATGGTGGGGAGTGGCCTAATGAATAGCACCCTTAGCTCCCCCCGGAGGCCCTGCGGTGAAATGTATTGGTGTCTGTGATACCTGATCAGATGAACTCCTTCAGTGCCATCGAACGCACCATGGCTCCCCATAGTGGCGGAGCCACAGTACTGCAACGACCAGGACTCTGGGGCGCTGCATACAGCATGTGCTGCTATAGCACTTCACAAATTCACATCACTGTTCATTTTATCATTCCATGATATGATCAACTCAGTAAAAAAGTTTAACGCCAAAATAAAGGGTCAGTTTTGAAATCCATAAATGTCCTGTGTAGCAAAGCACAAGGTATGGTTCTGGATGGCAGACATGTGTTGGTAATGTAAGCTGAATCAGTAACACTTGGATACCGAGAGGATTTAATATACCGTATATACTCGAGTATAAGCCGACCCGAGTATAAGCCGACCCCCCTAATTTTGCCACAAAAAACTGGGAAAACTTAATGACTCGAGTATAAGCCCAGGGTGGGAAATGCAGCAGCTACCGGTAAATGTCAAAAGTAAAAATAGATACTAATAAAAGTAAAATTAATTGAGACATCAGTAGGTTAAGTGTTTTTGAATATCCATATTGAATCAGGAGCCCCATATAATGCTCCATAAAGTTTATGATGGCCCCATAAGATGCTCCATATTAAAATATGCCCTATATAGTCCTGCATAAAGGTTAATAATGGCCCCATAAGATGCTCCATAGACACATTTGCCCAATATAATGCAGCACAAATGTTGATTATGGCCCTACAAGATGCTCCATAAAGATATTTGCCCCATATAGTGCTGCACAAACGTTGATTATGGCCCCATACAGACACTTGCCCCATATAGTGCTGCACAAACGTTGATTATGGCCCCATAAGATGCTCCATACAGACACTTGCCCCATTTGCTGTTGCTACGATAAGAAAAATCACATACTCACCTCTCCGTCGCTCATGCCCCCAGCACTTTCAATATTCACCTGCTCCTCGTTCCAGGCGCCGCTCCGTCTTCAGCGTCTTCTGCACTGACGTTCAGAGAAAAAAAGAGGAATCCAGCTCAACGAGGTAGTGAAAAAAACTTCTTTCTTTATTCACTTGAAAATATATTCAGTGGAGGATAAAAACATCAGCGATTACAAAAGATAAAATGCGATATCAACGCGTTTCTGGTGACCAAGCACCCTTAATCATGACATGATTAAGGGTGCTTGGTCACCAGAAACGCGTTGATATCGCATTTTATCTTTTGTAATCGCTGATGTTTTTATCCTCCACTGAATATATTTTCAAGTGAATAAAGAAAGAAGTTTTTTTCACTACCTCGTTGAGCTGGATTCCTCTTTTTTCTTTGATTTGCTACGCCCTGACACAGCGGTTCTGTGCTCCGAGTCTCCAAGGATGTCGATCATGGTGAGCTGGACTTTGTTCAACACTGACGATCAGGCAGAGGGTGCGCACTAACCACGTCACCTGTCATGGTTCCCAATGACAAGGGAACGTCAGAGAACTTAAATAACAGACTAGCTCTTGGGAGATGGAATCTCGAGCTGACCGTGAGCTAAACCTACCACACAACTAACAGTGGCCGGGTGACGTACCTACGTTTTATCCCTAGACGCCCAGCGCCAGCCGGAGAACTAACTAACCCTAATAGAGGAAAAAACAGACCTGACTTACCTCTAGGGAAATTCCCCCAAAAAGGAGACAGAAGCCCCCCACATATATTGACGGTGAGTTCAGAGGAAAAGACATACGCAGTATGAAGATAGGTTCAGCAAAGCGAGGTCCGCTTACTAGATAGTAAGAAGATACAATAGGGAACTTCACGGTCAGCTGAAAACCCTATTAAAATACCATCCCGAAATTACTTTAAGACTCATGTGTCAACTCATGACACCGGAGTGGTAATTTCGGCCCACAAGAGCTTCCAGCTACAGAAACATAACATAACTGTGAACTGGAACAAAAATGCAAACAAACTTAGGACTAAGAGTCCAACTTAGCTGATAGTAGTCTAGAAGCAGGAACATGCAACAGAAAGGCTCTGGTTACATTGATGGCCGGCACTAGAATAACTGAGCAGCAAGGCTAAATAGGATACTCCCACATCCTGATGGAAACAGGTGAACAGAGAAAGTGAAGCACACAAGTCCAGTACCACCAGCGACCACCGGGGGAGCCCAAAAACCAAATTCACAACAGTACCCCCCCCTCAAGGAGGGGGCACCGAACCCTCACAAGAACCACCAGGGCGATCAGGATGAGCCCTATGAAAGGCACGGACCAAATCAGAGGCATGAACATCAGAGGCTGTCACCCAAGAATTATCCTCCTGACCGTAGCCCTTCCACTTGACCAGATACTGAAGTTTCCGTCTGGAAACACGGGAGTCCAAGATCTTCTCCACAACGTACTCCAATTCACCCTCAACCAACACCGGAGCGGGAGGCTCAACGGAAGGCACAACCGGTACCTCATACCTGCGCAATAATGACCGATGGAAGACATTATGGATAGAAAAAGATGCCGGGAGGTCCAATCGAAAGGACACAGGGTTAAGAATCTCCAAAATCTTATACGGGCCGATGAACCGAGGCTTAAACTTAGGAGAAGAAACCCTCATAGGGACAAAACGAGAAGACAACCACACCAAGTCCCCAACACGAAGACGAGGACCAACACGACGACGGCGGTTAGCAAAATGCCGAGTCTTCTCCTGGGACAACTCCAAATTGTCCACCACCTGTCCCCAAATCCGATGCAACCTATCCACCACAGTATCCACTCCAGGACAATCCGAAGACTCCACCTGACCAGAAGAAAAGCGAGGATGAAACCCCGAATTGCAAAAAAAAGGAGAAACCAAAGTGGCAGAACTAGCCCGATTATTGAGGGCAAACTCCGCCAACGGCAAAAAGGCAACCCAGTCATCCTGATCCGCAGACACAAAACACCTCAAATAAGTCTCCAAGGTCTGATTAGTTCGCTCAGTCTGGCCATTAGTCTGAGGATGGAACGCAGACGAAAAAGACAAATCAATGCCCATCCTAGCACAGAACGCCCGCCAAAATCTAGATACGAACTGGGTCCCCCTGTCAGAAACGATATTCTCCGGAATACCATGCAAGCGAACCACATTTTGAAAAAACAGAGGAACCAACTCGGAAGAGGACGGCAACTTAGGCAAGGGCACCAAATGAACCATCTTTGAAAAACGGTCACACACCACCCAGATGACAGACATTTTCTGAGAAACAGGGAGATCAGAAATAAAATCCATAGAGATGTGAGTCCAAGGCCTCTTTGGAATAGGCAAAGATAACAACAATCCGCTAGCCCGAGAACAACAAGGTTTGGCCCGAGCACAAACATCACAAGACTGCACAAAAACTCGTACATCTCGAGACAGAGAAGGCCACCAGAAGGACCTAGCCACCAAATCCCTGGTACCAAAGATCCCAGGATGACCTGCCAACGCAGAAGAATGAACCTCCGAGATGACTCTACTGGTCCAATCATCAGGAACAAACAGTCTACCAGGCGGGCAACGATCAGGTCTATCCGCCTGAAACTCCTGCAAAGCCCGTCGCAGGTCTGGGGAAACAGCAGATAATATCACCCCATCCTTAAGGATACCTGTAGGTTCAGAATCACCAGGGAAATCAGGCTCAAAACTCCTAGAAAGGGCATCCGCCTTCACATTTTTAGAACCTGGTAAGTATGAGACCACAAAATTAAACCGAGAGAAAAACAACGACCAGCGCGCCTGTCTAGGATTCAGGCGCCTGGCAGACTCAAGATAAATCAAATTCTTGTGATCGGTCAATACCACCACCTGATGTCTAGCCCCCTCAAGCCAATGACGCCACTCCTCAAAAGCCCACTTCATAGCCAAAAGCTCCCGATTACCAATATCATAATTTCGCTCGACGGGCGAAAATTTTCGAGAAAAGAACGCACAAGGTCTCATCACGGAGCAATCGGAACTTTTCTGCGACAAGACCGCCCCAGCTCCGATCTCGGAAGCATCGACCTCAACCTGAAAAGGAAGAGTAACATCAGGCTGACGCAACACAGGGGCGGAAGAAAAGCGGCGCTTAAGCTCCCGAAAGGCCTCCACAGCAGCAGGGGACCAATCAGCAACATCAGCACCCTTTTTGGTCAAATCAGTCAAAGGTTTAGCAACAACAGAAAAACCAGTTATAAATCGACGATAAAAATTAGCAAAGCCCAAAAATTTCTGAAGGCTCTTAAGCGAAGAAGGTTGCGTCCAATCACAAATAGCCCGAACCTTGACAGGATCCATCTCAATGGAAGAGGGGGAAAAAATGTACCCCAAAAAAGAAATCTTTTGAACCCCAAAAATACACTTAGAACCCTTCACACACAAGGAATTAGCCCGCAAAACCTGAAAAACCCTCCTGACCTGTTGGACATGAGAATCCCAGTCATCCGAAAAAATCAAAATATCATCCAGATACACGATCATGAATTTATCCAAATATTCCCGGAAAATGTCATGCATAAAGGACTGAAAGACTGAAGGGGCATTTGAAAGACCAAAAGGCATTACTAAATACTCAAAATGGCCCTCGGGCGTATTAAATGCGGTTTTCCACTCATCCCCCTGCTTAATTCGCACCAAATTATACGCCCCACGGAGATCAATCTTAGAGAACCACTTAGCCCCTTTTATTCGAGCAAACAAATCAGTCAGCAGTGGCAGAGGATACTGATATCTGACTGTAATTTTATTCAAGAGTCGATAATCAATACACGGCCTCAAAGAGCCATCCTTTTTAGATACAAAGAAAAAACCGGCTCCTAAGGGAGATGAAGAAGGACGAATATGTCCCTTTTCCAGGGACTCCTTAATATATTCTCGCATAGCAGCATGTTCAGGTACAGATAGATTAAATAAACGACCCTTTGGAAATTTACTGCCCGGAATCAGATCTATGGTACAATCGCAATCTCTGTGAGGAGGTAGTGAACCAAGCTTAGGCTCCTCAAAAACATCACGATAATCAGATAAAAATTCCGGAATCTCAGAGGGAATAGATGACGAAATGGAAACCAAAGGTACGTCCCCATGAGCCCCCTGACATCCCCAGCTTAACACAGACATTGCTTTCCAGTCAAGAACTGGGTTATGAGATTGTAACCATGGCAATCCGAGCACCAAAACATCATGTAGATTGTACAACACAAGGAAGCGAATCGTCTCCTGATGGTCTGGATTCATACGCATAGTCACTTGTGTCCAGTATTGTGGTTTATTACTAGCCAATGGTGTAGAGTCAATACCCTTCAGAGGTATAGGAACTTCCAGAGGCTCTAGATCAAACCCACAGCGCCTGGCAAAGGACCAATCCATGAGACTCAAAGCGGCGCCAGAGTCGACATAGGCATCCGCGGTAATTGACGATAATGAACAAATCAAGGTCACAGACAAAATAAACTTAGACTGTAAAGTGCCAATTGAAATAGACTTATCAACCATTTTTGTACGTTTAGAGCATGCTGATATAACATGAGTTGAATCACCACAATAGAAGCACAACCCATTTTTTCGCTAAAATTCTGCCGTTCGCTTCTGGACAGAATTCTATCACATTGCATATTTTCTGGAGCCTTCTCAGAAGACACCGCCAAATGGTGCACAGGTTTGCGCTCCCGCAAACGCCGATCAATCTGAATAGCCATTGTCATGGACTCATTCAGACCTGTAGGTGCAGGGAACCCCACCATAACATCTTTAATGGCATCAGAGAGACCCTCTCTGAAATTCGCCGCCAGGGCGCACTCATTCCACTGAGTAAGCACAGACCATTTACGAAATTTTTGGCAGTATATTTCAGCTTCATCTTGCCCTTGAGATAGGGCCATCAAGGTTTTTTCAGCCTGAATCTCTAAATTAGGTTCCTCATAAAGCAACCCCAAAGCCAGAAAAAACGCATCCACATTGAGCAACGCAGGATCCCCGGGTGCCAATGCAAATGCCCAGTCTTGAGGGTCACCCCGCAGCAAGGAAATTACTATCCTAACCTGCTGTGCGGGATCTCCAGCGGAGCGAGATCTCAGGGAAAGAAATAATTTACAATTATATTTGAAATTCAGGAAACGAGATCTATCCCCGGAGAAAAATTCTGGTATAGGAATTCTAGGTTCAGATATAGGAGCATGAATAACTAAATCCTGTAAATTTTGAACCTTCGTAGCAAGATTATTCAAACCTGTAGCCAAACTCTGAGGATCCATTTTAATCAGGTGAGATCAGAGCCATTCAAGGATTAGAAGGAGAGAGAGAGGCAAAGGCTGCAATTAGAGCAGAAATGCAACTGAGTAAACTATAGAGCAAGCTCAGAAGAAAAAAAAAAAAAAAATCTGCAGACTTCTTTTTCTCTCCTTTCTTCTGCCAACGGTTTTAACCCTTGGCCGGCCATACTGTCATGGTTCCCAATGGCAAGGGAACGTCAGAGAACTTAAATAACAGACTAGCTCTTGGGAGATGGAATCTCGAGCTGACCGTGAGCTAAACCTACCACACAACTAACAGTGGCCGGGTGACGTACCTACGTTTTATCCCTAGACGCCCAGCGCCAGCCGGAGAACTAACTAACCCTAATAGAGGAAAAAACAGACCTGACTTACCTCTAGGGAAATTCCCCCAAAAAGGAGACAGAAGCCCCCCACATATATTGACGGTGAGTTCAGAGGAAAAGACATACGCAGTATGAAGATAGGTTCAGCAAAGCGAGGTCCGCTTACTAGATAGTAAGAAGATACAATAGGGAACTTCACGGTCAGCTGAAAACCCTATTAAAATACCATCCCGAAATTACTTTAAGACTCATGTGTCAACTCATGACACCGGAGTGGTAATTTCGGCCCACAAGAGCTTCCAGCTACAGAAACATAACATAACTGTGAACTGGAACAAAAATGCAAACAAACTTAGGACTAAGAGTCCAACTTAGCTGATAGTAGTCTAGAAGCAGGAACATGCAACAGAAAGGCTCTGGTTACATTGATGGCCGGCACTAGAATAACTGAGCAGCAAGGCTAAATAGGATACTCCCACATCCTGATGGAAACAGGTGAACAGAGAAAGTGAAGCACACAAGTCCAGTACCACCAGCGACCACCGGGGGAGCCCAAAAACCAAATTCACAACAGTCACCGCGCCCTCTGACCTGAGCGTCACTGCAAAAGACGCTGAAGACGGAGCGGCGCCCAGAACGAGGAGCAGGTGAATATCGTGCAGCGCAGTGCAGCGCTCCCCTCCCCATTGTACTCACCTGCTCCTGGCGCTGTGCAGTTCCTGCTTCCTCGGCGCTGCAGCTTCTTCCTGTACTGAGCGGTCACCGGTACCGCTCATTACAGTAATGAATATGTGGCTCTACCCCTATGGGAGGTGGAGCCGCATATTCATTACTGTAATGAGTGGTACTATGTGACCGCTCAGTACAGGAAGAAGCTGGGGAGCCAGAGACCTGCAGGGACCGCGCCAGGAGCAGGTGAGTATTATTAGACAGCCCTCGCTCCCCCTCCCCTGCCGACCTCTGGGTATGACTCGAGTATAAGCCGAGAGGGGGACTTTCAGTCCTAAACAATGGGCTGAAAATCTCGGCTTATATCCAAGTATATACGGTAAGTGGATTTTGGGTCTGGGTTCTTTTGAGCAACCAAAAGAACCTGGCTGGGAAAAGTTAATCCTATGATCCAGTCTGGAGTTTACAGAGCTATTAACAGCAGCTGAGATAACTCACCAGTGTGGATGGGTTTAGACTGGAGAAAGGGCAAGCTGCTGGTTAGTCTACTCTGCAAAGAGAGGTGTGCTGGAGCCAGAGAGGTGTTTGGTGACTGCGTTTAATACAAATGTGAGCTGCTGCTAGAAATACCAAGGTTGGTGTGGCTGCTACATTTATATTGTTTCATTCTGCCTGAAGAAAAGGACTGATTATGTTATCCACTAATATTGAAGGAAGGTTGTTTTAGTTTTGGAGTTGTAAAGTTAAGATTAGCGAATATTTCAATAATCGGTTTGGATTACGATCGCCGTATTTGCAATACTCATTGAACATAGCCAACCTCCAGTGGAGTCAATGGGTGTACAGATTGGCGAATATGTTCAGAAATGATCGTCAAACATAAATTCGGCACCAATATGGTATGAATATAGCAAATTCCGATTCGGCGATCGTTTTCGGCACATATTCGCTCATCTCTATTGTAAAGTTTATGATGGACAATAAACTACATGCCGTTTTGATATAAAACCGTGCCAGGTGTATCCAAAACCGTGCCAGGTGTATCCAAAACCGTGCCAGGTGTATCCAAAACCGTGCCAGGTGTATCCATGCGGCTACCTGAGAGCATGAACTTCTACACCTGATTACAACAATGCCATTATATTGATACACAGAATGCATATATAAATATATATCATATTCAATTCATGATAATGAATGTACTACCACTGCATAAGGAAAAGAAGTATTAACAAAGGTAAGCTAATGTAGATCAATGAGAAGGACACTCTTCAAGACACCTTGATCTATAAAACTCAATAAAAACTATAGTTATTAAAAAAAAGACACATTTATCTATTAGGAAATCATTTATGCATGAACAATTAAAGCTTTTCTAACTGATCACATGTACTATCTATACTAACTAATAGTTTGTTTAGGCGATACCTTCTATTTGTGAGGCTTTGCTCGGATGCATGCACAATCATGGCCGCAAGTGTTGGCACCTTTGCTATTGTTTCAGAAAATGAGGTATTTCTCCTAGAAAATTAACACATGCTTTGTTATAAACATGTTTATTTCCTTTATATGTATTGGAACACCACAACGACCCATGACCTAGGACACAAACCCAGATTTCTGACACTGGGCACTACATTGCGACCCAAAATCGTTTGGTAATCTTCAGATTTTCTGATGCCTTACACACAGACAAGGCACCCAGTGTCAGAGGCCGCAAAACAACCCCAAAACATCTTTGAACCGCCACCATATTTGACTGTAGGTACTGTGTTCCATTCTTTGCATCATTCTGTTTTCAGTAAACAGTAGAATGATGTACTTTTCCAAAAAGCTCAATCTTGGTCTTATCTGTCCACAAGACGCTTTCCCAGAAGGATTTTGGCTTGCTCACGTACATTTTGGCAAACTGCAGTCTAGCTTTTTTATGTCTATGAGTCAGCAGTGGGGTCATACTGGGTTTCCTGCCATAGCATTTCTTTTAATTGAAATGTCGACGGATTGGTTGCACTGACACAGATGCACCCTGAGTCTGCAGGACAGCTTGAATTTATTTGAAACTTGATTGGGGCTGCTTATCCACTATCCGGATTATACTGTTTTGCAACATTTCATAAATTTTTCTCTGCCATCCACGTCCAGGGAGATTAACTATAGTGTCATGGGCTGTAAACTTCTTGATTATGTTGCACACAGCAGACAAAGAAACATCAAGATCTCTGGAGATGGACTTGTAATCTTGAGGTTGTTGACATTTTTCATCAATTTTGGTTCTCAAGTCCTTAGACAATTCTCTTCTCAACTTTCTGTTATCCATGCTTAGTGTGGCACACACAGACTCAAAATGCAAAGATTGAGTCAACTTCTTCCATTTTTATCTGGTTTCAGGTGTGATTTTCATATTGCCCACATCTATTACTTGCCACAGGTGAGTCTGAGCGAGCATCACGTTTGAAACAAAGTTATTTACCCACAATTTTTGAAAGGTGCCAACAGTTTTATCCGGACCATTTAGGGGTTTTGTGTGAAATTATGTCCAATTTTCTTTTTTTTCTCTGTTTTTTTGTGTTGGTCTAATACACACAAAGAAATTAAACCTGTGTTTGACAAAACATGAGTAATTGCAATAATTTTCTTGGAAAAATACTTCAGTGCCAGCACTTTCCTCTATAATTGACTTTCAAAATCTGCATACAGACTGCAATTCCTGGAGTGACTATGGGTCTCCCAATCTGAACGTATAGGCGTATGTGTGTCTCTGAGGCTGTAAGTTCGGGTCAAGAGATCCTTAGTTAGTCTGAACATTTAGATCCTCAAGTAGTCTGAGCATTGTGGTCCTTATACAGACGGTGCAATACGCCTGTCTGAAACAGGCCGAGAGAGAGCCTCTGTTTTCTAAAATTGTCCTCTACTACCAATATGCATTTATGTTGTATTATTAGTGAATTCTGCAAGGCTGATAATTATTAGAAGTTACTAACTCTATTTACCATAATGCAGGGATGTCAAACTCAAATACTCAAGCGGCCAAAATTAAAAGCTTGAGCTAAGTCGCAGGCCAACCTTGATATAATGGCTCCACATAGTGCTGCATACAGTATAATGGCCCCACACAGTCCTCCATATAGTATAATGCCCACACATAGTGCTCCATACAGTATAATGGGCCTCATATGTTGCTCTATACAGTATAACAGGCCTCACATAGTGCTCCATACAGTATTTTGGGTCCCTCATAAAAAAAATATTTCTGCCCGTTCCCCTGCTGCTATGGTCTTTTCATGGTGTCTTCAGATCCTCTGTACATCTTGGTATAAAGGGCACATTGTAATGATCTCATCGCGCCTGCTGGGCTGACATCAGTCACAGAGGGGGAGTGATGGGAGAAGGAGCGTCAGCTGACGCTCCTTCCTCCATCATTGCTTTCAACTATATTGGCATTTATGATGCCGATATAGTTGACAGTGCGATACAGGGTGAAATTGGGATGTTTAATTAATCTGCAAATCTGCATGGACATGAGCTGCAATACCAGACACAGTCCATGGACAGAAGCAGACACTTCTAATTCTGCACAATACCTGTGAAGCTGGGCGCAGGTAGCCAGATCTCTCACCAGCACGACAGTGGGTTAGATACGAGCGCCCTCCGCATATGTCTAGTGCCAGCAACATGAAGGTGGTTATAGTGATGAGCATAAGGGATGACAGGCAAAAGATCAAATAAATTGATCTGAAATTAAGAGATTTAAATCTGTTTTAAACAATAATGTTTCTGATCATCAGAAAAGCTCATTCATTGTAGGTGAATCATCAGGTAGGGCCAAAACAATCTAGCCAAGTGCAATTGACAAAACTAAATTAAAAATGGTCAAAGAACAACTTGTGCTAAACACAAGAACAATGGTTTAATATTTGGAGATCACAGAACACATAGCATAGGTATTAGGTCATATAACAGACTATCTCTTCCTTCCTAGCCCCATGATGCTCGTACCTTACTCTTCACATATCTGGGCAACACAAAGCAGATGTTCAGCCCTGTAGTGATCAAATATGCGGTAATCACCGAGGTCCTGGGTTCCAGGCCCCACACCATCCTGTAGGCTGCAGGTGCGCTGATGTCTAACAGTTGGGATTATAGGTTGTCTATCTCCTTCATCTTATTACAGCGAATGCAATCAAAGCAGAGTGAGTCCTAGAAGTGACCTGTCTCGGAGTACAGTCCTCTCCGCAGATGGCTCCAGTTCAGCATATACATGCACTGATGTCTCATTTCATGCCTAACACATTCATGGTTGATAGGAGGAATATGTCCTCATATTTCATAGCTGGCACTCTTCACGCTTATCACACACACAATAATGCAATTCTATTCATGACTATTTTAGGCACAAAAATTATTATCAGCTGTCCATTCTATGACAACTGTGTGTTCTGCTGTCATGAATAGCGTCCATTTTTATAGCAGGAGCCTGTCATTGGCCTATAAACCTTTTTATAGAAGCCCCACACCGGACAAAGCCATGGCTAAGAAATTATTTCTCTTGATTCATAATGTGTCTGCATGGTTTACACACACATTTCATTGTTATTATAGCCTAATATTCTAGTTGGACAATGATATAACTTGGCCTCATCATTATTTATACCTTTCACTAGAATATATTTTATTTACTATTTCTGTTAATATTTGTTAGGTAATTTGTGAGAATCATATTAAAACAGTCCCAAATATTTTAATATTCACTATTAAAAATACTTGAGGCCAGTGCCATACTTGAGGCCAATGCTATTGGTAGACATAATGCTGATTCTTTACCGCGGCTCATAAAATAAGTAATTCTATTATGTTAGTGACAGGCAAACATTAATTGTTCTGATGGCTGGTTTTGCTCCAAAATTTGTTTTCAATGCTTTGACAATGGGCAAAATACTTAAAAAAAAACTGATTTTGTTGGAATAGCTGAATGTAAAATATAAATTAGTGAACAGGGTTTAAACATGAGACAAGCCTAAACCAGCCAATGAGTATTGGAATAAACATGTCAATGCTGGACAATTACTCCCCCGATACCGTCAATAGGTATAAGGCCATAAAATGAGTGCCCTTGCCCAACTGCCAATTGTATGACCTAGATTAACAGTATCATAGGGATCTACGATGCTGTTAGTTCAGGTGGGGAGACCTACAATAAGGTTGATACTTGTGGCCTTAAGGCCCCCATACGTATTGGATGGCTGTAAACCGAATGATGCTTCGGACATTGTTCGCCCTACAGCTATCCTGGCCAGCTCTTCCATACACAGCAGAGCTCATTTGACTGAGCGCTTCTATGCACTCTATGAGAAAGCCTCTGACAGACATCTCTGCCAGCGGCTTATCTTTGGGAGAACCAAATAATCGGCAGTCCAAAATCGGACATGAAAGATCAACTTCTCCCTCGCAAATCAGTTGGCAGATGCCACCAGGCGCAGTTTTGGCCAAACCCATCGTCATGTATTTGAAGAGCTTTAATATGGATAGTCAAATGCGCCACATTACGATCTTCTGAATTAGGCTTTATCCACATTCAATCTAAACCAGTAACTGAAATACCAACCATACAGTGTTGCATCTTGAGCCACAGCTGGTCCAAAAGCTAAGTTGAGATTGAAGGTCTTGAGACTCGAGACCAGAAGAATAGCTAAAAGCAGAAAGCTGTACATAGGCAATAGAACATGTCTTTGCTAAATATTGATAGCGAACAAGCTCAAGACAAAAAAATCATCCCCAATTTTTTCCACTGTTGGCATTAGAGCTCTAGGAAAGAGAACCAGTGTGGTCATTAGAAAGCTTAGAAAGCAGTGACAGCAAATCATGACAGAACAACCTCCACAATAAATGTATAATTATTGCATCTAATGACGGCTGTGCAGATGAAGAAGCAGCTAAGATGGGCGCCCTCTTGGGAATGATTTGCTAAGAAATGAAAGGTTAATACAGAACCAGAGCAGTGACATGAGAAGGAATTAAATACTCCCATCATTTAAACTGGATTTTCAACCTTAATTATAGAAAGCTTTCTACTAAACACACATGGAATTTCCTCAGAGGAACTGGCACAGATTTCCTGGAGCAATGCATTTTGTGTACTGCAGCAGAACGTCGAGATGTCTTAACTATATTGTCATAAAACACGTCAGTGATGGCATCGTTGGCACAGAGAACAGTTAACAAGCCCACACAGCCATGGCATCAACTAAAACTGGTTGAATTGACAGGGGAAATTTACGGAGTCAGACTGGGATGCAAAGGGCCTACCAGTTACATTGATACTGGGGGCACAATGTTCAGCTATATCTAATAATACCTGCCCCTTGTTCACAAATTTACCTATGCTTCTATATAATAATATACTGGGCAGTTTGTTACATGAATGACGAGATGCTGCCTTTGTGGTGTGTACATGTTGCATTAAAGGGAATCTGTCAGCAGGTTTTTTCTATTCCCTCTGAGAGCAGCCTGATGTAGGCAAAGAGACACTGAATTCAACAATATAACACGCAGATTACCAGGGGCAGCCGTTCAGACACAGCGTTTTTAGAGTTAGCAATGCAGCAGAGCTGAGAAAGCTAACCCACCCCCACCAGTCTCTTAATGAACATAGCTATAGACAGTGAGCTGCTTATCACAGGAGGGGCGGAGTCAGACCTGGAGGCAAGTGCTTCTGTAGTCTGGGCAATGATAATCACAAGGTGATAAAACCTTTTGTAAGTAAACACCACACAGCTGAACATGTGACACATCGTTGAATTTTGTGCTTTATCCCCTACCTCATGCTGTCCTCAGATTACATAGAAAAACTGCTCACAGATTACCTTTAAGTATACTTTGCCAAGCACTTAATGTAAGGCCATGGGAGCCACTCCTGCACAGTGGCCCAGTGGGGGATTCACCTGATCACCTGTAGGCCAGTCCCAGACTGGATATTTCCATCAGACTTTCTCACCACGCCATCAAAACCGCATTAAAAACAGCATCAAGACCAGACATTATACCACAAAATGTCAGGGTTTTGTGTGGCAGTTCTCAACCATATGTGTTTTTACGTTCGAAAAACATAATAAAATGTATTTCACATTAAGTGTTACAGAAAAACTGAAAATTCAAGCTAAAACCTTCTTGATGCTGTTTCAACTGCACGTTTTAAAACGTCTCCTGTAAACATATCCAAAGGCACATAAGAAAGACGATTTCATAATGATTACCGACTATATGCCAGGATGCCAACATAACCCAAATCCACCATGATGCCGATTATCAGAATTGTCAGAGTAAGTCTCTGGCTCGTATGTAACACATAGGACGCTCGCTGCATCAGAATGTGGAGAGTAGAAGTAGAGGTGACTTTGTGGGGTCACACTTTGCTCTGTACCAATAATCCCACATGCCCCACGTCGGCGGCAGGAGTCCGGACCTTTGCCCGGGCACAGAATGGTCTGGCGGCCGCAGTGCTTTTCTTCCAGTAACTTCTCCCACATCTCTACGTGTACAATTCCATGAAGACTCTCAGCTGAATTGTATTCATAGCAACAGGAACAGGAATTACTGCTGGGATCATGGCGCACATTTATTTACTTTACTATTTATCTCCAGCTGAGGGAAACTTTGGCAATTTTAATGCCGCTGCTTATTTCCTTCAGGCAAAATAAGAAGAATGCAATTGTTCTATATTAAATTCTATATACCTTTAGGACAAATGTCACTTTAGTTTACCAATATATGTCAGCTATAAATGGAAATTCCTGCAAATAGTACTGTATACACAGCAATGTTTTTTGGTTGATTTGTAAACCCTGTGGCATTTCCTATAGAGAAACACATAGCTAATCATCTACCCTTTCCAATCACAGCTTGCCCGGAGAGCAGATGGCATAGAGATGGTCTGCCAACCGCCATAAACTTTACTTAATTCCAACAAACTACATTAATCAGATCCTGGGGAATCAACAATTACTCTATTCTAATACCTAGAGGTGAATCTGTCAGCAGCTTCATACTACCAGAGCCAGGCACATGTGTATGGTTGTCCTGAAGAAGGAGTTGGTGGGACTCTGAAAGGCGTTGGGCAATAAACCAGCAAATTATATACGATTATGAACTGTCACAATTCCAGTAAATACAACAATACTTCCGTTGCCCTGGCATAATTTCTAGAACCAGGGGCAGCATGAATCAGAGACCGGCTGCGTTATTGTAGCTCGGTAATTTTCACTTTGAAACGATCTAACATCAAGCCCTGGACCATGCATCTTGGATAACTAGTGCAAGGCAGGGTTCAGGCAGGTTCTCTCTGATTCACATCCTTAGGTCTATCCCTATAGACATACATAGAGATGACCTGTTAATCAAAAGGAGCAGAGTGGGGAGAAGCTGCCACGGAATTTGGCCTAGTCACTAGAATTAAACAGTCCTCGGACACTGTTTCAAACCTTATTTATTTTATTTGTGATTTTACTCACATATATGGCACCAATACTGTATATTACACACCGTTTTACAGACATTATTATGGAGTGAGGGTGGAAACCCATTTAAACTCCTGGCAGATGTTGTCCTTGGTGGGATTGGAGCTCAGAAGCTTGGGGCTACAAAGCACTGGTGCTAACCACTGAGCCACCGTACTGCACCTATTACAATCCAACTTTCCTAGCGTCTTTGGGGTGTGGAAGGAAACCAAAATTTACACAAACAAGAGGAGAACATACAAACTCCTTGCAGATGTTGTCCTTGGTGGGATTTAGACCCTGCAGTGTTTCAAGATAAACACCTGCAATAACTCAGCCGAGTCGCAGTTCTGGTAGCATGGATCTGCTGTCAGGCTCCCTTTAAATAATTGAGTATGATTTAGCAGTAGTATTGGTTTTTATTATATCATATTGTATTTTAATATATTTAAAAGTGTTTTGTTGCCTGTTCCTAGAGTCATCCAGGCGTGTAATGTATTCCATTTCAGAACTTTTTTGACCACATGAATATGTCTCCCATCTATAGAATTGATTTGATAAAGTGCATGAATTACCACTTTTTTGCTGCTGTTTGTTTCACATCTGCCTCGATCCCTTTTCTATTTTTGTGCATAAGTGAAGACTGAATCTTTTGTTTGACAAAGCGTGAAATGAAATTCAGGATGTGTCTTCGGGCTGCACACTTACATGCTCATTCTGAGGAGTTGCTCAAGCTGGTACAATGAAGAACACAATGAAGAACTACGGCGAGTATTTGTTCTCCACGTTATGGGTCAGGAGACTGATGCACAGTTGAAAGCACTGCTGTGTTAAGTTCAGCCATGACTGTCTTGTAAGAATAAAATGGACAAAAAATGTATCACACGCTAAGTTATAGCAAATCTCACTATATAATGAATACACTTTATTAACAAAAAAACATTAATAAAGCCGTGTGTGCAAATATGTCAACTGCATTCAGACTGGAGTTGTGTTTCAATTCTTTACATAATGGATGGCTGGGAGTGCTGGTATACAAAGAAACTGCATGGGAAGCACAGCACTTAAAGGGGTTGTCTGGGACTTTTTACATTGATGTCCCATACTTAGGATAGGTCATCAATGTCTGATTGGTGGGGCAGTGACACCCCATCAATCAGCTGTTCATAGTGCTCCGTCTACGGTATAGCGGCCACATCTGGCTATTGCATATCCGCCCCTTTATTTGAATCAAGACCTCCATATGCATGAAATGGTTGGCCGCTCCTACCCAAATTGGTATGTTTGACCACCTATAATCTAATGTGTACGACAGTCCTTGGCTAGTTATACTTCATTCTAGGGATGTGGTGGTCTGACAAGTCAGACCCCCCTTATTAGTAGGTGATGGAATATCCTAGCACTGGGAAAATTACTTTAAATCTATTGTGTGCCCTGGGCCTCTAAACTTATATAGACAATCCAACACACAACTATTATTAAGTGTTGATTAAGCAGAAACACCAATCCTAATTTGCTAGGTTCCCAAAGGGGTCTTCATAGCGATTACAGAGCGTATCCCATTTTGCACCCCATCGGCCCTAGAAGCACAGAGCATCCCAGACACATATTCTTGCAATACTTGTACAGCACTGGATTACAATATACAATCGAGCCTGGGACTATGAACAACAACAATGTCCGCCCTTCAAATAGCATCTGCTCATTCATTATTGATATGAGGCCTATATCACTGGCTAACAAGTCTTTCATGGCACATTTGTGTGTCACAAAACAAGCATCACTGTGTCCAAAGAATTTAGCTTTCAGGACAAAAATAAGCAGCGTGGAAAATTCACAAGAAAGATTTCAATTACAAAAAATGTGTATGAACAAACACAACTTTTCTCTTTATCTCGATGTGCCCAAATTTTCTGAATTATGATTTTTAAACACTAGTATGCGAGAAAACAATTTTTAACCCGATTTGTGGCCTACAGCAAAAGTGATGAGAATTGTAACTGCAGGGCAAGCAGCAAGCGTGCAAAATGTCCAATACTAAGAACACCTAAATACTGGAGTGTTTACAAAGGATTTCCCCAGGCTCGAAATCTCGGGAACTTTTCAATACTCTCATTTCTCTCTATGGACAATGACAATGACAGTGTACAGTTATGGCAGAAAGTGTTGGCACCCTTGAAATTGTTTCAGAAAGTAAAGTATTTCTCCCAAAAAATTATTGCAATTTCACATGTTTTGCTATACACGTTTTCATTTGTGTGTATTGGCACAAAACACAAAAAAAAAACAGAGGGAAAAAAAGGCAAATTGGACAAAATTTCACACAAAACCCCAAAAATGGTCCAGACAAGTTTGTAGGCAGGCAACCTCAACTTAATATTTGAGGAGAGATCTTAAAATTGCTGTTGGGAGAAGGCAGTTTACAAAAAAGAAGAGTGGTCCAAGATTCCAGCTGAGAGGTGTAAGAAGCTTGTTGATTGTTATAGGAAACGATTGATTGCAGTTTTTTATTCCAAAGGGTCTGTAATCAAATATTAACCCCTTTCTGTCCTCGGATGGAGTAGTACTTCCGAGGACAGAATCCCCTTTGACGCGGGCTCCGGCGGTGAGCCCGCATCAAAGCCGGACATGTCAGATGTTTTGTACAGCTGATATGTGCCCGCAGTAGGCGCGGGCACAATCGCGATCCACCCGCACCTATTAACTAGTTAAATGCCTCTGTCAAACTCTGACAGCGGCATTGAACTAGTGCTTCCGGCCATCGGTTCGGAAATGAGTGCATCCCTGACCCCTGTTACGTGATCGGGGGTCAGCAATGTGTCGGCATGACAACCAGAAGTCTCCTGAAGACCTCTATGGTTGTTGATGCCCTGTGGTCGGCGCTCATAGCAATGCTGTAATTCAGCTACATAGGAGCGATCTGTGCATCGCTCCTATGTAGCAGAGCCGATCAGGCTATGCCAGCTTCTAGTCTCCCATGGAGGCTATTGAAGCTGGCAAAAGTTAAAAAAGAAATGTTTTAAAAAATATGAAAAATATAAAAAAAATATAAAAGTTCAAATCACCCCCCTTTCACCCAATTCAAAATAAAACAATAAAAAAAACACAAACATACACATATTTGGTATTGCCGTGTTCAGAATCGCCCGATCTATCAATAAAAAAAGGATTAACCTGATCGCTAAACAGCGTAGCGATAAAAAAATTCAAAACACCAGAATTACGTTTTTTGGTCGGCACATTGCATTAAAATGCAATAACGGGCGATCAAAAGAACATATCTGCACCAAAATGGTATCAATAAAAACGTCACCTATGCACGCAAAAAATAAGCCCTCAGCCGACCCCAGATCATGAAAAATTGAGACGCTACGGGCATTGGAAAATTGTGCAATATTTTTTTTTTTTTTAGTAAAGTTTGGAATTTTTTTTCACCACTTAGATAAAAAAGAACCTAGACATGTTTGGTGTCTATGAACTAGTACTGACCTGGAGAATCATAATGGCAGGTCAGTTTTACCATTTAGTGAACCTAGCAAAAAAGCCAAACAAAAAACAAGTGTGGGATTGCACTTTTTTTGCAATTTCACCGCATTTGGAATTTGTTTCCCATTTTTTAGTACACAACATGGTAAAACCAATGGTGTCATTCAAAAGTGCAACTCGTCCTGCAAAAACAAGCCCTTACACGGCCATCTTGATGCAAAAATAAAACGTTATGGCTCTGGGAAGAAGGGGAGCGGAAAACGAAACCGCAAAACTGAAAAAAGCTGGGGTCTTAAAGGGGTTAAGATTAGGGTGCCAACAATTTTGTCTGGACCATTTTTGGGGTTTTGTGTGAAATTTTGTCCAATTCACCTTTTCTTCTCTGTTTTTTTTGTGTTGTTCCAATACACACAAAGGAAATAATCATGTGTATAACAAAACATGTGTAATTGCAATAATTTTATGGAAGAAATACTTCATCTTCTGGAACAATTTGAAGGGTGCCATCACTTGACTGTATGTCAGTCCTACTCTCCATGCAGTAAGTGAGATTTCAAGCCCCTCGCTATAGGCAATGGTGGGTCAAATTAATGGTGATCAATGTACATAAGATATTGGAAAATAAATCAGTCACAAGAAAAACTGCATCTAAATACTGAAATTGCAAAGCCAAAATACAAAAGTGGTAGAATTATGGAAATTAGAGGATCGATGCACATGTTAAGCCTCTTTCATACTTCCGTCTTTCTTTTTCCGTCACAATGCATCGTTTTGTGAAAAAAACGGATCCAGCAAATGTTTCTGCTGGATCCGTTTTTTTCTCATAGACTTGTATTAGCGACGGATTGTGACGGATGGCCTTCTGTTTAATCTGTCGTGCACCTGATCCGTTGTAAAATTGCTGTCCGTCAGGCGGAGACAACGCACAGAGGAACATTTTTTGTGCACGTCGGACAATCACGCAGCGATGGATCCTGCACCATCCGTCATTGGCTATAATGGAAGCCTATGGACGCAGGATCCGTCGCTGTGTGTCAAAAGCAGGAATCCAGCGACGGGTTCCGTCTTTTGAAACTGAGCATGCAAGGAAAAATTTCCAGTCAGGGAAATTCTCTCTCGCTCTCTCTTTTTACTATTGATGTTGCCTATGCAGCATCAATAGTAACAAGATATAATGTTAAAAATAATAAAAAAAAAATGCAGCATCAATAGTAAAAAATTGGTCACACTTGTCAAACACTATGTTTGATAAATGTGACCAACCATTCAATCAGTTTTCTAAGCGATGCTACAGATCGCTTGGAAAACGCTACGGATCTGTCAAAAAAACGGATCCAGTGCATCTGTTTTTTACAATCTGCACAGGATCCGTCTTTTTAACATTTTGACGGATTGTGACTGATTGTAAAAAATGGAAGTGTGAAAGAGGCCTTAGTGATATGCACGTAATGAAAAAATGTAAATTACATTTTTAAAACATCTTGATTCATTCAAGTATGAGTGCCATGCACAGAAATACATGCACTTTCCCTCATGAAGGCCTCTAAAGGCATTACAAATGTGGTCTTCAGCCCAATCCAGCTATCATTGCATCCAAGGAGAACGTGGGATTTATCACTGAAGAGGATACATCGCCATACCAGGATCCATTGACGTCCTGCTTGCTATCATAATAGCCATTAAGAGCGGTAGTATGAGGTCAATGGAACATCTGTAGCTGGACGTCTAGCTTGTAGCCCAATGTCGTTCAAACTCCTTCTGATGATTTGTGTAGGCCCTGTTTGATGCCTTAGGCTAGATCTGAGACTTCTAATTAATATAAATGATTAAGCTTGTACATCATTGCATGATAAGTATAGTATGCGATGAATGAGCCACAAAAATCAAAGACCTGACTTAAATGAATCTCTCAAAACATTTTGTTGTTTCTCCAAAATGCTCAACTGAAAAGCATTTTGCATTTCATATCTTGTAGAACGCTTATTATCTGCTCTTATCTTCTGAAACTAGTTCACAAGAAATGACTTCAGATCATCTAAAGATACACATGCCGTGAAATGCTCATAATAAGTTCACCACTTATTAAGCGCTGAATTTTCATTAGGAAAGGAATGATCCTCCCTTGTTGCAGCCTCAAGAATGAAGAACGTTCTTGACGTCACCCAATGCATTTCTAAGTCGTAGCTGTAGCGGTGCAAAACTCCCCCACGCGCCCACTGACAGGTGCCCTCCTCCTAAGCTACTTCAGGAATGTAAAGTGGTGGTGGTGTACAAAGAGAAATGCTTACAATTCTTCCAAGGAAACTTAGGAAAAATCTCTATTAAAGAAAGTCATCGGCCCTCCTTTCCAATGGCTCAAACCTATATGCAGTATTCCCAGCTTTATAAGAATTCTTTGAACTTAAAACTTGTGCAAGATGAAAATCATGAGCCAGAACAAGATATACATAATAATATAATTCAGCAAGAATATTTCTATTTAATAACAGAGCTCAGCACAAACTCAAACCTTCCTTTCTATACTCCGATACCTGTGCATTATCTCCTAGTACGATGTCATGTAAGGCTCTTCCCTGCAATTTAGCACAATGTAGTTACAAGTTCTAATATTAAAAGCTACTATGAGTCTAATTGATATGAGGATCGTGTTATTAAAAGACATTAAAAACCTCAATAGAGCCAACTGCACACGTAATCAGAGGTTTCTTTTATTAGTACTAAATTGTTACATTAGTATTAATTTAAAAAATCAGTTCTTTTAGCCCAACGGGGTCTCTCAGCCCACCCAAAAGTGTAACTACTGCTTTCATAACAAAGGCAGAATTGCCATTATTTATTAATGAAAGAATACAAACATAGGGAGATCGAAAAGGAAAATGATAACAATGGATGATAAATGAAATGGTCATACATGTCTGCACCTCTAGAACCTTACAACGTGCATCTGCTGCCAAAGTGCAGTTTTAGAGATGTCATTATTTATTTTGACCCGACCTGGTATAATTCATTAGATATCCAGTGGAAGGAAATCCAATTACAAGGAAACCTATTACTGCATATCTGCTACAAATGAATATAACGTACATTGGGCTCACAGTAATCACATTTGTAAACCACTCAGTTGGCTAGATCTCAAAGTCTCCAGGTCAGAGGTCTTATTCTGGAAGCGTCTGGAATTAATTAGCACCATATGTACTGTGTATATTTATCCCAACCTGGGCTGTTCTGTAAACATGTATGAAATGTTATCAATCCATATGGTGTCCCTTGTGCCCATACGTGGTCAAAATTGTTGGTACCCCTCATTTAATGACAAAAAACCCACAATGGTCATAGAAATAGCTTGAATCTGACAGAGTAATAATAAATAAAAAAAAATCTATGAAAATGAACAGTCAGACATTGCTTTTCAACCATGCTTCCACAGAATAAAAAAAAAAACTCATGACACAGGCCTGGACAGAAATGATGGTACCCCTGAAAATAATGTGACAAAAGGGACATGTTAATCAAGGTGTGTCTACTAACTAGCATCACAGGTGTCTACTCTCTTGGAATCAGTGAGTGGGCCTGTATATAGGGCTACAGATACTCACTGTGCTGTTTGGTGACATGGTGTGTATAACACTCAACATGGACCAGAGGAAGTGAAGGAAAGAGTTGTCTCAGGAGATTAGAAAGAAAATTATAGACATACATGTTATAGGTAAAAGTTATAAGACCATCTCCAAGCAGCTTGAGGTTCCTGTGACTACAGTTGCACATATTATTCAGACATTTAAGATCCATGGGACTGTAGCCAACCTCCCAGTATGTGGCCGCAGGAGGAAAATTGATGACAAATCAAAGAGACGGATAATACGAATGGTAACAAAAGAGACCAGAAAAACTTCTAAACAGATTAAAGGGGAAATTAAAGCTCAAGGGACATCAGTGTCAGATTGCACCATCCGTCGTTGTATGAGCCAAAGTGAACTTCATGGGAGATGACCAAGGAGGACACCATTGTTGAAAAAAAAAATCATAAAAAAGCCAGACTGGAATTTGCCAAACTATATGTTGAAAAGCCACAAAGCGTCAGGGAGAATGTCCTACGGACAGATGAGACAAAAATTGAACTTTTTGGCAAGACACATCAGCTCTATTTCACAGACGGAAAAATTAAGCACATCAAGAAAAGAATACTGTCCCTACTGTGAAACATGGAGGAGGCTCTGATATGTTCTGGGGCTGCTTTGCTGCATCTGGCACAGGGTGTCTAGAATCTGTGCAGGGTACAATGAAATCTCAAGACTATCAAGGGATTCAAGAGAGAAATGTGCTGCCCAGTGTCAGAAAGCTTGGTCTCAGTTGCAGGTCATGGGTCTTGCAACAGGATAATGACCCAAAACACACAGCTAAAAACACCCAAGGATGAGGAAAACATTGGACTCTTCTGGCATTCTATGAGCCCTCACCTAAATCCTATAGAGCATCTTTGGAAAGAGCTGAAACATGTTGTCTGGAAAAGGCAACGTTCAAACACGAGACAATTGGAGCAATTTGCTCTTGAGCAGTGGGCCAAAATACCTGTCCAGAGGTGCAGAAGTCTCATTGACAGTTACAGGAATCATTTAATTGCAGTGATTGCCTCAAAAGGTTGTGCAACAAAATATTAAGTTAAGTGTACCATCATTTCTGTCCAGGCCTATTTCAGGGGTTTTATTTTTTTTTTTTAATTCTGTGGAAGCATGGTTGAAAAGCAATGTCTGACTTTCATTTGTTCATTTTCATAGATCTTTTATTTATTATTACTTCTTTTTTCAGATTCAAGTTATTTCTGTGACCATTGTGGGGTTTTTTTGTCATTAAACGAGGGGTACCAACAATTTTGACCACGTGTGTACGTTGTGATTTTTCTATAACTTCTAATTCATAAGATAATTTTACTACAAATGACACTTATGACGAATGTAACACTAAGAGAACAAGTTTGATACGTGCTAAAAAATGTTAAAGGGAATCTGTCAGGAGGATTCCACCCCCAAACTGTTTGTAGCCATGATAAGTTCACCCATAGCTTTACTTAGTCAGATTGATCCTCCTTTAGAGAGAAACCGCTGTATTAGGCGTCGGGATAGATCCTGGGCCTTATCTGGTGCTGCGGTCTCCCATTCTGGTCCAGCCGAGGCGGGTGCTGCTCAGCACAGACAAAGGTCCTGGCATATTGCTCAGGCTCGTGATATTCACTTGGTTACTGCTGGCTCTCCAGCCAAGTATATGGGAACCAGTGATATTCTGGTGCAGCCCTTCCCATCTGGAGTCTAAAGGTACCTTCACACTAAACGACTTTGCAATGAGAACGACAACGATCCATGACGTTGCAGCGTCCTGGATAGCGATCTCGTTGTGTTTGACACGCAGCAGCGATCTGGATCCTGCTGTGATATCGCTGGTCGTTGCTGAAAGTCCAGAACTTTATTTGGTCGTCAGATCGGCGTGTATCGTCGTGTTTGACAGCAAAAGCAACGATGCCAGCAATGTTTTACAATGGTAACCAGGGTAAATATCGGGTTACTAAGCGCAGGGCCGCGCTTAGTAACCCGATATTTACCCTGGTTACCATTGTAAAAGTAAAAAAAAAACACTACATACTCACCCTCTGATGTCTGTCACGTCCCCCGGCATCCGCGCTGCTGCTCAGAGCTTCATGCACTGAATGTGTCAGTGCCGGCCGTAAAGCAAAGCACAGCGGTGACGTCACCGCTGTGCTTTAGGGCCGGCGCTTACACAGTGCAGGGAAGCTGAAGGCAGGGGACGCGACAGACACGGCAATGTAAGTATGTAGTGTTTGGGTTTTTTTACATTTACACTGGTAACCAGGGTAAACATCGGGTTACTAAGCGCGGCCCTGCGCTTAGTAACCCGATGTTTACCGTGGTTACCCGGGGACTTCGGCATCGTTGGTCGCTGGAGAGCTGTCTGTGTGACAACTCACCAGCGACCAAACAGCGACGCTGCAGCGATCGGCATCGTTGTCGATATCGCTGCAGCGTCGCTTAATGTGACGGTACCTTAAGTTCAGAGATCACCTTACTGAACATGTCCGTGATGTGGCGTCTTCTCATTGGTGGTCGGACGTTAGCTGCTCTGGTGATGTGGCAGCTCAGAATTGGCCCAAGGCGATGCCACGGTCGGCTGGGTGAGTGTTTGGGGTGGAGCCTAGCTTATAAAAGGCTCTCAGCGGTGCACGCGGGCGCGCTAGTATCATTTATGTATGGCTATGTGAGTGGACACTCTACCACTCTGTCTGCAAGTGTCGTATGTCTGTCTAAGCTTTGGGACTGTACACATAGGCTGGTAGCTAGCATCAGTGGGAGCTATTAGCCATTTGGCTTAGCATCAGTTACCTACATGTGTGCGGTTAGCACAGTAGAGTTTCAGAGCAAGCTCAACCCTAGTCAGGGTTTTATACTCAGCATCTGTTTCGTTCCTGAGTGCGATTGATACGGTTCAGTTGCAGAGCGAGTTCAGTTCACATGCTGTTTCTTTCCTGTGGATTAACTGAGCTTGGAACTCATCGTCCTGTTCACACTAAGAGGCATAAACTCAGTGTGTATAAGTAATCGCTCATCGTGTGTTCCGTCATTGCTCACTAGCAGCAGTTTAACATCTCTGCACAGAGGACCCCGGGTTGCGATTGCATTTTATTAATTTTATTTAGTGCAGTCCACCAACCTTAACACGCTGCTTGAATCAATATGCAAATAAGGCTGAAGTGCTTTCCTCATGTGGAAGCATTTAACTAGCCTTTGTTTTTACCAGAAGCATAATTCCCATAGGGAAAAAGATGTACTAGTCCTTTTAATAAATTACAATGAATCTTTATTAGAAATATTAAAATTCATAGAAAAGACAAACAGGTGTGTGGAAGTTTACAAAATTGAAGCAAACATTACCATGGGACACCCACCCCCACCAGTTAACCCTATAGGGGGTCAGAGCTATTTAATATATGCCAACGCCATAGTGAGCTAATTAGAAATGCTCACATAAACAAAGGTACCTCGTAAGTATCCACAAAATTATGGACACTCACCAAATATACTCACAATTATGTGACAAAATTAGTCCTCTGAGGTTACTAACAATGTGCAAGCTCCTATACGGCTAATCAGTAGCTTCTACCTCCCTAACACGCCTCATATTGAGAGCGGTGAATAGTACTTACAGTTAGCAAGTGCACCGTGATTATGGGAAACCGGGGGGGTGAGTGCCCGCCCCAACGCGCGTTTCGGTCCGTCCTTCGTCAAGGGGCACTCACCTCCCCGGGTCCCGTGCTTTAAGTACCCCAGCGTTACCAATCCCGAACTACGGCAGTCACCCGGATGTGACATCACTGTCCGGAAGTGACGCACGCGTCACCATAGCTACAGCAACGCCAGGGCGCATCGGCGTCACACAGCACCGCGTATGCGCGATGCCGCGTATAGACACCGATTGCACCCAGGAGACAGCCGATGCAATGGGACCGCGCGTCAGAAAGGGGCGTATTCACCGGTAACTGCGAACTTTTTTCTCTTTTCAGGGCAGTCCCATACACAAGTATGTGGCCTTGTCCTACACTAAAGACATTTTGCCATAATTATAACGGTACATAGCAGAACAGAGGCCATATTATTAACAAAAAAAATAAAAAAAATTTTCAAAGATAAATAAACAGGGACTGTATAAATGATATAGTAAATCACAAGATAATAGCAATATATGGTCGGCACGACTTCTCCTGCCACTTGAAAGATGCAGTTATCCAGAAGGTGCGGATATAAATAGTCCAAATGCCACCCCGTATTCAGAGGATGATGTATCACTTAGTTGATATAGCATATCCGGATGTCACACCAAGTTCGGAAGAAGTGTATAGCTTTATACCTGGGATCACTGCACGGAACACCGGGAAATAACAAACATTAAAAACATAATTAAAAAACATAAAAACAATTCCATCAATTTTGAAAGCAACCCTTGGTAAGATGCTCAGACTTATGATCACAGGAATGGCGCATAACTCAAATTTTCATTTAAGCCAGCGGGGTACAAAGTGCCCAGCGTCCAGATCCATCTGGACTCTAACTGGGCTAGTTTCTTAGGAATATCACCCCTCCTAATTCCCAGCTCCACCATGTCAATGCCTCTAAATCTTAAGAGGGTACCATCACAACCGTGATATTGTTTAAAATGGCGCGGTATCATTTTAAGGGTGGATGTGTCCTCACAGGTCACAGCTGCGGCGTTGCCCCGTACGTGCTCTCTCACCCGCACTTTAAATTGCCTGGTAGTCAGGCCAACATATATTTTATTGCAGGGGCACATTGCATAATAAATCACGTTTTCGCTTATGCAGGAAATCCTCTTTTTGATGTTATATATACGGGTATTCCCTGCGTCTGAAAACGTATTACACCGATCAATGTTCGGGCACGCCACACAATGACCACAGGGGACACATCCACCCCTCGCAGCCACGGTATCCAAAAAGGTTCTCGGTCTATTATCTTCATAATGGCTGCGAACCAGCATATCGTGAAGATTACGCGACCTTCTGGCAGTGATGGCAGCCCTCTCGGGCAGAAATCTGGCAAGAACTGAATCAGCTCTCAAAATATGCCATGATTTCTCCAATATTTTTCTGAGCATGGGGAACTGGGAATGATAGTTGGTAACAAATCGAACCACCTCACTATTTTCCCTATTGCGGTTTTTATATAAAAGATCATCCCTAGAGGAGTGTTTAGCTCTATTAAATGCACGCTTTATCATTCTCCCACTATAACCCCTGTCCACCAATCTACTTCTTAGATCCTCGGCTTGTAAAAGAAAATCCTGTTCAGTAGAGCACAATCTGCGCAATCTTAAAAATTGCCCAGTTGGTACTGAACGTATGATGTGACTGGGGTGTGAGGAGGAGGCATGCAATAACATGTTCGTCGATGTTTTTTTACGAAAGATATTTGTTTGTATCTCATTGTTGACGTCCCTCCTCAGTTTGACATCGAGAAATTCAATCGCCTCACTACTACTAGAGTATGTGAGGAAGATATTTTGGTCATTGTTGTTCAAATGGATAAAAAATGTATCCAATGCTCCGATGGAGCCCTGCCAGATCAATAGGATGTCGTCAATGTACCGCGTCCAGGATAGGATGCGGCACATTGACTCCACCCGATCCGACAGGAAGAGGTCCCTTTCCCACAGCCCCAGGAACAGGCCAGCGTAGGCGGGCGCAAAAGACGCCCCCATGGCCGTTCCTATTCCCTGCCCAGCGCCACCTTCTACTTGACTGACATATTCTTTGCCGTGTGAGTTCAAGCAAAGGAACTATCGGCAAGCATCAGAATTCAGCACTGGACAGGGAATAGAGCTAGAGAGAGAAGAGGCTTGGCAAGTGCTTCCACATGCTGAAAGCACTTCAGCCTCATTTGCATATTGATTAAAACTGTGATTTCTCAGTAACAGAGGAATGGGCTGGTTAGTTAAAGGTATGAGATGCAGCATCATCCATTTTAGAGTCCAGACTGGGCTCCCAGTTATTAACTATTTCAGAACCTGAAGAAATTTCATGGGAAACAATTTCCTAATGATAATGAAGTAAGAAAAAAGTCTGTAACTGGGGGGTCTTGTAGCAGCATGAAGCTTCTTTCTATTCTGAAGGTATCCAATCACTGGAGGCTAAGTGGAGTGAGAGTGCTGAAATAAAGGGGGATTACATTGAAAAATAGTAAGTTTAATTTTCTCAGAAAATTTCATTTTCATATTCAGGTAAATAAATTATGGAGCATTCCTTGTATGGATCAATTTGTCTTTGCAAAAGCTACTTGACAAATAAACAGGATTTTTTTTTTCGGGGGGAGGTGGATGAATTTCTGCTGACAGATTCTGTTTAGTGAATTCAAGCCCCCAGAATGGTACATATAATTTGCAATGCAGAATTGTTAGTATTTTTATTAAATTTGCTCAAATGCATGTTATGTAGGAAATCCTAAAGGGGTTGCCTGGATCTTGTTTATGGCCTACCTGGAGAGCTGACAGCCAAATGCCCTCCCAGTCCTTCCATACACGAGTGCTAGTGTTGGACATGCATGCATTCTGAATTGGGAGAGTGGAAAAAGCCAGACAGCGTCAAAGGCTAAGCTCCAGGAAGAACCAAAGGATCAACCATTCGGATTCAATGTGTCTGATAATTCTGATACTTCCCTACTTAGGGAGCAGTTAGGCTTCTTTCACACTTCAGTTGTTTGGCGTCAGTCTGCTCCGACATAGTGACGGATCGACGGATCCGTCACAATTGTTGAGAAAACGGTTCTAACGGATCCGTTTTTTTTTTGACGGATCCATTACTTGGGGGTTGTCTGGGAAAAGTACCTACTTTTTGGAGCATGCGCAATTGAAAAAGCGGATTGGGGCGACGGATCCGCCGAAATGACGGTCGCGACGGATCCGTCGCCCATAGGCGGCCATTCTATGGAATGGCGGACACGACGGATCAGTCGCGAACCGCCATTTCGGCGCAGACAAAAAATGTTATAATGTCCATCAATGTCTATATGACGTCCGACAAATCTCGACGGATCCGTTGCATGGCGAATGGAACGGACGACCATCCGCCACAATCCGTCGCTAATGCATGTCTATGGGAAAATAGCGGATCCACCAAAAAAAAAGGCGGATCCGCTATTTGACGAAAATGGCGGTTTCAGACTGACGCCAAAAGACTGAAGTGTGAAAGAGGCCTTAGACGGCTGTATAAATCATGCCAGGATTGCAACACAGTGCCTGGACTAGCCGGCATCTCTCTCAACCTGAGAAAGTCAACTTTCCATGCTTATCTCCTGAGGGAATGTCCGATCCTTATCTCCTCTGATATCATCTGTCCAGGATTGGGGGGCTGGGTTGATACCATATACATTAGATCCTTGGGCCTGGTCCACTTTCAGCTAAAGTGTAAGATAGCCTTTCTTCTCTAGTTGTAGTGAAATTGGCGTATAGGAACTTGTTTCCCTAAGTAAAAAAATCTTTGGAAGAGAACGTATTTGTGATATCTGAGCAGAGCTCCATGACAGTAGCATGCACAAATGTTGCAGGTCAACAGTTTACAGCACAAGCAGACATGATCAGGGTGGACAGGTCTCCAGAGATGAAAGTGTTGTATTACGGTAATCAGGGAACATAAAGTATTGTACAGCTTTCATTCTACAACTCAGCTGTTTTTTGGATGGCTGATTTAATTCACAGCTGCGCATTAAAAATACAGATTCTGAAACTATTCTCCGCTTTTATTGACACACTGCCGTTCATTAAAAAGATGAAGTTTACATTAGCAATACAGTAGCATGAGGCAAAGGTGTCATCTTCTTGGCCCTGATTAACACAGTGATGGAGTGAGCTCAGGAGCTAAATCTTTTCCAATTAGCAATTCTGCTGCTCACTCACTTTCCTTCTACTTTGCAATAAAAAAGACCAAATGGATACAGCTAACAAATTTATTGGAGACTCAGAAGTGATAGCTTTAGTGAGCCAGCAGTATAATGGAAATTAATATGATACAAGTAACTCTAAAACTGCAGGTTGGCTTGTCTGGCTTAAAGGAGACATTCAGGCACTGAACATTGCTCTTTTTTCTTTTGTACATGTAAGAATTTCAATGAAAATGGATATGAATAGAAACAAAATATCGACCAGTGAGCAAATTGACAGGAAAACCCCAACAGAAAGGGAGAAAAAAGTACCACCACACTAATCATAGGACGTACATCGTCAGGACAATATAGGATGGAGATTTATAAAATGTCTATTCTATGTATTGATCTCTGCAAATCAGGAGATACTTACCAATGATCACTACTGGAAAACCCGTCCGTAGTAGCTAAATTGCCTATCATAAAAATAACCAAACAAACATACTGTATTTTCCGGCGTATAAGACGACTTTTTAATCCCTCAAAATCTTCTTAAAAGTCGGGGGTCGTCTTATACGCCGGGTACAGATAAAATGTGCATATGGTGGGTGGGGGGGGAGTGGTCCCGATGACGAAGAGAGGGGGCGTCTCACAGTAAAGTGTGAGTGGAGTATATCCCCCTATTACCTCATTGCGGCAGCGTGGGGGTCTCTGTGCTGGGAGCGGCAGCTCCTCTTCGTGCCGTGGGTGCTGTGCTGTGGGGCAGGGGCACATCTTCGTGCCGTGGGTGCTGTGGGGAGGCGGCGGCGGCGCATCTTCTTGCAGCATCGGGGCTCCTCCGGCATCTCCTCCAGGCCCGGAGGCACCGGCAGCCCCATTGCTGTGATGCGGTGGCCTCCAGGAAAATGGCCGCTGCTCAGATTCAGATCTCGTCTCCCGAGATCTCGGGAGACGAGATCTGAATCTGAGCATGCGCCGCCCCCAGCGGCCATTTTCCCGGAGGCCACCGCATCGCAGCCTCCAGGAAAATGGCCGCTGCTCAGATTCAGATCTCGTCTCCCGAGATCTCGGGAGACGAGATCTGAATCTGAGCAGCGGCCATTTTCCCGGAGGCCACCGCATCACAGCAATGGGGCTGCCGGTGCCTCCGGGCCTGGAGGAGATGCCGGAGGAGCCCCGACGCTGCAAGAAGATGCGCCGCCGCCGCCTCCCCACAGCACCCACGGCACGAAGATGTGCCGCCGCCCCACAGCACAGAGCACCCACGGCACGAAGAGGAGCTGCCGCTCCCAGCACAGAGACCCCCACGCTGCCGCAATGAGGTAATAGGGGGATATACTCCACTCACACTTTACTGTGAGACGCCCCCTCTCTTCGTCATCGGGACCACTTCCCACGCCAAAAGGCACATATTCACCAGCCCTATAAGATGACATACGGCGTATGAGAGGACCCCCGACTTTTAAGAAGATTTTATATTTTAACTGGAAAAGTTGGGGGGTCGTCTTATACGCCCAGTCGTCTTATATGCCGGAAAATACGGTACATATATTTGCTTTCTGGACCAATACCATTCCAGTATTGTGTCTTCCATCAGTCATGTGACATTATGTCATGACCACTGCAGCCAATCTAATCAACTGCAGCCCTTCAGCATTCCATCAGAGCAGAAGTCCTGATTGGCTGAAGCAGTCATGTGACCAACCAGACACACAGAGTTGACATTGCAGGAGCTGCGCTGGTCTGAGAGCTATGTGTATGGGTCTATATAACTTTTAAGAAGGGGTCGGAGACAATCCTTTTAACACAATTTTAAAAATTCCATATTTGTTGGAAACGACTGTACAAACACACTGAGAAGTTACATGTGATGCCTTATAACAGTGTTCCCCAACTCCGGTCCTCAAGAGCCACCAACAGGTCATGTTTTCAGGATTTCCTTAGTATTGCTCTGGTGATAATTTCATCACCTGGCCAGGCAGGCATTCTATCACCTGTGCAATACTAAGGAAATCCTGAAAACATGATCTGTTGGTGGCTCTTGAGGACCGGAGTTGGGGAACACTGCCTTATAATATTCCTTTATATGACTTAATATACTGGAATAGTGCTTCTTAATATTCCTATGCCGAGTACCTTACTACTCAAACACATCACATTAAAGTAGCTCCAATGCCAAGATTATACATTGTGCGGCTTATTTACAGCACCGCAGTACCTGGCACCCAGACAGTACCTCTTGGGGCACAGCTTCAGAACCCAGGTACTACACCATGGCAATAGATATGAAACCAAAGTATTTTTCTTGCTCATCATGCTATGAATTTTTGTTAGTGACAGCTAAGTCTAATAATGTCAGTGTTACCACCACCACCAACTTGTAGCAGCTGATGATCTTGTTGGCATGTTGAAAGAATGCATCCTTGCTCCATTATACATAGCTTCAGTAGTTACCCATTTGACCTTTCACATAATGTTCTTGTTTTCCCATTAGCTTCCATTTGTAGTAATCTCAGTGCAGAATTAACAACAAAAATTGATTGTATAATTCACAGCAGCAGGGCAAGCAGGTGAAGAACAGCACATTTTATTATGTAAATGCTATACGATGGTAGTTTGTTTATGGGGAACACAACTGGGCACTAATACACTAATGTAAGAACTATGGAGCCAAATGAATACAGATCAAGAACTTGCTGTGCCTCATTGGGTTACCAGAACATCAAACTAAGGGAGACATTATCCCAACACTTAAAAAAAAACATTTTCTGGAGTACAAGATTCATGTATAAGACATGTAATATTCTAATTGTGTTTATAAAAATACGAGTTGTTATTGATTCCAGTAATCTGATTTTCAGTATGAAGGTGTTGGCCAGTGGGAAATATTTCTGGAACTAAAAGTCTTTTAATGAAAACATCACATTGATAACACTGAATGCTTCTTTTGGGAGAGGCTTTCAAAAATGTGCCATACATAAAGGAGTGTTAGCCCATGGGAATACATGGAAAAACAATGAAGTATTAGCGTATTCTTCACATCGACAGGAAAACAAGAGAATGAAAAGGTACCTCTTTCCATCACAACCAGAGTGCAAACTCATTAAATTTCTCTCTTCATACCTGCCATCTATAGCACAAATCACATTTTATGAATGGGAGTGATCACCATCTTTTACCAGAAATGGTACATCAGACATATTGTGCTGTAAATCTGTGCACATTCACCGATCACACACATTAGCATGGGATAAAATCACATCTTTATTTAAGTTTCAAGTTGTTGTAAGGTCCTCATGATGTCAAGACATGTGCCTTGACCTTATAACACTCAGTGAATACTGAAACCTGGATGCCACCATAAGTCCAGAAATGTGGCGTGTGAAGGTAGGAAGACCAGACAGCGAGCTGTGGGGTGGCCAAAGGGGTTAGTATTAGTTTGTTTTTTTTCAGCAATGATCAACTCATCACTCGGCTCTCCAGCTGCATCGTTGCCCGCGATCCAATCACCTTCTTCCACTATTGCACGCTGCATCTCCAGCCTCTTTACTATAGGCCGGGACTTCCGGGGGCATCCAAGCTTCAGAAGTCACTGCACGACATAAGATCACGGGGAATGTCTTGAAGTCACGACCATGAAGTCCTGGAAGTGGCAGTAAGTACTACCCTATAGCGAAGAGGCCGGAGATGTGGTGTGAAACAGTGAATCAAAGAGTACCAGATGGCGTGCAGCAACCACAGGGAGGTCTACAGAGGTCAGCAATGAGATGAATATTAGTTGCTATTTTTCTTTAATATCTTTGGTTCGTAATTAGGAGTCGAAACTGCCTGTACACAAATGCCACTGAAATTAATAAACATACTAGGGTCTCCACAAGACGCAGTCTTTCTTGCTAGTCTTTACTGGCAAATATATGGGAGCACTGAAAGGGAGATCACCTCTGTCCTCACCATCACGGTGCTCCTTACAGATATATGAGAGTTGAGGAAAATGGCTAATTTATACTGTAATGAATGATTGTCGGCTGGACTGAATAAAATGAATGATCGTTCATACAACAAGAGAACATTCGTAAAACATTGGTCAGACGTATTAGATTTTCCCAGTTGATCATATGCACTGGCTGTAAGGAATCTCTCTATCCAACACACATCACTGGTCAGAATAATCTGCAGCGTGTATGGAGCCATCAGCGGCTGACAATCACTCGCTCATTGGCCCATCTTCATCTAAGGCACATGGCCAGCTTTACAGATGTCTAATACGGCATTTGAAAATGGTTTTTTTTCTATTAATAAAAAAAAATCACTCTCTTTACAAGTTTCAATGGATAAAACAAATTTTCATTGATGAATTCCATTGACTCAGTAGACTTATTGCAATGATTGTCTGATTGTTGCTGGTAATTGTTATGTCTATGCTCACTTTACAAGGCGCAGAGTAAAATACTAAAGACTCTGCGCAAAAGGACAAGTTGTGGACATGTTATTTTTATGGGCTTTCTTGTGTATATATTTTTGGATATTTGTAAAGTATTGCACATTTTACAAATCTTATAAAGTATTCTGTTAACCATAAATCACTATTACATACAGCTGAAACCAGAAGTTTATACACACTATATAAAAAGACACATATGCATTTTTTTCTCAATATCTGACATGAAATCAGAATAAACCTCTCCAATTTTAGGTCAATTAGGATTACCATAATTTTTTAAACCATTTTTATTACTGACTGAAAAGTCACAAGTTTACATACATTTAATTAGTATTTGGTACCATTGCACTTAAACTGAATAACTTAGGTCAAACGTTTGGGATATCCTTCCACAGGCTGCTCACAATAATTTGGGCCCATTCCACCTGACAAAATGGGTGTAACTGATCGAGATTTGTAGGTCGCCTTGCTCGCACCTGCCTTTTCAGCTATGCCCATAACTTTTCAAAAGGATTGAGATCAGGGCTTGGTGATGGCCACTCCAAAACATTGACTTTGTTATCCTTAAGCCACTTGGTTACCATTTTGGCTGTATTCTTCGGGTCATTGTCCATATGGAAGACCCATTTCAGCCCGAGCTTTAACTTCCTGGCTGATGTCTTGAGTAGTGTTGAGCGATACCGTCCGATACTTGAAAGTATCGGTATCGGAAAGTATCGGCCGATACCGGCAAAGTATCGGATCCAATCCGATACCGATACCCGATACCAATACAAGTCAATGGGACTCAAGTATCGGACGGTATTCCTGATGGTTCCCAGGGTCTGAAGGAGAGGAAACTCTCCTTCAGGCCCTGGGATCCATATAAATGTGTAAAAGAAAGAATTAAAATAAAAAATATCGCTATACTCACCCTCCGACGCAGCCTGGACCTCAGCGAGGGAACCGGCAGCGTTGTTTGTTTAAAATTCGCGCTTTTACTTGGTTACGTGAAGTCCCGGCTTGTGATTGGTCAGGGCGGCCATGTTGCCGGGACGCGGACCAATCACAGCAAGCCGTGACGAAATTACGTCACGGCTTGCTGTGATTGGTCCGCGTCCCGGCAACATGGCCGCCATTAACCAATCACAAGCCGTGACGTCACGGGAGGCTGGACACGCGCACTTTTTAAAATGGGCGCGTGTCCAGCCTCCCGTGACGTCCCGGCTTGTGATTGGTTGCGCCGCGGTCAACCAATCACAAGCCGGGAGGCTGGACACGCGCGCATTTTAAAATTTTAAAATGGGCGCGTGTCCAGCCTCCCGGCTTGTGATTGGTTGATCGCGGCGCAACCAATCACAAGCCGGGACGTCACGGGAGGCTGGACACGCACCCATTTTAAAATGCGCGCGTGTCCAGCCTCCCGTGACGTCACGGCTTGTGATTGGTTGCGTCTCCCATGTGACTGCGACGCAACCAATCACAAAGCCGGGACGTAATTTTAAAATCCTTAAGGACCTGAAATTACGTCACGGCTTGCTGTGATTGGTTGCGTCTCCCATGTGACTGCGACGCAACCAATCACAACGCCGGAACGTAATTTTAAAATCCTGAAGGACCTGAAATTACGTCACGGCTTGCTGTGATTGGTTGCGTGCCGGTCACATGGGCGGCACGCAACCAATCACAAGCCGGGACTCACGTAAAGGAAAGAAAAGCGTGAATTTTAAACAAAGAACGCTGCCGCTTCCCTCGGTAAGGTGCAGGCTGCGTCGGAGAGGTGAGTATAGCAATATTTTTTATTTTAATTCTCTCTTTTACACATTTTTACATTAATGTTGTTTCGATACCGATACCCGATATCACAAAAATATCGGATCTCGGTATCGGAATTCCGATACAGCAAGTATCGGCCGATACCCGATACTTGCAGTATCGGAATGCTCAACACTAGTCTTGAGATGTTGCTTCAGTATTGTCACATAATCTTCATTTCTCATGATGCCATCTATTTTGTGAAGTGCAGCAGTCTCTCCTGCAGCAAATCAACCCCACAACATGATGCTGCCACCCCCCGTATTTCACAGTTGGAATGGTGTTTTTAGGCTTCCAAGCTTCTCCCTTTTTCCTCCAAACATAGCAATGGTCATTATGTCCAAAAAGTTTTATTTTAGTTTCATCAGACTACAGGACAAGACTCCAAAAATTAACATCTTTGCTGCTGTGTGCATTTGCAAACATTAATCTGGCTTTTTAATGTTTCTTTTGGAGTAATGGAAAACCACACAGCTGGCATAAGCTTGTGGTTGCATGAGGTCACAGACCTGGCAGTGTATTAATCAGAGTTAGGTTTATCAAGGGTTAATCTTGCTGGGAGCTCAGCAACAGCTTAAATGAGTTTGTGCTGTTTGATTGGTTCTTATCTCTCCTCATGAATAGGTTTGATATGACTGGACCAGAGAAAGGGCGCCAAAATGTAAGCTATACATAGACCTGCATTCCTGTCAGGACTGCTGAACGGCTGAAGATTTCTTTAAGTTCCCGTCCACCCTCCCTGATTTTTATGGATTTCGTTATTGTATACTGTCAAGGTCCTTTATCAGTGAGAGTGAGTTGCCTATCAAAGGTGGACAAGTTTCTGGTGTGTTGCTGTTTACAGGTAAAATCGCCTAGTAATCTAGGTGGATTGATTCTGGTATTTTATTAAATTATTTAATTATGTATTATGTATTCCATTTATGGATTTATGAATTAAACTCATACTAATATTTTCAGGTAATCTCTTAATAAAGGCACCTCGGCCAAATTTTTGACACCACAGCAGTTGCCGCGTGTCTTATTTCCTAGTAGAGTTAAGTTGGGTTGGTACAATGGGTCTTGTGTCATCATGGCCTCTTCCTGGCAGAGTGGCCTTTCAGCCCTTGTTGAAACAGTATTCGTTTCACTGTGGATATTGACACAATCTTACCAGCTTCCGCCATCATCTTCATAAGGTCTTTTGCTTTTGTCCTTGGGTTGATATGCACATGTCGGACCAAAGCACGTTTATCTCTGGGACACAGAACCCATCTCCTTCCTGAGCGGTATGATGGCAGGACATTCCCATTTTGTTTGTACTTGCGTGTAATTGTTTGTACAGATGAACGAGGCACCTTCAGGTATCTTGAAATTGTACCCAAGGATGAGCCGGACTTGTGCAAGTCCACAATTCTCTTCCTGATATCTTGGTTGATTTCTTGAGACTATCCCATGAAGGTACACAAAGAAGCAGTGTGTTTCAGGTGTGCATTAAAATACAACTACAGCTGTGTCTATAATTAACTTAGATGTTGCCAAAAAAAACAGAAGCTTCCAAACACACGACATCATCATATGGGCAGTCCAGAATTGTTTAAATGCATAATAATCTTAATGTATGTAAACTTTTGACTTTGCAGTAAGTAATAAAAATGCCTTAAAACATTCTCTCTCTCTCTCATTATTCTGGCATTTGGCAAATATTAATAATTATGGTAATCCAAATTGACCTAAAACGTTAAAGGTTTATTCTGATTTCATGTCTGATATTGAGAAAAACATGGAAATGTGTCTTTTTATACAGTGTATGTAAATTTCTGGTTACAACTGTAAATGTAAACTTGTAAAGGAACGGAATGTGAATGCTGCACAATGGTACTGGAACAATACACACTGCTTCACTTATCTCTTATCACAGGCTGTAAACACACAACTGTTTTATGGCTTGCGATATCTGTTTTTAATTTCCATTTCAAGATTTTCTATCCTTATCGTATAGCCAGTTATTGATATGAGACCACTGACACAGCATGATACAAGCTAGAGCCCATAAACAGTTTAGAATACTTCTTTTTTACTCTTTACACATATGACTGATTATAGTGGAGATTTGCGACTACTTGTTTGTCTCTATCCACTAGTGCAGCATGCGTCAACAGGTTGCAGCTTTCCTTCCATTTTTTTCCAGCACATGAATGCACCAATTTTGTAATTTATTTACTGTCAATACTCATCATTAAATCTAATTATAAGCCAAGCCTGGGATCCTGAAGGATAAGTAAATTTGTGCAGCTCCGGTCCATGGCCAGAGACCACTGACCTGGACCATGGTTGCACGAAGCGATCCATTTATC
This sequence comes from Ranitomeya variabilis, assembly GCF_051348905.1. Lineage (NCBI taxonomy): Eukaryota > Metazoa > Chordata > Amphibia > Anura > Dendrobatidae > Ranitomeya > Ranitomeya variabilis. Next base: position 231,063,410 of record NC_135236.1, on the reverse strand, counting down.
TAAAATTCTAAGCAAACATTAACTAAATTGCGTGCTGGACACCTACAGATTCTTAGCTTCCCATACAAATGAGAAAAATGGACTATTTTGCCAGACGGACTTATATATAAAAACGCTCACACTGCCGAGAGCTCCCGTGTTCTCCGTGAGAGAGCTGCTGTTAGACATCTCTGGCGGCCACTTATCTCTTAGAGAACAAAGAATCAATAGTCCAAAATCAGACATGATGGATCCTCAACTCCCCCAACATCATCTGTTCAGGGTCCCCATACACAATAGACTGTCACCTGAACCAGTTAGTATGGTCGGGTTCGGACAAATTCAGTGTAATGTGTATGGGGGCCATAACCGTCATGGTAGGGTAAGGCTACTTTCACACATCCGTCTTTTTGTTTCAGGCTAAATCCGGCTCTTTAGAGAAAAACTGGAACCGGAAAAAAAAACCCGGAACCGGTTCTTCCCCCATTGACTTGTATTAGCGCCGGATCGCGCCGCATGGCCCAGCGTTCCTTCCGTTTTTTTCTGGATCCGGCTAACATTCCGATTCCGTCATCTGGAAAAAACGTCTACTGCAACGTTTTTTGTCTTCGGCGAAAAAGCCTGAAGCTTCTGGCTGTTTGCTACAATGAAAGCATATGGGAGCCGGAAGGTGCCGGATCCGGAAAAAGGCGGATCCGGCGGCCTGATCCGGTTTTTTAAACTGAGCATGCTCCAATTTTTTTTTTTATCCAATAATCTAGATAGGCTAGCCGGATCCGTCAAAAAAACGGATCCGTCCCATCAGTTTTTCAAAATCTGCGCCGGATCCAGTTTTTCCAACATTCGCCGGATTTAGCCTGACACTGAAAACCTGATGTGTGAAAGTAGCCGAAGAGGGAACAACAATGAGACAGTCAATGTTTTTCTGTTTTCAATTTTTCATATTACTTTGTTAAAGCAAAAATCTTGCCATTTTCTCACTGACCACTTCTCCTTTTGGTTTACTCATATTTTCTGTTCTGCACATATAGCTTTCCAACAGTGTTAACTGTGTTACTGTCATTGCAGACTAGATTTCAATGACAGACAATGCCTCTATATACAGTAAATAACACAAAAGCCCCGCACTCCCTCTCCATTCACAATTACCTTTGGTCAAACTTGAGCATGCTCATATAACATGTCTATGAGAACAAATAGGGTCTATGTCAGTTCTTTGCTGCTAATGTCCATGAAAAGAACAACAGGTATGAATCTTATATTAAGTCAATTAAAAGGCTTGATTTAAACCGGCTATTTTCTGATGACACACTCCCTTTAAGAGAAGTTGAATGCTTTGCTCCAGTCTCCCGACAATCACTTAAACAATTATCTAATCTCTAGTTTTATGTTATAAAGGCAGGCATAAGGGGACTGTCATTTATCATCTATCCACACAGTGACTGTTGGGGACCCCACCCAATCACTAGATCGGGGTACTTAAGCGCAGTGAGGACAGGTTTCTATGGAGGAGCGGTCACACGTATGCTGTACTCTTCTTTTTCCAGCAACCTCATGGGCATTGAGTGAAGCAGCAGGGAACATGCGTTACCACCGCCCTATGCACATCTCTCCTTACTGCAGGATTGTAGAACTAGGACCCCCTAATTTAGTGAAGATTGTGGGTCCCAGCAGTCTTTAAAGGAAAACCCCCCATAAATGTAGTGCTGCATTTTAACTTTATCCAAAAATAACAAGGGTTATTACTATCACTTTCTGGGGACATCATAGGCAGGCACTTTTTTATCTATATTTTCCATTTCCAAAAGGCAAGAGTTTACTTTGGTGGCTAAATATGGAATCAGCTCTAATGTATGTAGAGACAGAGTAAATATATGCATTTATCATGTGTCTGGCCTTGGTTTAGCCAACAATGCCATATCATCAGGCCTCGACCTCCGTATTGTGGCTCATTTCCTTAAAGATAATACATGGTGTTTACAGATGCTGCAGTTTAATATTTCTAGTAATTGTAATAATTCTAAATCTACTAATTTTCCAATAGTCCCATAAAACGAGGTGTCTGCACCCCCGCACACACTTCCCCTCCCGCACATACGCCGGCATGCCCCGGGAATTTACAGTATATTACTCCCTTCTTTACGATCTCATCAGTTGCAGCACATGATAAACAATTCAGTTGTAATCTCCCCTATATTAACATCAGTCACAAAGTTATGGATTACCTAGAAGATTCCACATCACATTTACAGTACAGTCTCATATATCAAGGGACCTCAGACCTACCAGTTTTGTGGTTTGTATATTCCTGAAATAAATGAACTCTCAAGGAAATCCATTTCATTCTTTATGGCCATAACTCACTATATTGTATTAATATTCAAGTGGGTCGTCTCTTCCCTGCGCTCACACAGAATTCTAACAATCTCATCACTGCAAGCACTTTAAGTCTAATTTCTCCTTTAACGCCTTTTATTTTCTAAAAGCTTGGCCATTTTTCAGAATTACTGTCTGCTTTTTTTTTTCAAACTCAACTGATCATAAAAGAAATGGGAAAATGAATAAAGCAGAATTATCAAAACTTCTGTGAAGAAAGCAGGTCCAGTCGCTGAAGTGTAATTCTGCATTCTGATTTTATGCACTAATTTTGCTATCTACCCTCGCCCCAATCTGATTAGAGAATGAATCATCTATTCTACATAGGCAGCCATACTATGACCAACACCAACATGGCCGGGTATTTCCTACAAGATCATTAAGAAAATGTATGGTGGTTACCTATAAAAAGTAAGACCAATAAACACCCAGTTCTTCTACCAGCAGCAACCGACGCTAATCTGATTATTACTGTCCGGAGCTAGAGATAAGCTGTTATGGGCATCCCGAGAATATTCGGCCTTTCCCAAACTAGTCTCCTATTGTATAACTGTATAAGAAGAAGCTAATATTGATTTCAAGGTAACCAACAATTCTCTATAACCCTAGAAGGTTTTGGCTGCTAGCCCGTGAAAAAAACGTTTCTTGGCACATGGTTCTCCTATAGCAGGCACCGCTATGTAAATCCCCAAAGTTTAACAAATGAAATTTCTCCATTAGTTAATGCACACGTCAACTTGAGATTTGTAGCGCATGATCGAGCGGAGGCTTGTTCTGAATTTAAAAAAAAAGTCAATGACCAGATCAATCTGGAATGATGTGTGCCAGAGTGGGATTCCAAGCAATCTGCCCAGAAATGAGGTCAGATCTCGAATATAAGAAGTCGGGTTGTAATTATTGTGAATGAGCATTCTGAAGTTTACTCATCTCACGATAATCTATCAATGTACACAGGCTGGCGGTCTTTGGGTTTTCACAAAAGATCGTCATTGTCGGCGGTGCATCGTTCTCTGTAAACAGGAGCAGCGATGACGAGGGTAATGGCGGCCTAGGTGCACTAGAAGATGTATTACGGATCATTTGGTATGCATCATAAATGACCGCCGATTTTAAGGGTTTACCAGTCAGCAGTAGTGCTAACGGTAAGGCCGTGTAAATGGTCCTTAACATATGCATTGCAGGGTGTCATGATCCAGCCCGGGGTTTGTTTCTTCTTATTCTTTCCCCGGTCTGGTCATGCAGAGGTTAACCCTCTCTGCCTCATTCTGGGTTCTGTGTGGCTATTTCAGTCTGCTGTGGCCTGCAGATCAGTGTCAGTGATAGTTCATGCTTCCAGGCTAGAGCAGCTGACACCCTTGATACCATGTTTATCCTCTGCCCCTTTACTCTGTTCCCATGACCTCCCTTTCCTGCCTCCCCGCTTGTCTTAGTTTTCACTCTCTGTTCTTGGACCTTTTGGTATGTGACTCGGCTTGTCTTCTGACCTGTCTTACTGTCTCTCGTCTTGGTTATATCTGCTCCTGTCTGGCTCTCACTTCTGGCTTGTATTTGACGTGTATTGCTGTGACCTCTGGTACTTCTTGTCCTGAAAGTTTCTGACTTGGCTCGTCTGACCACTCTTTCGCCACCAGGTGGGGCTTGTGCTGCTGCTCGGTGGTGTTACGCTGTGTGTGTGAAAACTCTCTTCCCTCACCAGCATCCCCTGGTGGAGGTTGCGTTCAACTGCACTGCAGCAACATTACACAGAGATTTCTTGTTACATACCAAACCTAAAGTGGAGTAGCCATATTGGGTTCAGCCAGGTTATTATTCCCGGAAACGCACTATACTCAGGCACTGCATCAGACAAGGTATGCAGATTGATGAGGAGGCACAAAGACTTATCGTTGCACAGTGTTGTGACTACGGTCAGACACAATATACCCACACTGTCCACTCAGTTGTCACAGCTGTTTCTTATTCTATTCTTGTATTTAAAAAAGTCAAAACATATAAACGCTGCATGCAACCCATTCTCATAAAAAGATTACCACCAGTGTGTGCCTTAAAGGGAATCTGTCGCAAAGTTATTGCCATAAAATCATAAGGCAGCATAATGTAGAGTCTGGTACCCTGATGCCAGTGATATGTCACTTACTGGGTTGCTTACTGTACTTTTGATAAAATACCTGTTTTAGCAGCAGTAGATTATCAGTAGAGAGCTAATAAAACTGCTGCCATGTAGTCCTCCATAATCATAAGCTCTATATAACCCGGCCCACACCACTGATTGACAGCTTCCTGCCTATGTACAGTGTTCACAGCTGTCAATCAGTGTTGTGGGCGAGGTTATACAGAGCTCAGAATTAAGAGAAATGATAGATGTTTCCTTCAGAGATCTATATACTTATTTTATAAAAATACAAGAAGCAGCCCAGTAAGTGACACATCACTGGTATAAATGTCTCTGCCTCTACATTATGTTGCTCTCAGATGGGGTAGTAAAAACCTGGTGACAGATTCCCTTTAAAGCATCACTTTCAGGTGACTTCCTTATATAATTGTGTACCTGTAGCTCGAAGCTACCATTTCTGTTGCACTTACAGATGACATTTAATAACCATGGCAATCCTAACATTTTACTGCAGCAACAGACAGGAAAGAGCACAATTGGTATACCAAGCAGTTCAAGCATTTGGAGCTGAGCAGTTAAATCCATTTAATGTCTCATTTAGTTTAGCAAAGGCAGCTGCCGTGGACGGTTATGTGGCATTCCTCAATGATTAGAACTGCCGCATCGATTGTACTTAAATTGCCTTCTTTTCTATGAAGAGCCACAGTTTAGTGCGACGCCACTGAGCAATTCTCCTTGAAGGCCCCATCTGCAAACCTTGTTCTGATCGTCTAATCACTCAAGCAATAGTTTTAAAGTTTCCACATATATTGGATGAATTTTGTTGAACCCACACACATTTTCCCATGGTTAGTTGGCCAGACATTATCAGGTGTTTTTACTCTCCCACATCAGATGTCAGAAGAAAGTAAAATTGGGTAACTGAATCTCTCTGATTTTCTTAAAATAAAATAAAAAAATTATATATATATATATATATATATATATATATATATATATGCACAGTATATACATATATACTGTACAGACCAAAAGTTTGGACACACCTTCTCATTTGAACATTTTTCTGTATTTTCATGACTATGAAAATTGTACATTCACACTGAAGGCATCAAAACTATGAATTAACACATGTGGAATTATATACTTAACAAAAAAGAGTGAAACAACTGAAATTATGTCTTATATTCTAGGTTCTTCAAAGTAGCCACCTTTTGCTTTGATGACTGCTTGCACACTCTTGGCATTCTCTTGACTCGTGGTAGCATGAGACGGACTCTACAACCCACACAAGTGGCCCAAGTAGTGCAGCTCATCTAGGATGGCACATCAAGGCAAGCTGTGGCAAGAAGGTTTGCTGTGTCTGTCAGCGTAGTGTCCAGAGGCTGGAGGTGCTACCAGGAGACAGGCTAGTACACCAGGAGATGTGGAGGAAGCCATAGGAGGGCAACAACCCGGCAGCGGGACCGCTACCTCAGCCTTTGTACAAGGAGAAACAGGAGAACTGCCAGAGCCCTGCAAAATGACCTCCAGCAGGCCACAAATGTGCATGTGTCTGCACAAACGGTTAGAAACCGACTCCATGAGGATGGTCTGAGTGCCCGACATCCACAGATGGGGGTTGTGCTCACAGCCCAACACAGTGCAGGACACTTGGCATTTGCCACAGAACACTAGGATTGGCAAATTCGCCACTGGCACCCTGTGCTCTTCACAGATGAAAGCAGGTTCACACTGAGCACATGTGACAGACATGACAGAGTCTGGAGACGCCGTGGAGAGCAATCTGCTGCCTGCAACATCCTTCAGCATGACCGGTTTGGCAGTGGGTCAGTAATGGTGTGGGGTGACATTTTTTTGGAAGGCCGCACAGCCCTCCATATACTCACCAGAGGTAGCCTGACTGCCATTAGGTACCGAGATGAGATCCTCAGACCCCTTGGGAGACCATATGCTGGTGCGGTTGGCCCTGGGTTCCTCCTAATGCAGGACAATGCCAGACCTCATGTGGCTGGAGTGTGTCATCAGTTCCTGCAAGATGAAGGCATTGAAGCTATGGACTGGCCCGCCCGTTCCCCAGAGCCTGAATCTGATTGAACAAATCTGGGACATCTTGTCTCACAACATTCACCAACGTCACTTTGCACCACAGACTGTCCAGGAGTTGGCGGATGCTTTAGTCCAGGTCTGGGAGGAGATCCCTCAGGAGACCATCCGCCGCCTCATGAAGACCATGCCCAGGTGTTGTAGGGAGGTCATGCAGGCACGTTGAGGCCACACACACTACTGAGCATCATTTCCTTGCCTTGAGGCATTTCCACTGAAGTTGGATCAGCCTGTAATTTGATTTTCCACTTTGATTTTGAGCATCAGTCCAAATCCAGACCTCCATGGGATATTCATTTTGATTTACATTGATCATGTTTATCTATTACTAGCTGTACTACCCGGCTTCGCCCGGGTTAATGACTGCTGTTAGCAAAATAGAATGTGTTAACAAAAATTTATTCTGCACACAAAAACCACAAAACAAATAGATAGAAATGTAATTATTAAAAGGCAAAAACTAAGCAAATAGAAGCATTTCACAACATATATTAGCTTTGTTATACTGAGAATGTCTTTGTTGCCTATATTAACCAATCAGAGCTCAGGTTAATTAACTGTAGCAAAATAGAAGCTGAGCTGTGATTGGTTGCTATTGGCAGCCTGATAAATCCCCAGCCAACAGGAAGCCCTCCCCCCTGGCAGTATATATTAGCTCACACATACACATAATAGACAGGTCATGTGACTGACAGCTGCCGTATTTCCTATATGGTACATTTGTTGCTCTTGTAGTTTGCTTATTAATCAGATTTTTATTTTTGAAGGACAATACCAGACTTGTGTGTGTTTTAGGGCGAGTTTTATGTGTCAAGTTGTGTGTGTTGAGTTGCGTGTGGCGACATGCATGTAGCGACTTTTGTGAGATGAGTTTTGTGTGGCGACATGCGTGTAGCAACATTTTGTGTGTTGAGTTGCATGTGACAGGTTAGTGTAGCAAGTTGTGTGCAGCAAGATTTGTGCATGGCGAGTTTTGCGCGTGGCGAGTTTTATGTGTGGTGCATTTTGAGTATGTGCAAGTTTTGTGTGAGGCAACTTTTGCATGTGGTGCAACTTTTGTACATGTGGCAATTTTTCTGTGTGTGCAAGTTTTGCATGAGGTGAGTTTTCCATGAGGTGAGTTTTGCACGTGTGGCGAGTTTTGCGTGAGCCTAGTTTTGCATATGGCGAGTTTTGCATGTAGCGAGTTTTGAGTGGTGACTTTTGTGTTTCGACTTTTATGTGGCGAGGTTGGTGTGTGTGTGTGGTGAAATGTGTGCTGAGGGTGGTATATGTGTTCAAGCACGTGGTAGTGTGTGGCGCATTTTGTGTTTGTGTTCATATCCCCGTGTGTGGTGAGTATCCCATGTCGGGGCCCCACCTTAGCAACTGTACGGTATATACTCTTTGTCGCCATCGCTCTCATTCTTTAAGTCCTCATTGTTCACATCTGGCAGCTGTCAATTTTCCTCCAACACTTTTCCCTTCACTTTTTCCCCATTATGTAGATAGGAGCAAAATTGTTTGGTGAATTGGAACGCGCGGGGTTAAAATTTCACCTCACAACATAGCCTATGACGCTCTCGGGGTCCAGACGTGTGACTGTGCAAAATTTTGTGGCTGTAGCTGCGACGGTACAGATGCCAATCCCGGACATACACACATACATACATACACACATTCAGCTTTATATATTAGATATACCTGTATGTAATCTCCTGTATATAGTATATACCTGTGTGTCATCTCACCTATATATAGTATATATCTGTGTGTCATCTCCTGTATATAGTATATACCTGTATGTCATCTCCTCCTATACATAGCATATACCTGTGTCATCTCCTCCTGTATATACTATATACCTGTAGGTAATCTGCTCCTGTATATAGTATATACCTGTGTGTCATCTCCTCCTGTATATAGTATATACCTGTATGTCATCTCCTCCTGTATGTAGTATGTACCTGTATGTCATCTCCTCCTCTATATAGTATATACCTGTGTGTCATCTCTCCTGTATATAGTATATATCTGTGTGTCATCTCCTCCTGTATATAGTATATACCTGTGTGTCATCTCCCCTGTAAATAGTATATACCTGTGTGTCATCTCCTGTATATAGTATATAGCTGTATGCCATCTCCTCCTGTATTAGCCCTCGTTCACACGTTATTTGGTCAGTATTTTTACCTCAGTATTTGTAAGCTAAAATGGCAGCCTGATAAATCCCCAGCCAACAGTAAGCCCACCCCCTGGCAGTATATATTAGCTCACACATACACATAATAGACTGGTCATGTGACTGACAGCTGCCGGATTCCTATATGGTACATTTGTTGCTCTTGTAGTTTGTCTGCTTATTAATCAGATTTTTATTTTTGAAGGATACCAGACTTGTGTGTGTTTTAGGGCGAGTTTCGTGTGTCAAGTTGTGTGTGTTGAGTTGCGTGTGGCGACATGCATGTAGGGACTTTTGTGAGATGAGTTTTGTGTGGCGACATGCGTGTAGCAACTTTTTGTGTGTCGAGTTGCATGTGACAGGTTAGTGTAGCAAGTTGTGTGCAGCAAGTTTTGCGCATGGCGAGTTTTGCGCGTGGCGAGTTTTATGTGTGGTGCCTTTTGAGTATGTGCAAGTTTTGTGTGAGGCAACTTTTGCATGTGTTGCAACTTTTGTGCATGTGGCAATTTTTCTGCGTGTGGCAATTTTTCTGCGTGTGCAAGTTTTGCGTGTGGCGAGTTTTGCACGTGTGGCGAGTTTTGCATGTGGAGAGTTTTGCGCGTGGCGAGTTTTGAGCGGCGACTTTTGTGTTTCTACTTTTATGTGGCGAGGTTGGTGTATGTGTGGTGAAATGTGCACTGAGGGTGGTATATGTGTTCGAGCACGTGGTAGTGTGTGGCGCATTTTGTGTGTGTGTTCATATCCCCGTGGTGGTGTGATTATCCCATGTTGGGGCCCCACCTTAGCAACTGTACAGTATATACTCTTTGGTGCCATCGCTGTCATTCTTTAAGTCCCCCTTGTTCACATCTGGCAGCTGTTAATTTGCCTCCAACACTTTTCCTTTCATTTTTTCCCCATTATGTAGATAGGGGCAAAATTGTTTGGTGACTTGGAAAGCGCGGGGTTAAAATTTCACCTCACAATATAGCTTTGACGCTCTCAGGGTCCAGACGTGTGACTGTGCAAAATTTTGTGCCTGTAGCTGCGACGCCTCCAACACTTTTCCTTTCACTTTTTCCCCATTATGTAGATAGGGGCAAAATTGTTTGGTGAATTGGAAAGCGCGGGGTTAAAATTTCACCTCACAACATAGCCTATGACGCTCTCGGGGTCCAGACGTGTGACTGTGCAAAATTTTGTGGCTGTAGCTGCTACGGTTCAGATGCCAATCCCGGACATACATACATACATACATACATACACACACACACACATTCAGCTTTATATATTAGATTGTTCTCAACACATTCCACTGTGTAATGAAAAAAGATTTACAACTGGAATATTTCATTCATGATATCTAGGATATCTAGTGATGTAGATATACACTCACCGGCCACTTTATTAGGTACACCATGCTAGTAACGGGTTGGACCCCCTTTTGCCTTCAGAACTGCCTCAATTCTTCGTGGCATAGATTCAACAAGGTGCTGGAAGCATTCCTCAGAGATTTTGGTCCATATTGACATGATGGCATCACACAGTTGCCGCAGATTTGTCGGCTGCACATCCCAAAGATGCTCCATACAAGGCAGGATGGATCCATGCTTTCATGTTGTTTACGCCAAATTCTGACCCTACCATCCGAATGTCGCAGCAGAAATCGAGACTCATCAGACCAAGCAACATTTTTCCAATTTTCTACTGTCCAATTTCGATGAGCTTGTACAAATTGTAGCCTCAGTTTCCTGTTCTTAGCTGAAAGGAGTGGTACCCGGTGTGGTCTTCTGCTGCTGTAGCCCATCTGCCTCAAAGTTCGACGCACTGTGCGTTCAGAGATGCTCTTAGGCCTACCTTGGTTGTAACGGGTGGCGATTTGAGTCACTGTTGCCTTTCTATCAGCTCGAACCAGTCTGCCCATTCTCCTCTGACCTCTGGCATCAACAAGGCATTTCCGCCCACAGAACTGCCGCTCACTGGATTTTTTTTCTTTTTCGGACCATTCTCTGTAAACCCTAGAGATGGTTGTGCGTGAAAATCCCAGTAGATCAGCAGTTTCTGAAATACTCAGACCAGCCCTTCTGGCACCAACAACCATGCCACGTTCAAAGGCACTCAAATCACCTTTCTTCCCCATACTGATGCTCGGTTTGAACTGCAGGAGATTGTCTTGACCATGTCTACATGCCTAAATGCACTGAGTTGCCGCCATGTGATTGGCTGATTAGAAATTAAGTGTTAACAAGAAGTTGGACGGGTGTACCTAATAAAGTGGCCAGTGAGTGTATATGTATGTATATATATATAGTGTCCACATATGAGGCATGTGCAGATAAATCTCGTCTTCTCTGATGTTGTGAACGGAACAGACTGGCGAGAAAGATATATTATGTAACATAACTAACCAAACTATATTTCCGCAGAATTCCAGAGCACTACTGGTATAAGATCGCTCTAGAAGACAGATAATCACAGTATAAAGAGAACCAAAGAACGCTTTCAGTGATTATAAGGAGATTACATGTCTTCCCAAGAAGAGATCAATGAGTAAGGCCAGAGACGTTCTTCTTGTATAAATAAATAAAACAACACAGGACCACACAGAAACTAGAAATGTCCAGAGATATGTGAATCTCATCAATCCAAATTGTTCTCTATCCACCTCTAATCTGTAGCCTTTACAGACAATCAATTCCGCAGCTTGCGGTGAACCAGTTTCGTATCACTGCGTATAGTGCAGGAAGCAGAAAACCACAAGCCCAGCGCTAGCAGACAACTTCCTGTGGCTTATTTGGCTTTTTGGCTATGAATAAGATCACAGCATGTGAACTAGAAAGGAAGGAACTGAAACTCTGGAACCTCCAAGTCTACAAATTGACTTCACTGACACACATACACTTATATAGGATGTGTATAATGGGTGGTGGCATAAGGGGAAGATGCGTTTTCTAAGGTTTTCTATTATCTTTGTTATAGCAGGAACTTTTTCAAAATGATTTATTGCGATAAGATAACTACTTAGGTTCCCAATATACGGTACAGGTCCCAATATACAGTATAACATACACACCCTTCAGATCTACCCGAACTGCTGGGGTGCAGCTGTGCTTTGGAGAATACCTGTCACCAGGCCATAAGTGACCAGATTTTGCTGCTGTTTCCTGAGAAATACATTTTTTGTTGTTTGTTTGTTTAAATCCAAAATATATGACTTTATATTTTGTGCAGATTTTTATTGTCTTTTCCAAGAGGACATTCCTTACAAAATGAAGAGTATCCTGACAATACGCCCCCAGAGAATCATGAGGGCCCCCTTGGTAAAGACAATAGAAATCAGCACTACATAAAAAGTCCATATCTCTAATAATGTATGGCAGATTTATTGTTAAAAAAAAAGCATACTCAGAGGAACAGTGTAAAACAAGAGTGAAAACTGATCACTTGTGGCCCAGTGACAGGTCCTCTAAGAACAAGCACTAAGCTGTAGGACTCATTCCTCGCATGGAGAGTTTTTTGGTTATACAAAGAATAAAAAGAGATGACCGGCTCACATGACAAACAAATCTCCCTTTCAGGGTACTCGATAAAACAATAAATAATAGAATATAAATAAATGTGTTTTCAATGTCCTAGCATAAAGCATTGGAAAAGAGGCTTGACCGATCCATTATAATTGAAATCAATTGTTCTACCTGTCATAACTACTGGATAAGACAGGTGCAGTCTATCTTTCTCTGGTCCATTTTTTATTTTATGTCACTTGTCTTCCAGCAATGGCTGAAGTTATTAGATAGCCTTCACTCTGATGACCCAGTCAGATAAAGGATACTCACTGAGGACTGTCTGCTAACCTGGCTGGACAGGAACTATGTCTTGTTTGACCCACAAGAATGACAATTACATCATCTACTCCTGAATGACTTAATGTCTTTTTTGCATCTGGCTCATTGGTTTTAATGTCGCTTCCCCTGAGATTTAATTTCATGCAGGAACCTGGTATGATCAGTATCAGCACTGCACAACTACTTGTAGCCCCTTGGGCTTTTGGTCACTTGCCTAGTTACAAGGCTTCGCATACATAACATGACTGTTTATAACTAGAGACAAGCGAACGTGCTCGGATAAGGCGCTATCTGAGCATGTGCTTGTGCTAACCGAATGTCTTTGGCGTGCTCAAAAAATATGTTTGAGTCCCCGCGGCTGTTCGACAGCCACAACACATGCATGGATTGCCTAACAAACAGGCTGTCTAACAGCCACGAGTCATACAGCCGCGGGGACTCAAACATATTTCTCGAGCACGCCGAAAACACTCGGTTAGCCCCCGAGCATGCTCAGATTACACCTTATCCGAGCACGGTCGCTCATCACTGGCTATAGCATCAGTGATCTCTTATCACTTCTGTACATGGGAGGGTTGTAGTGCTCTGTGTCTGCAGGGTGGGGGGGGATCCATCCACAGCTATTTCCACAGGTCTCTTGTGTTCCACATTACAGTGCTACTCAGGAAAGGGTGGGCACAGTCGGCAGAACACAGGATCTAAAGTACTATAGCTAAAGGCGAAAGGTTTGCTGCATCCAAAGCACGTAGCCATTCCAGCAGATGTAAATCAGGACTATTTCTGCAACTTTCTGCTTATACCTTTATGGATTCCTATAAATGTTGTAACTTTACCTCCCTCCATTTTCTTTCTTCTCTATAGAATGTTTTTAGAAAATATAAGGGGTGAATTCCCTTTCTATGAACACGGTTGGAAGCAGAGAAAAGTGATTATTTAAGTAAATAATTTTCATCCCAGGCAGGGATTCTAATAACAAGTAGTGCACTCCATGGAACGTATTCAGCTTGTTTTAACAAATGTGCTCACTGTGTGAAGCTAGGAGTAACTATTATTTCGTGCTTTTGCACATTATAAATCCCTGAAACGGCGCCTCTTACTAGGGATTAAGAATATCTCGATCAAGCTGTGACTCCAGAGGTAAAAACTTCCATAAAAGACGTCAAAATCCTTCTTATACAGAAGTGACATTTTAGATTTGGGATATATTCTTCCCTGGTTTGCACTGAACCCCCTTTAAAATATAAGGCAACCTACGCGCTCAATGCAGCCTGCTTTCAACCACAACATGTTGCTATTTTATCTTTAAAAGGAAAGATGTGGATGTAACGTAGCAGAAAATGGTGTTTTACATTTTATGCCGAATAAAGGGTTTCTTTTCGTACGATTATCATTAATTATTGATATTTACAGCGGTGTCTGGCGCGCTAAAACACAGGATTACATACGTTGTTACTTTGTGAAGTGATGCCAGAGGTTTCTGCTCCGTTTGATCCAGCCATTGTGCACAGCAGGTACAGGCAGTGATGACTGGGCACAGTTCATGCAGAGAATACACCTTTCATGTTGTCCAGTTTGAAGAAACATATGTATTATTATGCCTGAAATGTTCAGAATATTTCCACTTTTTACATTTAATTACTGCATTCAGTGAAGCAAATAACAATATTTATTTCATACTGTGATTATTCATGGAGGATAAGCAAATCATCAACAGTGACCTGACTCCACAGAGTGCTATATATTGCAACAGATGAAGTTGATGTCAACATTTATTTTATTACCTTTGCAAAATTAAAAGTGAACTGTAGCGACCCTGCCTCCTGTCCACTGCAGGCGCCTCTCCACCCTGGTAAGCTACATCCAGATTATAAGACATACCCCAAATTTCCTTAAAAATTTTGGAGAAAAAAGTGTGTCTTATAATCCGAAAAATACAGTAAATCCATGCAGGAATCCATCTCTCTGTGTATTCTGTGTATGGGAAACATCATGCCAGCTAGTTTCTTCCAACCACCTCAAAGTCAATTGCAAATTATGAGAGAGAGCCTGCATCAAGAAAAACAGGTGAAAGTGTAAGGGTACCGTTACACTAAAAGACTTACCAACGATCACGACCAGCGATACGACTTGGCCGTGATCGTTGGTAAGTCGTTGTGTGGTCGCTGGGGAGCTGTCACACAGACAGCTCTCTCCAGCGACCACCGATCAGAGGAAGGACTTCGGCATCGTTGAAACTGTCTTCAACGATGCCGAAGTCCCCCTGCAGCACCCGGGTAACCAGGGTAAACATCGGGTTACTAAGTGCAGGGCCGCGCTTAGTAACCCGATATTTACCCTGGTTACCATTGTAAAAGTAAAAAAAAAAACACTACATACTCACCTTCTGATGTCTGTCACGTCCCCCGGCGTCCACAGGGTTACGCGCTGCTGCCGAGAACTTCCTGCACTGAATGTATCAGCGCCGGCAATAAAGCAGAGCACAGCGGTGACGTCACCGCTGTGCTCTGCTTTCCGGCTGCGCTGACACAGTCAGTGCAGGAAGTTCTCAGCAGCAGCGCGTAACCCTGTGGACGCCGGGGGACGTGACAGACATCAGAAGGTGAGTATGTAGTGTTTTTTTTTTAACTTTTACAATGGTAACCAGGGTAAATATCGGGTTACTAAGCGCGGCCCTGCGCTTAGTAACCCGATATTTACCCTGGTTACAAGTGAACACATCGCTGGATCGGCGTCACACACGACAATCCAACGATGCCAGCGGGTGATCTGACGACGAAAGAAAGTTTCAAACGATCTGCTACGACGTACGATTCTCAGCGGGGTCCCTGATCGCAGTAGCGTGTCAGACACAGCGAGATCGTAAGTATATCGCTGGAACGTCGCGGATCGTGCCGTCATAGCGACCAAAGTGCCACTGTGAGACGGTACCCTAAGATGCAAGAGACATTGTGGAGACACGGGGGGTCAGCAGGCGCACCAGTCTATTAGCCAGAACCGGATGGACCAGGAATCGTCCCGCCAAACGCCCGTACTCCATTTGTGTATAACGCTACTCAGACAACACGGGGTGAGTGTAAAACAGTGTGGCGGCAATGCTTTATTAAACCACAAAACAGGCAGATAATATGTAGAATCGAGCAAAATACCCTAAGATGATGCACATTACAGAGGCTCACCATTCCACTGACTCGCCGGGATAATGGCAGCTGTTACTTCAGAGCTTGCAGGGTCGACTACCCCACCTGTGGCACGCACACAGAGAGGAGGTAACGACAAGCGTAGGAAGATGACAGGTACAAGGCCAATTGACCCGAGGGTCACAATCTGGCTTGCTAAAAGTAGTCATCTGGTTAATTAAGATACAATGTGGGGTCTTCACAGACATAATGACCAGAAATACTTTTATTCCTTCTCTTCCTAAACACTTCAAATAGATCACTGTGTGTAATGACTTTATCTAATATATGAGATTCACTTTTTGTATTGAAGAACTGAAATAAATTTACTTTTTGATGACATTCTAATTTTGTAAGAAGCACCTGTAGATAGATATGGGATGGATAGATAGATAGATAGATAGATAGATAGATAGATAGATAGATAGATGTTGGTATTTCATAATTTCATAAATATACCTATGGAAAATGGGTAAAAATTGTTCTATATTACAACCCAACCTTTGTCTCTCAAGAGTTAAGCTGTCTCTGTCAGACCTCCTGACGAACTGCAGAGGCGGTGAAACGCAGGTCAGAGGTATAGCCACAGACCTTCATCCTATATTAAACATAACCGCAGGTAATTTATCATCTATCTTTCTTTAATTAAGCATGATCATGTATGGAATCATTGTATACTTTTCACTGTAATAATTATTGAGTATATATTGCATGCACTGCGAGCCTGTTTATGGTATATGTATGGGCATCTATGCTGGTATATAATACTATCTATTTTTTACTTTTGATTAATTAGCATGAGTGTCCATATTACTCCTATAGTATTTATTGTTATTAGGATGTGTAGGTAATAGATCTCTATTATCTCTGTTGCTGTTGAATTTGTCCATGATTGTCAGGAAATTCACTATCCCTGTTGTTGTCATTTAAAGGGTTAGTTATTCACTGTCTAATGTTTTTCTAATATTATTATAATATTTGAAATAATTAATGTTTTCCATATTTTTACACATTTTTTTATCTTGTTGCTACTTCAGTGTCGCTATTGGTAATGTGTGGTTGGATCTGAAGAGGATCATTGTTTACTGTATGAGGATTCTTGTTGGTTTTGTCTCTGTCAGACAAAGTAGTTCTACAAATAAACTATTAGTTCTCTGCACAATGGCTCATTGTTCCCCGCTGAGGCTCTAGGACCTACCCCTGAAAGAGCCAGCTTTTCCTTATTTAGACAAGATCAATCTCCTTCTTTGTAGCTAACATATCACTTCAATGGCTGCTGGGAGTTACAAATTCCAGATGTGAATGTATTACTGATAAACTGTATTATATATCGTTGTTTAAGGATTAAAATACAAAATGTGACCATTTTTAATCTGTTCTTTTAATTCAAACAACTGAAATATAACAACTGATTTTATAGCAACATGTCGACGAGAAGAAAAATCAGGTCTAGTGTAATCTACAAGAACACATGAATAATTGTGCATTTTAATAAAATACTAGAGAACCAAGGGATTTCAAAACGTTATCTACAACTACGGTAAACTAGGTATAGAAATCTGATTTATTAATGCAGCGTGCAATAAAAAGAGGTCAGAAATAGTGTGGAACCAAGAAACAAAAGTTATCATTTTTAAAAGAGGCTTTCAGCAAAGTGGACCCCAAAACTTGTAGTCATGTAAAATAACAAAGCCAGATGGTACCCCCCTGCTCCAGTGCAGGCTCTACACTGCTGCCGCGGTCCCTGCAGTTTGGCTGCAGCAGTGATAACACATTTACAGAACGCATCACCACTGCAGCCAATCAGTGAGCTTAGCAGCTACATCGGCAGGAACCACTGAACTCCATGACTGGCTGCAGTGGTGATGTGAGACGTCGACATGACAAGAACGCTACACAGAAACCATCGGAGATCCCGCACCGGAGCCGGGGGGGGGGGGGATGAATACCATCTATCCTTGTTATTTTACTTGCCAGAAAGACTTTGCTCTTCCAACTTTCCAATTTCATGTCTATTTTAGTAAATACTTGATTTTCCCATAATATCATTCTGGACTTTCTTATAACTCACATTATTCATCCTAAAAAAATGAATAAATTAAATACCAGTTTGGGGGGGTGTTCCTGCACAATCGGATATGCTCCAATCAAAGCTAACAGTATCAGGATGTATAGGGACACTTCCCTCTGGAGAATGCTAACGAGTTATTATTATTATTTATTATTATTATTTATTGTTATAGCGCCATTTATTCCATGGCGCTTTACATGTAAGGAGGGGTATACATAATAAAAACAAGTACAATAATCTTGAACAATACAAGTCATAACTGGTACAGGAGGAGAGAGGACCCTGCCCGCGAAGGCTCACAAGTTGTTAATTTATTCATAAATTTCCAAGAGGATAACAGGTACAGCACGATATAGAACTAAAGATGCTCCAGAGTTATTATTTTTAGAGGAACAGAGCTATTAACTAAAATGTACAATTTAGGAGAACTAACAGGTCCTCTTTAACTGAAATTCGTGGTATTTACAAATATCCTATTAACTAATCCTGACTTAAAATGGTCATCCAAAAATTCTCTTTTCAGTCAAGATATGCTTGTCCACACTAATAATACTACTACTACTAATAATAATGATAAAAAATAATAAAATAAGCCACCCTCACCCAATGCAGGTACAACACTGCCTTTTTGCCATTACCCCCAGTCTCTGTTGACAGGCTGCAGCTATGACTATATTGGTATCCCCACTGAGCCCAATGATTGACTGCAGTGGTCCGGCATACTGTTGTTATAACATCATCACTGCAGCATGTGAGCGAACACCAGCATTAAGAGGCAGAGCAGGGTCTGCATTGGAGGAATATAGATTATATTATTATAATTATAGTGGGCAAGCATATGGAATGTGAAGTAATAAATCTTGAGAAAACCCCCTTGATAAAGTGGGTGGAGGGTCTCCTGTTGTGCAGCCTCATCTTTACACGAATTTCTCTGTTTCTAAAGAATGTAAATATCCATGTAGATCACAAACGGCTGCTTGATTCAGTGGGATCCATGTCTTAAGCTGAACACTTGCAGAATATGCCAGAAGATTGCAGTTCAGGGACAGTCGGCGATTCCTATTGTTGTGAAACACTTTTAAACCCAAATAATCACCTTAATGCAGATAAAGCCTGCACGTAAGGGTACCGTCACACAGTGCCATTTTCATCGCTACGACGGCACGATCCGTGACGTCGCAGCGTCGTATGATTATCGCTCCAGCGTCGTAGACTGCGGTCACACTTTGCAATCACGGCTCTGGAGCGATGCCGAAGTCCCCGGGTAACCAGGGTAAACATCGGGTTACTAAGCGCAGGGCCGCGCTTAGTAACCCGATGTTTACCCTGGTTACCAGCGTAAACGTAAAAAAAACAAACAGTACATACTCACATTCCGGTGTCTGTCCCCCGGCGTTCTGCTTCTCTGCACTGTGTAAACACCATAGCCGGAAAGCAGAGCGGTGACGTCACCGCTGTGCCCGCTTTCCGGCCGGCAGGCGCTCACAGTGCAGAGAAGCTGAGACGCCGGAGGACAGACACCGGAATGTAAGTATGTACTGTTTGTTTTTTTTACGTTTATGCTGGTAACCAGGGTAAACATCGGGTTACTAAGCGCGGCCCTGCACTTAGTTACCCGATGTTTACCCTGGTTACAAGCGAACACATCGCTGGATCGGTGTCACACACAACGATCCAGCGATGTCAGCGGGTGATCAAGCGACGAAAGAAAGTTCCAAACGATCTGCTACGACGTACGATTCTCAGCGTGATGTCTGATCGCAGTAGCGTGTCAGACACAATGATATCGTAACGATATTGCTAGAACGTCACGAATCGTGCCGTCGTAGCGATGAAAATGGCACTGTGTGACGGTACCCTAAGTTGTGGTCTCTGAGATCTCAGAGGATGTTGGCAAAAAAGATTGGATATGCCGAATTTCTAGAGATAAGCCACCTCCAGAATTAACTAGAAGTGGCTTACGCTCCGCGCCCCAAGGAGAACCCACATGCATTCTCAACTGAACAAAACACTCAGGTGTATGAGGTGGTAGGTGGACTAGTTGTAGACTGAATAAGAGTACAAGCATCAACCATTGAAGCTGCTTGGCCACCTTAAGACAGTGATCCAAGAGACACTACTACAATATGTGTTCTCTGTAAGTACAGTGAGTGGAAATCAGAATTAGGGTGTGTGATGGACTGGTCACTCTAATATCCCCCATGGTGTAATGGTGGTGTAACCATCTATATGAACAAACGGCTATTGCCTTGGAAATTCTTCATAATGAAAGAACCGATGTTTCTACTACTGATATAAGAAAGGTGAAGACGTTGTCCTGCTATATACCATGGGTATAATTTACAAAGAAAGGTGTCGAAGAAGTCATCCACTTCTCTCTACATAGAAAAGGCGGCGTTTAAAGGGACTGGGTGGCGCTGAGCGTGATCAGGATTCTCCAATCAGATCGGACCACACAAGGGCAAGGGCACCTATGGGGGTGCAATCGGGTTGTAAGAACCTAATTTACATGATTTTAAAGGTGACAGGAATGGTTTATGATGCCAAAAAATGATGGCAAGTTCCATTTAAACATAATGATCCTATGTATGCCAGTTTTCAGACAAAATGATAGAATGATGCCTAGAAAGCTTTAATTCATTATTGCAGCTGATGGTCTATAAGCAGGCATGGAAACGGACACATTCTGCAATTGGGAACGAGCTGACGCGAGCCCGTGTGTGGTCACTGTACTAGGCGGCCAGAATAATGAGGAGACAATCGGCTGATAAAGCCACAACATCCAAAGATCAGATATTGGTCAACTGGGACACCAACAACTGTGTCCAAAATGAAAGATTATCCATGTGTTCAACATCAAACCTGAGGGCCATGTCTGATCCTTCTAGGTTCTGAATGTCAGACACAATGTAATTCTGGGTCTGGATAAATTGACTTTAGATTCAGAGATCTCATATGTATGAGTAATGATAAATGATTATGAATGTCCCAGGAGCGGGCATATCATTTGTGAAACCTGTGCAGCCGCACATGGGCCCAAGAGGTAAGGGGGCCCATTTATACCTCCAAAGCAGGTGCAATTTTGCACTTTTAAGTGCTCTTGGGCTGCAAAGGGCCCATGTATTGTTCTTGCACAGGGGCCCCATTTCTGTCTGTGTCCACCAGTGGAATGTACTATATTTTTATAGGGTTTCTAAGTCTACAGACACATGTTAGTGTACAAGTAAGAATTCCACCTTTAAAAATAAAATTATTTTATCGTTCATAACTAAACAGCTCTATTTATAACAAATAAAACACAAATGGGGCAATACAAATTCCTTACCAAAACTGGAGACGGTTGGTTAATACACTTATTGACTATGAGCACATGGGAGTTTTTCAAAGACTCTTAGAAGAAGAAACTGAGCGGAAACTCTACAAATGTCATAACTTCTCAAAAATGTAGCGTTTCTGCTCTGAATTTCATTTTAATCCTTCACTGCTTGTCCATGTGTTCTTAAACTTGACTTACATTTAGTCATTCCTAACTAAAACAGGTTGAAAACCTAAGGAAGACCTATCTGCTCTCCTGGCATGTCTATGTTAGAAAATCCCTCCATAAATATAGTTTTGATATCTGCGATTATACGGTAATTGTGTTACAGTTCCCCTTGTCAAAGAAGTATGTCCTTTACATGCTAACACTATGCAATCAATGCTGACACTGATAGGCTGTAGAGACATAGCATTCTGTAAAGGTAAATGTTAACAACCATTTGTAAGCTTATTTATATACTGTATGTCCATGCAAAATTACAAAGCAAACCATATAGTCTCAAGAAAATATGCTCTAGAATGGTTATTTTATGAAACAATAGAGTAAGTCTAGATGTAGGTATAATTAAACTAACACAAGAAAGTTGTCACAGTGCAGAGAGTTAACTCTTAGCACAACTAAAGCCATTGAATTTGTATTCGGTGTCACGTTACACTTTTCTGTGCCAGGATATCTTTCTGTATTATGGTATGTTCCTCATTTTAAAAATGGCTGCATCTGTATTTACTAAAATAGATGTGTCAAAAGAGTTTACAGGTGCACGTTAAAGAGTTTCTTAGGATTCCATATTTTTGGTCAAAAGGTCTTCATTTCTGAGTGGTGATCAGTCCATGACCGCTCATCTGTGCATGTACTCTCTGTAGATGCTATTATATTTAGTCTATATGGCCCACATGTGATGGTCCGATATACAAATACAGTACTGTGGTATTTGTACCTCGGACCGTCACACCTATATAAGCTTGTAGCACATCTCATTCCAAAACCATGAGCTTTAATATTGTGGTAGGCTGACTTTTGCAGCTATGACAGCCTACCGTATGCTTTTCTGGAAATGCTTTGATGGAAAGTGTCTGTGGTGTTTTTTGCCCATTCATCCAAAAGAGTATTTGAGAGGTCAGATACTGGTGTGGCGAGAAGGCCTAAGGGTATGTGCACACATCAGGATTTCTTGCAGAAATTTCCTGAAGAAAACCGGAAATTTTCTGCAAGAAATCCGCATTTTTTTTTTTTTGCGTTTTTTTCGCGTTTTTTTGGCATTTTGCAAGCGTAATTAGCTTGCAGAATGCTAAAGGTTTCCAAGCGATCTGTAGCATCGCTTGGAAAACTGACAGGTTGGTCACACTTGTCAAACATACTGTTTGACAAGTGTGACCAACTTTTACTATAGATGCAGCTTATGCAGCATTAATAGTAAAAAGATATCATGTTAAAAATAATAAAAAAAATAAAAAAATGGTTATACTCACCTGCAAACAGCCGATCTCCTCAGCGGCGTCCGTTCCTATAGATGGTGTGTGTGTGCAGGACCTTCGATGACGTCGCGGTCACATGAGCGGTCACATGAGCGGTCATGCGACCAATCACAAGACAGCGACGTCATCGCAGGTCCTTCACACACACCAGCTATAGGAACGGAAGCGGCAGCATGCACCGCTGAGAGGCGGGAAGACTCCGGGGCCATCGAAGGTGAGTATATGACTATTTTTTATTTTAATTCTTTTGTTTTGATCAATTATATGGTGCCCAGTCCGTGGAGGAGAGTCTCCTCTCCTCCACCCTGGGTACCAACCGCACATGATCTGCTTACTTCCCACATGGTGGGCACAGCCTCGTGCGGGAAGTAAGCAGATCAATGCATTCCTAGGTGTGTGGAATCCCCGCAATTCCGCAAATTTAATGAACATGTTGCTTTTTTTTCCCGCGATGTGATTTTTTCGCGGAAAAAAATGCAACATTTGCACAAAAAATGCGGAATACCCTGAAAATAATAGGAGGCATATGTTAGCGTTTTTTTTGCGTTTTTTTTTCGCGTTTTTATCACGTTTTTATAGCGAAAAAAGGCGAAAAAAACGCGAAAAATACTGAACGTGTGCACATGGCCTTACTCACAATCTGGATTTCAGTTCAACCCATTCACTGTGGACGAGGTCAGGGCTTTTTGCAGGTTACTTGAGTTCTTACACACCAACCTTCTCAAACCATGTCTGCGTGGACATCACATTGTGATCAGAAGTACAGTCAAGCTGAAAAAGGAAAAGCGCAACTACAAACTATTTCCACCAAGTTTGAAGCACACATTTTTCTAAAATAGTTTTGTTCGCAATAACATTAACAACACTATTCGCTGGCCACCCGACAAGAAACAGTCCTATAACAATAATATCCCTCCTCCTCTAATTTACGATGTTCTCTGCCCACCCAGACTCGTCCTCTGGACTGCCAGACAGTAAAATGTGACTCACTGGTCAAGAGAACACAATTCTGGTGCTACAGACTCCAGGGGTGCACTTAACACCAGCCGCCACTTGGCTACGGTGATCTTACGCTTGTGTGCCGCTATTTGACAATAGAAACCCAGAAGTTATTTAGAACTTGGCAAAAATCATTACTAGAAATAAGGATTTTTACACAACACAAGCTTCATTATTTTTCGGCCCTGCTCTCTGAGTTTGCATGATCTACCACCTGTGGTGGACACAGACAGAAAAGGACCCCTGTGCAAGACCATTATATGGGCCCTTTGAAGTCTAAGAGCTCATAAAAATACAACATTGCACCTGCTTTGGAGGTATAAATGGTCCCCCTTACCTCTTGGGTCCCTGTACGGCCACACAGGTTGCACCAATGATATGTCCACCTCTGTCTGAGCCACCTCCACTACATTACGAACACCTATAGCTGATCAGAGCAGACATTACAGGTCACCTACAACCATGCTACATTTAAGGTGACTCAAGCACTTTGCAGACTGCATAACTGAGAGTTTGATTATATGCACCTATTTATAATATATGTGGACTTTCAGGAGGGAAGTTTACAAACTTTTACAAACTTCCAGTTATATTATGCATCTACAGACACATCTACAAAGTAAACCATGTGTCATGTACTCAAATCATATTGGATAACTGATTCTATATATTAAGCACATGAAAACCATCAATCCTCAGTGAAAGCATTAAAGGGACTTTGTCATGAGCACAGGACAACTGTTCAAACTAAGTCCTGCTGCCCGATGCTTCATGGCCAATCATTTACATGCACCTTCCCACCTGCTTGTTTTCCCTCAATCTCCACCCCCCTCTTCTTTGGCTTTATCGGACCAGAGAAGGGTAGAGCTATATGGAAACCAAGCAGGTGGAAGGGCTATTTAAATTGGTACCGCCGTGAAGCACAGAGTGTGTGTACTTGGTTTGAAGAGTAATTTTGTGCTGGCAGTGCCCTTTAAATTATTTCATCTAATGGAGACAATCTCCCTTGCCTGTACACTATATTACATATAACATCTGATTGCCATGGGTTAGAGAAGGTGGACCTGTGTAAATCAGCTGTTCAATGTACAAACTTCTATTTAAACCAGATTGTAAGTGTGAGACACAGCCCCTTTAAACACAGAACACCGCCCATTCTATGTGTGAGATACAGCCCCTTTAAACGCTGAACATCGCCCATTCTATGTGTGAGACACAGCCCCTTTAAACACAGAACACCGCCCATTCTATGTGTGAGACACAGCCCCTTTAAACACAGAGCACCGCCCATTCTATGTGTGAGATACAGCCCCTTTAAATGCAGAACACCGCCCATTCTATGTGTGAGATACAGCCCCTTTAAACACAGAACACCGCCCATTCTATGTGTGAGACACAGCCCCTTTAAACACAGAGCACCGCCCATTCAAGCCACACATCACTCCAATTTTGGGGAGTTACTTATTGAAGACTTGCTTGAACACTAGGGCACCGAATGGTTAATCGGACTTCTTCAGGACTTTTCATTCTTCTAAATCCTAGCCGATCTTTTCCTGTTCTATAAACATTTTTGTTGCTCTGGTCCCACAGGGCGTTCTTCTCTGAGGAACCTGAGCATTGAAATTATGCTGTGGCAGGATAAAGGATTGTTTTAACGGTGCATAATTTCCTGAGCATAAAACAAAGCAAGGGAAGTGAAAAAAAACTGCAGCTGCGGGGATTTTCTGTCCCATATGAAAGAGCAGAACCAAGTACTTGTCTGAGAAGAATGTGAGCTCGTATTCACTATCGAGTTAAGCTCAGAAATGCCGAATATTTATTGTTTTAAGGACCCACTTTCTTCCTTAAATGTGAGAACATGAGGCGTCATGATCCACAATAATAAGCGGCATGCCTATGGATCCGGAACACGTAGCTGCTGCGTCCTCCTTCTCCAGCTTTCATAGTACGCCAACTACTGTGCGCTACATATTGTTATGGGGCAGGTCGGAAAAATGGGCTCAGAGACCAAAGGCCTTTATTGTAGAGAACAGGAAAAAGAAACGCAATGACCTTCCACAATTCTACAGAACAGTCACTTTCCTGTGACCCCTCCAGATGTAACAGCCAGCGAGGGTCTAAGGGAACATACCGTAATACTGAATGTGCCGATTCCTGTAAAGAAGAAATGACTGAATCTCACAGGTCTAAAATACGGCTTATCTCCCAGAGGAAAAACACAAGTTCAAATGACTGAATCTTCTTTCCATCATCAGCACAAATTTGTCTGATATAAAGTAAAGGTACCTTCACACTAAACGACTTTAGAACGATAACGATAGCGATCCGTGACGTTGCAGCGTCCTGGATAGCGATATCGTTGTGTTTGACACGCAGCAGCGATCTGGATCCTGCTGTGATATCGCTGGTCGTTGCTGAAAGTCCAGAACTTTATTTGGTCGTCAGATCGGCGTGTATCGTTGTGTTTGACAGCAAAAGCAACGATGCCAGCAATGTTTTACAATGGTAACCAGGGTAAATATCGGGTTACTAAGCGCAGGGCCGCGCTTAGTAACCTGATATTTACCCTGGTTACCATTGTAAAAGTAATAAAAAATAACACTACATACTCACACTCTGATGTCTGTCACGTCCCCCGGCGTCCGCGCTGCTGCTCAGAGCTTCCTGCACTGAATGTGTCAGTGCCGGCCGTAAAGCAAAGTACAGCGGTGTGCTTTAGGGCCGGCGCTTACACAGTGCAGGGAAGCTGAAGGCGAGGGACGCGACAGACACCGGAATGTGAGTATGTAGTGTATGTTTTTTTTTGCATTTACACTGGTAACCAGGGTAAACATCGGGTTACTAAGAGCGACCCTGCGCTTAGTAACCTGATGTTTACCCTGGTTACCCGGGGACTTCGGCATCGTTGGTCGCTGGAGAGCTGTCTGTGTGACAGCTCCCCAGCGACCACACAGCGACGCTGCAGCGATCGGCATCGTTGTCGATATCGCTGCAGCATCGCTTAATGTGACGATACCTTAAGAAAAATCCAGGTTCCAAGTTTATTCAGCATCAGGAACAGGCGAACTAAATGACAAAGCTCCTCCTATCCGTTACAATGGTGATCACGGACAGCTGACGGACTGATGCCTCTCTGTGCTCTCCATCCATACACTTGAATGGGTCATTTTAATCCATGACGCAGATCAAAAACAAACATATCTTTGTGATTTTTTTGCAAACACATTGTCCAAAAAATAACCAAAACACCAACATGTGAATATACCCGTAGACTATAATGTGCACTGTTCTATCCAGACAAACACAGATCTCATACTTGATTCCCAGAAGTCTGAATAAGGTTGTATTGCCTAGGTGGAGCCAGAGGAAGTCTGGAATACACCTCCTCTGCCATAAGACATGGCTCCTGCTTTCCATCTAATAAATGGAATCCTGGAATTAATGCTTTGAATGTTAAGGAATTGAGAATTTCTGAAAGTAAGTAAACAAGTTTCTATTACACCCAAAAATTATATATGACAGCAATTCAGGCTAGAACGTATCGCTCCTAGACAATCTGACTACCAACTAATTAGACAAAACAGCATAGCCAGCCACTAACTATATAAAACTTAACATTTAATATGTATACCTAAAAGAAAAACTTTTTTTTAAAAAAACACTCAATAGAAATAGTGCTCATGATTAACAGTGCACTGAATAAATGGCACAATCTCACCCAGTCGTCGCCTCTCGATCTGCTGAGGATTTCTGTGATCTCAAGATCCGTGAGGTTTTTTCCGCATGGGGAGCTGGAGATGCATGGGGGGGGGAGGATACCACTAGGGCCTACTTTCCCTGTCGTGCCTAGTGCAAATGACTCCCGCCCTTACAAGGGCAGTACCCAAGTATGAGCCTGTTTTCGTGATGCCCTTGACAAATATAGCCACCCTGGAAAATATGTCTCCCTTCTTCCCAACGCGTTTCCTCCCCTGTTCAGGGGGTTCATCAGGGGAAGTTGTCCAGGTTAAAGGGGGTATTCTGCAGTGGCAGACATAACCTCAGTCGGTGTCAAGTTCCTCAGTATAAGGGTAAATCAGTCTCTCTCCTTTTTAATCATGGTTGCCATTATATAGTGGGATGGGCGGAACCTCTATTCGGCGTTTGTCATCACATCCTGTATGTCCCAATAATGGTTTACCTAGTTACATGCATCGCCGGCGGCTGGGGCCACTTTTAAAACACTATGTATGCCATCCGTTTATGTACTAATTATTGACCTGATCACCGTCGCCGTGAGGCAGTCACTGAGCCTCCGTGTCTTCCGGCTCCCTTGGTCACATGACCTCAGGTCCTGGTTGGTAACAGACTCCTGTTACCAACTGCGCATGCGCTTCTTACTACAGGTCCTGGCCGGCAAACAGTGCCCGCCGTCAAATGCGCGTGCGCTTCCAGTCCAGCACTCCAGTCAGTCACTGCGCACGCGTACACCTCTTGTTGCATCTGACGGCTACGTAAACCCCTTGTTATGTCTGGCGGCTACGTGGGCGCCTCCATAGGAGGAACTATAGTCCCGGCAAATGCCGCTCACCCACAGACAGTGTGCATCTGCGTTCTCCATCAGATCTACTATCTATTTTGATGTATGCAGTAGCCGCAGAATTTTTACTAATCAATCGGCCATACTCAAATGCCCCATTCTCGCATTAAGTTACAATGTTATAATTATACAGCATGTAAAATCACATCCAGGAGTGATATCAATAAAATCACTCTTTCTTTCCGTACCTACCCACTCTACGGTACACATATACTTGACTTACTATTGGGCAATGCTATTCACTCAACATTCATGTGTGCCCGCCGTTACTACAGTGCAGTCATCTGCCCCTTTATTCTGTTGATACAGCCAGGGCTCAAGTTTACAGGTAATAGTTTTAACCTCTCTACGGGGTTGCCTCCCCTGACCTGGTTAAATATCCATCCCCAATGTCCAGACCCTTATATTTCATACCAGAGAGAGAGAGTGGGGAGATCTATAGAAAACAGCTATAATTAAGCTGTTCATTAAGGCCTTGGGGACATTGGGTATCCAGCCGGTATATCCATCGGCATTCCCTTTGCAGGACCATTTTGTCATAATTGCCACCTCTAATGGGTGCTTTGACTTGATCGATACCCATAAATTTTATGACTCCACTATTTCCACCATGGCAGCTATTCACATGCTTTGCCAATGGTGTGTTCCTGTCATTGCGAATGTCCCCCAGGTGCTCTCTCACCCTCCGCCTAAATTCCCTGATTGTCTTTCCCACATATGATTTACCACATATGCACGAAGCCTTGTAAATGACCCCTCTTGTTTTACAGTTGATAAATTGTTTAATTAAGAATTTTTCTTGGGTAACCATGTTCCCCTTGCCTCTGGTTTGTCTAGATGACTGTGTACCAGTCTGTCCTTAAAGGGAACCTGTCACCACGTTTTTGGAAGATGGGATAAAAATAGCGTTAAATAGGGGCAGAGGTGGGCGTTACATTAGTGTGTGTGTTATGCGTTTATTACCCACCTAAGTTGCCGAAATAACTTTGCAAAGTCTCCGTTTTCGCCTGTCAATCAGGCTGGTCAGGTCACATGGGCGTGGTGTCTTCACCCAGATTTGGCGTAGTTTTCCGTTGGTGGCGTAGTGGTGTGCGCATGCCCAAAGTCCGGAATCCTCTTCCAGGGGATTTAAAATAGCGCGGTGTTCGTTATTGCATTGGTGATCGGTGGGCGCGGCCATCTTCCTTTGGCCGCGCGTGCGCAGAAGCGGCGCTCTGCTGGCCGCGGCTTCAGGAAAATGGCCGCGGGATGCCGCGCGTGCGCAGATGGATATCGCGGCGGCCATTTTCCTGAAGCCGCGGTCAGCAGAGCGCCGCTTCTGCGCACGCGCGGCCAAAGGAAGATGGCCGCGCCCACCGATCACCAATGCAATAACGAACACCGCGCTATTTTAAATCCCCTGGAAGAGGATTCCGGACTTTGGGCATGCGCACACCACTACGCCACCAACGGAAAACTACGCCAAATCTGGGGGAAGACAACGCCCATGCGACCTGACCAGCCTGATTGACAGGCGAAAACGGAGACTTTGCAAAGTTATTTCGGCAACTTAGGTGGGTAATAAACGCATAACACACACACTAATGTAACGCCCACCTCTGCCCCTATTTAACGCTATTTTTATCCCATCTTCCAAAAACGTGGTGACAGGTTCCCTTTAAGGGATCTGCCCTTTTTATATGTAATCTGGGGTGTCCCCCCAACTACTTTAGCCAAATCCTGATCCATCAGGAGGACATTCCAATGCCTATTGAGGACATCCCGTACAGCTGATGCACCATTATCAAATGTGGTAACTATACGAATAGTTCTCTGATTCTCTTCACTTCTTATCTTATTTTTCAATAATTCCTCTCTAGGCTTAGATTGTGCAAACTGGAATGATTCTCTAAGGACCTTATCTGGATAACCCCTCTTCTGGAATCTCTCTCTTAGATCACTTGCCCAGTGTCTGAAATCCTTCTTCTCTGAGCAGTTACGTTTCATTCTTAGGTATTGCCCTTTAGGTATTCCTTTTTTCTGTGCAATTGGATGGTGGCTATCCCACCTTAACAAGGAATTTGTCGCGGTGGGCTTGCGGAAAATGGAGGTTGTTAATACCCCTCTATCGGTTTCTTTACCAATACATATATCCAAGAATGGTAGCCTGTGTGTCTCAATGACCGAGGTAAACCGAAGGCCGATTTCATTCATGTTTAAAACACCTACAAATGATTCAAACATGTCCTTCGTGCCACTCTACAAAATAAAAACAATGAATCTTACCCACAGGTCTATGAAGCTGGTGAATTCATTCAATACCTCTCAGAAGACTATTGTATCCTCCCACCAGCCCAGGAACAGATTTGCATAACTTGGTGCTGCCGGTTTACCCATTGCAGTGCCCCTGAGCTGGTGGTAGGTTCTTCTATCAAAGGTAAAGAAATTGTTTCTGAGAGAGAATTCCAGAAGTTCTATGACAAATCGATTATGATTCTCGAATTGGCACCCTCTTGAACCAAGGAAGTGCTTCACCCCTTGTATTCCATGTTCATGAGGGATGGAGGAGTATAATGTCTACACATCAATACTCGCCAACATGGTTCCATTCTCAACTGGTATTCCCTCCAATTTCTGGAGGAGATCAGTTGTGTCCCGGATATACGAGGGCAATGTGCTCACAAACTGTTTCAAAATGTAGTCAACAAACATTCCTACGTTATTGCAGATACTCCCTATACCTGAGACAATTGGCCTTCCTCTAAGAGGAGTGCAGCCTTTATGTACTTTCGGGAGGCTGTAAAATGTGGCCATGACTGGGTATTGAGGAAGAAGAAAAGAGAATTCATCTTGAGTAATCAATTGGCTGGTTTTTGCTCTCAGTAATATTTTTGTAAGTGCATTAATACAAGTTGCTGTTGGATTATCTCTAATCACTTTGTATGTTGAGGAGTCACGAAGTAGAGAGAGGCACATGTCCTTATATTGATCCACATCCATGATGAAAACGTTTCCCCCTTTGTCTGAGGGTTTTATTATTATGGAGGTGTCTCTTTCGAGATCACAATGTGATCTTCCTCAATACCCAGTCATGGCCACATTTTACAGCCTCCCGAAAGTACATAAAGGCTGCACTCCTCTTAGAGGAAGGCCAATTGTCTCGGGTATAGGGAGTATCTGCAATAACGTAGGAACGTATGTTGACTACATTTTGAAACCGTTTGTGAGCACATTGCCCTCGTATATCCGGGACACAACTGATCTCCTCCAGAAATTGGAGGGAATACCAGTTGAGAATGGAACCATGTTGGCGAGTATTGATGTGGAGACATTATACTCCTCCATCCCTCATGAACATGGAATACAAGGGGTGAAGCACTTCCTTGGTTCAAGAGGGTGCCAATTCGAGAATCATAATCGATTTGTCATAGAACTTCTGGAATTCTCTCTCAGAAACAATTTCTTTACCTTTGATAGAAGAACCTACCACCAGCTCAGGGGCACTGCAATGGGTAATCCGGCAGCACCAAGTTATGCAAATCTGTTCCTGGGCTGGTGGGAGGATACAATAGTCTTCTCAGAGGTATTGAATGAATTCACCAGCTTCATAGACCTGTGGGTAAGATTCATTGATGATGTTTTTATTTCGTGGAGTGGCACGAAGGACATGTTTGAATCATTTGTAGGTGTTTTAAACATGAATGAAATCGGCCTTCGGTTTACCTCGGTCATTGAGACACACAGGCTACCATTCTTGGATATATGTATTGGTAAAGAAACAGATAGAGGGGTATTAACAACCTCCATTTTCCGCAAGCCCACCGCGACAAATTCCTTGTTAAGGTGGGATAGCCACCATCCAATTGCACAGAAAAAAGGAATACCTAAAGGGCAATACCTAAGAATGAAACGTAACTGCTCAGAGAAGAAGGATTTCAGACACTGGGCAAGTGATCTAAGAGAGAGATTCCAGAAGAGGGGTTATCCAGATAAGGTCCTTAGAGAATCATTCCAGTTTGCACAATCTAAGCCTAGAGAGGACTTATTGAAAAATAAGATAAGACGTGAAGAGAATCAGGGAACTATTCGTATAGTTACCACATTTGATAATGGTGCATCAGCTGTACGGGATGTCCTCAATAGGCATTGGAATGTCCTCCTGATGGATCAGGATTTGGCTAAAGTAGTTGGGGGGACACCCCAGATTACATATAAAAAGGGCAGATCCCTTAAGGACAGACTGGTACACAGTCATCTAGACAAACCAGAGGCAAGGGGAACATGGTTACCCGAAAAACCAAAAGGATGTTATAAATGCGGGCGGTGTGTCGCATGTGCGTTTATACAAACAGGAAAAAAGTTCATTAATGATACAACCCAAGAAAAATTCTTAATTAAACAATTCATCAACTGTAAAACAACAGGGGTCATTTACAAGGCTTCGTGCATATGTGGTAAATCATATGTGGGAAAGACAATCAGGGAATTTAGGCGGAGGGTGAGAGAGCACCTGGGGGACATTCGCAATGACAGGGACACACCATTGGCAAAGCATGTGAATAGCTGCCATGGTGGAAATAGTGGAGTCATAAAATTTATGGGTATCGATCAAGTCAAAGCACCCATTAGAGGTGGCAATTATGACAAAATGGTCCTGCAAAGGGAATGCCGATGGATATACCGGCTGGATACCCAATGTCCCCAAGGCCTTAATGAACAGCTTAATTATAGCTGTTTTCTATAGATCTCCCCACTCTCTCTCTCTGGTATGAAATATAAGGGTCTGGACATTGGGGATGGATATTTAACCAGGTCAGGGGAGGCAACCTCGTAGAGAGGTTAAAACTATTACCTGTAAACTTGAGCCCTGGCTGTATCAACAGAATAAAGGGGCAGATGACTGCACTGTAGTAACGGCGGGCACACATGAATGTTGAGTGAATAGCATTGCCCAATAGTAAGTCAAGTATATGTGTACCGTAGAGTGGGTAGGTACGGAAAGAAAGAGTGATTTTATTGATATCACTCCTGGATGTGATTTTACATGCTGTATAATTATAACATTGTAACTTAATGCGAGAATGGGGCATTTGAGTATGGCCGATTGATTAGTAAAAATTCTGCGGCTACTGCATACATCAAAATAGATAGTAGGTCTGATGGAGAACGCAGATGCACACTGTCTGTGGGTGAGCGGCATTTGCCGGGACTATAGTTCCTCCTATGGAGGCGCCCACGTAGCCGCCAGACATAACAAGGGGTGTACGTAGCCGTCAGATGCAACAAGAGGTGTACGCGTGCGCAGTGACTGACTGGAGTGCTGGACTGGAAGCGCACGCGCATTTGACGGCGGGCACTGTTTGCCGGCCAGGACCTGTAGTAAGAAGCGCATGCGCAGTTGGTAACAGGAGTCTGTTACCAACCAGGACCTGAGGTCATGTGACCAAGGGAGCCGGAAGACACGGAGGCTCAGTGACTGCCTCACGGCGACTGTGATCAGGTCAATAATTAGTGATAAACACTTGCGCAGCCCCGAGCACATAAACGGATGGCATACATAGTGTTTTAAAAGTGGCCCCAGCCGCCGGCGATGCATGTAACTAGGTAAACCATTATTGGGACATACAGGATGTGATGACAAACGCCGAATAGAGGTTCCGCCCATCCCACTATATAATGGCAACCATGATTAAAAAGGAGAGAGACTGATTTACCCTCATACTGAGGAACTTGACACCGACTGAGGTTATGTCTGCCACTGCAGAATACCCCCTTTAACCTGGACAACTTCCCCTGATGAACCCCCTGAACAGGGGAGGAAACGCGTTGGGAAGAAGGGAGACATATTTTCCAGGGTGGCTATATTTGTCAAGGGCATCACGAAAACAGGCTCATACTTGGGTACTGCCCTTGTAAGGGCGGGAGTCATTTGCACTAGGCACGACAGGGAAAGTTGGCCCTAGTGGTATCCTCCCCCCCCCCATGCATCTCCAGCTCCCCATGCGGAAAAAACCTCACGGATCTTGAGATCACAGAAATCCTCAGCAGATCGAGAGGCGACGACTGGGTGAGATTGTGCCATTTATTCAGTGCACTGTTAATCATGAGCACTATTTCTATTGAGTGTTTTTTTAAAAAAAAGTTTTTCTTTTAGGTATACATATTAAATGTTAAGTTTTATATAGTTAGTGGCTGGCTATTCTGTTTTGTCTACACCCAAAAATTCCCTTGTCCCAGCAAACTTATTTTAAAAGGAACCTGACAGCTGACACATCCTGCCCGATCCGAGGGTTGCATGCATCAGGCCCCGGCTGTTCGATCTCAGCCACGTATGTTTGTCTTTAAAATACTGTCCTGTTTCAGAAAAAAACATATTTAACACCTTAACGTCCAATGATGGATATATCTGTCATTGGACGCCTCCCCCTCGTTGATGAGGGCATCCGGCGATGAGCCCACATCTTTTCTGGCACCTGACAGCTGACCTGATCAGCTGACATGTGGCCCTAACAGCCACGGGTGGGATCGTGATCCACCCACGGCTGTTAACATGTTAAATGCCGCTGTCAATCTCCTACAGCCCCATTTAACATGCACACGCCTTAAGCAAGTCACTAATCCTGCCCATCGGCGCCCGTGTCACATGACCGTGGGTCGCCAATGGCTTGGCCTGACAACTCAGAGTCTGCAGGAGACCCCTGTGGTTGTCACTGCCAGATAGCTACAAGCGCCGGCCAGCGGTCAGCACTCATAGCAAGTGAGCATTTCTGTAGTCAGTAATAAGGAGTTGCAAGCAGGCAAATTTCCAATATATTGTGACATTTTGCTCCCCAGAAGAAACAAGTACCATACTCCTTTCATTAACACTGCCTGGTACATCGTGGAGGATCTGAACCATAACCTAGTTAAGAACAAAGAGATCCAGCATCTTACCCCTTCTTAGATTATTGCTTTTTCTCATTTCTAAGGGTATGTGTCCACGTTCAGGATTGCATCAGGATTTGGTCAGGATTAGTGTTGAGCGATACCTTCCGATACTTGAAAGTATCGGTATCGGATAGTATCGGCCGATATCCGAAAAATATCGGATATCGCTGATACGGATACCCGATACCAATACAAGTCAATGGGACACAAGTATCGGAAGGTATCCTGGATGGTTCCCAGGGTCTGAAGGAGAGGAAACTCTCCTTCAGGCCCTGGGATCCATATTCATGTAAAAAATAAAGAATTAAAATAAAAAATATGGATATACTCACCCCTCCGGCGGCCCCTGGACCTTACCGATGTAACCAGCAGCCTCCGTTCCTAAGAATGAGGAGTTTAGGACCTTCTATGACGTCGCGGCTTGTGATTGGTCGCGTGACCGCTCATGTGACCGCTCACGCGACCAATCACAAGCCGCGACGTCATCGCAGGTCCTAAACTTTTCATTCTTAGGAACGGAGGCTGCCGGTTACATCGGTAAGGTCCAGGGGCCGCCGGAGGGGTGAGTATATCCATATTTTTTATTTTATTTCTTTATTTTTTACATGAATATGGATCCCAGGGCCTGAAGGAGAGTCTCCTCTCCTCCAGACCCTGGGAACCATACACTGGGAACTTCCGATTCCGATTTCCGATATCACAAAAATATCGGAACTCGGTATCGGAATTCTGATACCGCAAATATCGGCCAATACCCGATACTTGCGGTATCGGAATGCTCAACACTAGTCAGGATTTTTCATCAGTATTTGTAAGCCAAAACCAGGAGTGGGTGATAAATGCAAAAGTGGAGCATATGTTTCTATTATACTTATCTTCTAATTGTTCCACTCCTGGTTTTGGCTTACAAATACTGAGGTAAAATACTGACCAAATCCTGATGCAATCCTGAACGTGGACACATACCTTTAGTGTCATTTCACTTTATTATACTTCAATCATTTTGTTAATTGAATATAATTGTTTATGTATTTCTTTTATCATTAGCTTTGGCATTTCTCAAGTCTGTGACTTGGATCTGGGTTGTCATTCTTGTTTATGTTGAATTAAACTTTAAATAAAAATGATGTATTACAAAAAAAGTAGAACTCTTGCAATTTTAACACCGGCCACGGGGCTTTTTAGGGTATGTGTCCACGTTCAGGAAACGCTGAGTTTTTGACGCAGCGTTGAGCAGCATGCATAAAAAACGCAGCGTCCAGATGTTACACCATAGTGAAGGGGATTTCATGAAATCCTGTCTCCACTATGCAGTAAAAGACGCATGCGGCACACCCGAGAAAACTCACATGCGGTGCGTCTTTTAAGAACGCAGCATGTCCTTACATTGCAGAAAAACCTCAAGGACAACGCAGGTGACCTGCCAGTGACCTCAGGTGCAGATTTGGTCAGGATTTTACCTACATGAAATCCTGACCAAATCTTGAAGCAATCCTGAACGTGGACACATACCCTTAGGCGGCGTCACACTCAGCGTAAGACCATACGACACGTATTATACGTCCGTACTACGGCCGTAATACGGAGAAATGTTCCCAAAATATTGATCCGTAGTCAGGGTGTGTCAGCGTATTTTGCGCATGGCATCCTCCGTATGTAATCCGTATGGCATCCGTACTGCGAGATTTTCGCGCAGGCTTGCAAAACCGACATCTAATGGATTTATGTGCTCAAATGTTCGGGAAAACATATATACAGTATATATATATGTCATTGAGACACACATATATATATTCTGTATTTAGATTTCATTCAGCGCGATATCTGTGAACAGCCGGTAATTCAATTGCCGGCTTTTCATTTCTCCTGCACAAACCCGACAGGATATGAGACATGGTTTACATATAGTAAACCATCTCATATCTCCATTTTTTTTGCATATTCCACACTACTAATGTTAGTAGTGTATATGTGCAAAATTTCAGCGCTGTAGCTGCTAAAATAAAGGGTTAAATGGCGGAAAAAATTGGCGTGGGCTCCCGCGCAATTTTCTCCGCCAGAATGGTAAAGCCAGTGACTGACGGCAGATATTAATAGCCAGGAGAGGGTCCATGGTTATTGGCCCCCCCGTGGCTAAAAACATCTGCCCCCAGCCACCCCAGAAAAGGCACATCTGGAAGATGCACCTATTCTGGCACTTGGCCACTCTCTTCCCACTCCCTGTAGCGGTGGGATATGGGGTAATGAAGGGTTAATGCCACCTTGCTATTGTAAGGTGACATTAAGCCAGATTAATAATGGAGAGGCGTCAATTATGTCACCTATCCATTATTAATCCAATTGTTTGAAAGGGTTAAAAAACACACACACATGATTTAAAAGTATTTTAATGAAATAAACACAGCGGTTGTTTTAATAATTTATTGCTCTCAATCCATTTGCAGACCCTCACTTGGCAAAATAATAAACACACAAGATACATACCTTCTGATGTCCGATCACGTCCCACGAGGTAATCCATCTGAAGGGGTTAACTAATATTACAGGCACGAGCTGCGATAAACCACTCGCTCGTGCCTGTAATCCCCCGGGTGCTGAAAGGAAAGCTGGATCTGTACTTACATTGAGTCGCGGTGATGCGCCCCTGCTGGATGTTCTCATGAACTGCAGCCTGGGAACTTTTTCCCACGCTCCAGGTCATATGAGGACATCCACCAGGGGGCGCTTCACCGCGACTGAAGGAAATGTAGGTCAATGACCTACATTTCATTCATTCGCCGGGGAATTACAAGCACGAGCACACAGCTGCATTTGCAGGGCTCCTGCTTGTAAATTATTTTAACCCCTTCAGATGGATTACATCGTGGGACGTGACGGTTCAGCTGAGGGTATGTATCTTGTGCGTTTATTATTTTGCCAAGCGAGGGCCTGCAAATGGATTGAGAGAGCAATAAAATATTAAAACAACCTGTGTGTTTATTTCATTAAAATACTTTTAAATCATGTGTGTGTGTGTTTTTTAGCCCTTTCAAACAATTGGATTAATAATGGATAGGTGTCATAATTGACGCCTCTCCATTATTAATCTGGCTTAATGTCACCTTACAATAGCAAGGTGACATTAACCCTTCATTACCCCACATCCCACCGCTACACGGGAGTGGGAAGAGAGTGGCCAAGTGCCAGAATAGGCGCATCTTCCAGATGTGCCTTTTCTGGGGTGGCTGGGGGCAGATGTTTGTAGCCGGGGGGGGGGGGGGGGGCAATAACCATGGACCCTCTCCTGGCTATTAATATCTGCCCTCAGTCACTGGCTTTACCATTCTGGCGGAGAAAATTGCGCGGGAGCCCACGCCAATTTTTTCCGCCATTTAACCCTTTATTTTAGCAGCTACAGCGCTGAAATTTTGCACATACACACTACTAACATTAGTAGTGTGGAATATGCAAACAAAAAGGGGATATGAGATGGTTTACTGTATGTAAACCATGTCTCATATCCTGTCGGGTTTGTGCAGGAGAAATGAAAAGCCGGCAATTGAATTACCGACTTTTCACTAACACCGCTGCGTATTTCTCGCAAGTCACACTGCTGGTCCGTGTGGAATCCGTATTTTTCTCGCCCCCATAGACTTTCATTGGCGATTTTTTTGCGCAATGCGCTGACAAACGCAGCATGCTGCGATTTTGTACGGCCGTAGAAAGCCGTATAATACTGAACCGTAATATACGGCTGATAGGAGCAGCACCATTGAGAATAATTGTGCCGTTTATTTTGCGAGTTTTACGGACGTAATTTCTGCGCTCTTACGTCCGTAAAACTCGCCAGTGTGACGCCGGCCTTACACTGATACATCCTTTTTTTTCAGGAAACAACACATGTACATTAGTCATAACAAGACGGGATCTATCCAGTCTTTTGTATTGAAAGGTCTAATGAGCGTGTGCAAAGGTCATTGTGAAGGGAGGAGGAGCAGGCCAGCTGTGACATCACCTACTGTGATTGGTGGATCCTGTATTATCAGCTGTGCGTGGAGGTACAATTCATCATTCTAATCCTGCCTCTGATAAGAGGACTCCTGAAAACTCTTCCTGAAAGGACATGGAGTGTGAGCCTAAAAACGCCCATGTAGCCAGTGTGAAAATTGCAAGATTACAATTCTTTTTTTTTATAAAGTTGTAATATGAAGAAAAATTTGGCATTTTTTAAAATACATGTAACACAAAAAAACTGTCATTTTCTGATATCTTCCCTTTAAGGTGAAATCATGGATAAATAGGCTACTTTCACACATCCGTTTTTTTGAATCCGTCACAATGCGTCGGCGCAACGTATCGACGGATGCGTCAAAAATGAAAAACAGATGCATCGCATCCAGTATTTCGACGGATCCGCTAGACGGTTCAGTCGAAAAACTGGATCCGTTGCATCCATTTTGTCCGTTTTTACCATCCGTTTCATCCGTTTTTTTGACGGATCCGTTTTCCATGCCTAAAAATGGGAGTCTCACAAATGTGATTGGCTACTGGAAAATAGGGAAACCAATATATTGACTGGCTGGCTGTCTTTAGGCTGGCAGGAGTCTTGCTGGCACATTTGGGGGTGACACCCCAGGCCACGTTTATATAGATTTGGGGCCTGTCTGGCCAATTGGCTACAAATTCCTGATTCTGAGCATGCTCAGTGTAAAAAAACGGATTCCAGCGCTGGATTCCATCATACGACGTGTCACGACACGTTTTCCCGACGCAGACAAAAACGTTACAGTTTTTTTCCAGACGACGGTCCGCCAAAACACGATGGATCCGTCGCACGACGGATGCGACGTGTGGCCATCCGTCGCGATCCGACGCTAATACAAGTCTATGGGAAAAAAACAGATCCTGCGGGCACATTTGCAGGGTCCGTTTTTTCACAAAACGACGCATTGCAACGGATCTGAAAAGACAGAAGTGTGAAAGAGTTCTTGCATATCAGATTTCAGTTTCCTGCGATTCGTTCCTCTATTTATCATGGAGGATGTGATGGGGTGCACAGACACTGAATCAGAGGATGTAGGACCCTGGCACTTCGGGGACGCTGCATAACTAGCGAAAAGTAACTCAAAGACTGCAGTGACAAAAAAAAGATTTATATCAACTGAAAAAGAGAGGACGGACACTTTTCTAAGAGATTATTATATTAAATCTATCGATGGGTGATCTGAGGCTGTCAAATAGCACAATATTAGCAATGAGCTAACACCCTGCATTAAAGTGATCCAGGGAGCTTTTCTGCCAAGGTAACACATTTGGCTCCCAGAGTTTAAAGTGGTGAATATTTTGGAGAAATGCCAGACAATAATGGGAAAGCCGTGATTACCAGCTATATCTATCTGTTTCATCGATTTTTGTACTTAAGACTATGCTTTATACTGTGCAGTAATATATTACCAAGATGTCAGTGCTGGCCGTCCCATATAGAAAGCACCACCCAAATGTCAAAATAACGTCCTAATCAGCAAGCATATGAGGCATTATTGTGCAGTAATTTATCAAAACTGTTTCAGTTCTGCTTCGATCATGGCAGAAAAATACATGTGAACGCAGCGTAAGGCTAGGTGCAGGCAATCCTATGTTCTCTCGTCCAAGAAAATCAGATCGATTATGCAAATCACACTATGATCAAATCAGATCAGATTTTGACCAGAGCGTGATTCCATTCTCTCGGATGAGGAGAAGAGGGAGAAAAAAATTATCCATCTTCTCCATTTCCTTGAGTCGATGAAATAGGACTGCACTTAGATGTCATCCGAGTGCAGTCTCATGGTTTCCACGCACTCACTGACGTACATGGTAGAGTGAGATCCGAATATCTGATCAAACGTGGGCATGCAGCGATATTTCTAACATGTGCATGGTTCCATAGCATGACATTAGTCAGCGTGAAATTCGATGTTTTGCCGGATCTCACTCAGACTGAAAACATAGCGCCACGTGCATGAGCCCTAACTGAAAAATACACATCCAAACCCCACATCAACTGCTTCTATTCATTGAGTGCCATCTTTGCAGCTATTTAGCCAAGCTGAAATAACCCAAGGATTGACATTTTGCTGAAAAACATAGTTTGCAAAATTATCCCTATGTGCCCTACATGCATCTTTTCTTATTGTTAAAGAGAAATGTCATTTAGGCCGGTTTCACACGTCAGTGGCTCCGGTACGTGAGGTGACAGTTTCCTCACGTACCGGAGACACTGACACACGTAGACCCATAAAAATCAATGCATCTGTTCAGATGTCATTGATTTTTTGCGGACCGTGTCTCCGTGTGCCAAACACGGAGACATGTCAGTGTTCGTGGGAGCGCACGTATTACACGGACCCAATAGAGTCAATGGGTCCGTGTAAAACACGGACCTCACACGGACATTCTCCGTCTGGGGTCCGTGTGCGTGCAGGAGACAGCGCTACAGTAAGCGCTGTCCCCCCCACATGGTGCTGAAGCCGCGATTCATATCTTCTGTGCAGCAGCGTTTGCTGCAGAGTAAATATGAATAATAGTGTTTAAAATAAAGATCTATGTGTCCGCCGCCCCCCCACCCCCTGTGCGCCCCCCCGCTGTTCTGAAAATACTCACCCGCTCCCTCGTTGGCTGTCACTCCTTCCTCTCTGCCCCGCGCCTCCTACTGTATGCGGTCACGTGGGGCCGATCATTTACAATCATGAATAGTCGGCTCCGCCCCTATGGGAGGTCATGTGACCGCGACGTCATCGCAGGTCCTTCACACACACCATCTATAGGAACGGAAGCGGCCGCGTGCACCGCTGAGAGACGGGAGGACTCCGGGGGGCCATCGAAGGTGAGTATATCATGATTTTTTATTTTAATTATTTTTTTTTTACAATTGTATGGTGCCCAGTCCGTGGGGGAGAGTCTCCTCTCCTCCACCCTGGGTACCAACCTCACATGATCTGCTTACTTCCCGCATGGTGGGCATAGCCCCATGCGGGAAGTAAGCAGATCAATGCATTCCTAGGTGTGCGGAATCCCCGCAATTCCGCTAAATTAATGAACATGTTCATTATTTTTCCGGAATGCGTTTTTAGTGTGGAAAAACGCACATCATGTGCACAAAAATTGCGGATTCCATTATAAATGACGGGATGCTTAATGTATGCAGATTATTTGCGGTTTTATAGTGTTTTTATAGCGCAAAAACGCTAAAAAACCGCAAATAATCTGCAACGTGTGCACATAGCCTAAAAGATAAACAGATCTAAGCTTTCTTCCAAAAAACCAGGTAGTGACTATTTTCAAGGTCACTCTCACAAGGTCACTTGGATAGGAGGCCGTTTGCTTATTATTCATAGCTGTCTTTAAGTACCTGAGAGTCAATTTATCAAGTAGGAAAGAAATCT
Organism: Ranitomeya variabilis; assembly: GCF_051348905.1. Lineage (NCBI taxonomy): Eukaryota > Metazoa > Chordata > Amphibia > Anura > Dendrobatidae > Ranitomeya > Ranitomeya variabilis. The sequence goes on along the minus strand of NC_135236.1, from coordinate 231,020,923 downwards.
GAGACTCCATGGAAGAAGCACATATACAGCTTCCTGACTTCCTTAAGACTTCTTTATTCAGATTCTGTGAATTAATGGGACATTTTTGCATATTTGGTGTAGTAGTCTGTAGTAGATGAGGAGTATCAGATCATCGGTAAAAAGAGGTTTATTCACCGAACTCTTGTTATGAAATCCCATTCACATTGTGCAGTTAAAACCAAGTTTCTTATAAATACCATATTAGGGCTGTCCCACACGTCCAGATAATTCCGGTACCGGAATAAATCGGTACCGGAGTTATCCGTGTCCGTGTGCCTGGGAACTCACGGAGGCCATACGAGCGGGACACGTGTGCCGCCCGTATGGCGAGTGGGTACCACACGGAGCGTGTGGTACCCACTCTGCATGGTGCTGAAGCTGCGATTCATATCCTCTCTGCAGTAGCGTTTGCTGCAGAGAAAATATGAAGAATAGTGTTAAAAATAAAGATTTAGGTGTCCGCCGCCCCCCCACCCCCTGTGCGCCCCCCCGCTGGTCAGAAAATACTTACCCGCCTCCCTCGCTGCTTCCTGGTCTGGCCGCGGCTTCTCCTGCATGCGGTCACGTGGGCCCGATCATTTACAGTCATGAATATGTGGCTCCACCTCCCATAGGGGCGGAGCCGACTATTCATGATTGTAAATGATCGGCCCCACGTGACCGCATACAGTAGGAGGCGCGGCCAGACCAGGAAGGAGCGAGGGAGCGGGTAAGTATTTTCTGACCAGCGGGGGGGGGGCGCACAGGGGGTGGGGGGGCGGCGGACACATGGATCTTTATTTTTAACACTATTCTTCATATTTTCTCTATAGCAAACGCTGCTACAGGGAAGATATGAATACCGGCTTCAGCACCATGTGGGGGGGACAGCGCTTACTGTAGCGCTGTCTCCGGCACGCACACGGACCCCAGACTGAGAATGTCCGTGTGAGGTCCGTGTTTTACGCGGACCCATTGACTCTATTGGGTCCGTGTAAAACGTGCGCTCCCACGAACACTGACATGTCTCCGTGTTTGGCACACGGAGACACGGTCCGCAAAAAATCAATGACATCTGCACAGATGCATTGATTTTTATGGGTCTACGTGTGTCAGTGTCTCCTGTACGTGAGGAAACTGTCACCTCACGTACCGGAATCACTGACGTGTGAAACCGGCCTTATATTAGGGCTGTCCCACACGTCCAGATAATTCCGGTACCGGAATAAATCGGTACCGGAGTTATCCGTGTCCGTGTGCCTGGGAACTCACGGAGGCCATACGAGCGGGACACGTGTGCCGCCCGTATGGCGAGTGGGTACCACACGGAGCGTGTGGTACCCACTCTGCATGGTGCTGAAGCTGCGATTCATATCCTCTCTGCAGTAGCGTTTGCTGCAGAGAAAATATGAAGAATAGTGTTAAAAATAAAGATTTAGGTGTCCGCCGCCCTCCCACCCCCTGTGCGCCCCCCCGCTGGTCAGAAAATACTTACCCGCTCCCTCGCTCCTTCCTGGTCTGGCCGCGGCTTCTCCTGCATGCGGTCACGTGGGCCCGATCATTTACAGTCATGAATATGTGGCTCCACCTCCCATAGGGGCGGAGCCGACTATTCATGATTGTAAATGATCGGCCCCACGTGACCGCATACAGTAGGAGGCGCGGCCAGACCAGGAAGGAGCGAGGGAGCGGGTAAGTATTTTCTGACCAGCGGGGGGGCGCACAGGGGGTGGGGGGGCGGCGGACACATGGATCTTTATTTTTAACACTATTCTTCATATTTTCTCTATAGCAAACGCTGCTACAGGGAAGATATGAATACCGGCTTCAGCACCATGTGGGGGGGACAGCGCTTACTGTAGCGCTGTCTCCGGCACGCACACGGACCCCAAACGGAGAATGTCCGTGTGAGGTCCGTGTTTTACGCGGACCCATTGACTCTATTGGGTCCGTGTAATACGTGCGCTCCCACGAACACTGACATGTCTCCGTGTTTGGCACACGGAGACACGGTCCGCAAAAAATCAATGACATCTGAACAGATGCATTGATTTTTATGTGTCTACGTGTGTCAGTGTCTCCGGTACGTGAGGAAACTGTCACCTCACGTACCGGAGCCACTGACGTGTGAAACCGGCCTTAGTGACATTTTTTTTAATCGTGGTACTATGATGTGATTTTCTAAAATGTTACTCTAAGGGCTCTTTCAGACATCAGTTGTTCTCGTACAAGTGCTGAGTTTTTCACGGATAGTGCTCTTACCTATGATAGTCCAATTTTTTCCTCAGAGACTTGTCCGATATTGATCCAAGTGTGAAACTCACTAATGCAAGTTTATGGGTCCTCTAAAAAAAAATTGGACAGCACTCAGAGGTGTGATGTCCATTTTCACAGAATGTTTGTTAGAAGGTGGAGAAACCTCCATCACGGGATATGGATACATATCCCAGGTGATCTAGGGTGGCTTAGCACTTACAACATTTTATCCCCGGTGGTCTGTGGTGGTGTAACGTTTAATAGTGCTCAGCCTGGTGGTCTAGGGTAGTTAACCATTTTGTTAGAAACTGAGAAGAGATTTTTGCAACTGTGATTTTGATGTGGTGTATTTCAGGATTCAGCTGTCCTTTTTCCTCGGCCGGCAGCTGTGTGATTGCCCCTCCTAGACATTTCTTCTTGCACGGTTGTATAATCACCAAACATATTCCTCCATGCTACAATCATTCATAAGTCTGGCTAGCTCGGCTCGCTCACATATGTAAACCAACCATTGTTACATAACATCCTCATATCCGATGGCTGCACAGAGTTCAATTCACTAACAAGTTTTAAATGACCCCTATTTATTCTAAGATTTCTTATTCCAGCCACCAACATCAAGAGCAGCAAGATAATGAGCTATGGGACCGAGGAAAGCTAAGAAAGGCTGGGATGAGAAGGAGAGATGTTCAGGATTGAGGCATGCCTCAGCACACACCGAATGTGACAACCCTTCCGGGGAAGCCATGTCCGATGCTGTTTTCATGCTACAGGGCAAACTCATTTCTGAAAATTATATGTACTGTGCTCCAACAACTGAACAAATGAGATGTTGGACATATTTAGAATCTAGATGAGGGCAAATGACTTCCTCTATAGCTGATGAAACAAACCTATTTTGTGTGCAAGCAAATACCAACTATACAGAATTAATAGAATCCTTCTCTGTTAAATACATGTTTTATTACATATACAGGTGCTTCTCACAAAACTGAAATATCATCAAAAAGTTAATTTATTTTGGTTCTTCAATACAAAAAGTGAAACTCATATTATATAGAGTCATTACAAACAGAGTGATCTATTTCAAGTGTTTATTTCTGTTAATGTTGATGATTATTATCTCAGTAAATTAGAATAATCAAGAAAAACACCTGCAAAGGCATCTTATGCGTTTAGAAAAGGTCCCTTAGGGCTGTCCCACACGTCCAGATAATTCCGGTACCGGAATAAATCGGTACCGGAGTTATCCGTGTCCGTGTGCCTGGGAACTCACGGAGGCCATACGAGCGGGACACGTGTGCCGCCCGTATGGCGAGTGGGTACCACACGGAGCGTGTGGTACCCACTCTGCATGGTGCTGAAGCTGCGATTCATATCCTCTCTGCAGTAGCGTTTGCTGCAGAGAAAATATGAAGAATAGTGTTAAAAATAAAGATTTAGGTGTCCGCCGCCCTCCCACCCCCTGTGCGCCCCCCCGCTGGTCAGAAAATACTTACCCGCTCCCTCGCTCCTTCCTGGTCTGGCCGCGGCTTCTCCTGCATGCGGTCACGTGGGCCCGATCATTTACAGTCATGAATATGGGCGGAGCCGACTATTCATGATTGTAAATGAGCAGCCCCACGTGACCGCATACAGTAGGAGGCGCGGGGCAGGGAGGAAGGAGTGACAGCCAACGTGGGAGCGGGTGAGTATTTTCTGAACAGCGGGGGGGGGGGCGCACAGGGGGTGGGAGGGCGGGGGACACATAGATCTTTATTTTAAACACTATTATTCATATTTTCTCTGCAGCAGACGCTGCTGCAGGGAACATATGAATCGCGGCTTCAGCACCATGTGGGGGGGACAGCGCTTACTGTAGCGCTGTCTCCTGCATGCACACGGACCCCAGACGGAGAACGTCCGTGTGAGGTCCGTGTTTTACACGGACCCATTGACTTTAATGGGTCCGTGTAATCCGTGCGCTCCCACGAACACTGACATGTCTCCGTGTTTGGCACACGGAGACACGGTCCGCAAAAAATCAATGACATCTGAACAGATGCATTGATTTTTATGGGTCTACGTGTGTCAGTGTCTCCGGTACGTGAGGAAACTGTCACCTCACGTACCGGAGCCACTGACGTGTGAAACCGGCCTTAGTCTGTTTCAGCAGGCTTCACAATCATGGGGAAGACTGCTAACTTGACAGATGTCCAGAAGGCAGTCATTGACACACTCCACAAGGAGGGTAAGCCACAAAAGGTCATTGCTAAAGAAGCTGGCTGTTCACAGAGTGCTGTATCCAAGCATATTAATGGAAAGTTAAGTGGAAGGAAAAAGTGTGGTAGAAAAAGGTGCACAAGCAACTGGGATAACCACAGCCTAATGGAGCCAAATTTTTAAAATCTGATCAGTGTCACTTTATGTTGTAATAACTCTGGAATGCTTCAACAAATCCCAGTGATTTTGTTTTTTCATGACACATTATACTTTATGATAATGGTAAATTTAGGTCAATATGTTTTGTGTTTATTTATAAAAAAATATCAGACATTTGAGAAAAATGTTAAAAAATTAGCAATTTTCAAACTTTGAATGATTATCCCTTTAATACAGATGGTCATACCACAGCAAACCATTAATAAATAACATTTCCCCCATGTCGGCTTTACATCAGCACCAATTGAAAAATGTTCTTTCATTTTGTTTGCATTTTAGGAGGTTTAAAAATGAAGGAGTAATTTTTCATTTTTTCATGGAAATTTACAAAATTTATTTTTTAGGGATCTATCCATGTTTGAAGTGACTTTAGGGGTCTCATATATTGGGAAACCCCCAAAAGTGATACCATTTTAAAAACAGCACCCCCTGACATATTGAAACCTGCAGTCAGGTAGTTTATTAACCCTTCAGGTGATTTTCAGGAATTAATGCAAAGTGGCATGACAGAAATGAAAATGTGTATTTTTTACCACCTAAATGTAACTTCTGAACAGGTTACAACAGCTGTCAGACTCTAAGGCCGCTATTTGGTCATGAATTGCCATGGCAAACATAAGGACCACAATATCATGATCTGAGGGCACCAGCATCAATAGTAAAAAGATCTAATGTTAAAAATAATAAAAAAATAAAAATATGGTTATTCTCACCTTCCGACGGCCCCCAATCTCCTCAGCGGTGCACGCGGCGGCTTCTGTTCCCAGGGATGCTTGGGGCGAAGGACCTTTGTGACATCACGGTTGCGTGACTGCAACATCATCCCAGGTCCTTCACGCAATGCATCCCTGGGAACAGAAGCCACCGCGTGCACCGCTGAGAGGTGGGGGCCATCGGAAGGTAAGTATATCCCTATTTTTTATTTTAATTCTTTTTTTAACAGGGATATGGTGCCCAGTCTGTGGAGGAGAGTCTCCTCTCCTCCACCCTGGGTACCAACTGCACATGATCCGCTTACTTTCCGCATGGTGGGCATAGCCCCATGCGCAAAGTAAGCGGATCAATGCATTCCTATGTGTGCGGAATCGCCGCGATTCCGCAAAATTAATGAACATGCTGCGTTTTTTTCTGGAATGCGTTTCCGCTCTGGAAAAAAACGCAGCATGTGCACAAAAAATGAGTAAAGCATTCTAATATTAGGATGCTTAATGTAAGCGGGTTTTTTAGCGGTCTTATCGCGTTTTTATAGCGGGAAAAACGCAAAAAATCCTGGTTTGCTCACAGCCTTACAGTATATCCAGGTTTATATATTTATTTTATATATATATATATATATATATATATATATATATATATATATATATATATTCATGTCGTATATAAAAAAATACATAAGAATATGTGAAAATGGATCTAAAATGCTATGTATTTTACTCTAAGACAATTTAATTTAAAAGTTTTCTAGCGGCTTTAGAAAAGTAAGGTTTCTAGCTCTGGTGCCCACAGAACCTCCAGCTTATACCTCATGATTGCATTGTACTCTCATTGATTCCATTTCCATCTTCCCTTCACTAATTGGCAATGATTAATTTCTCCATGGGACAGCATGTAGCCCACAGGCCAACAATTAAGCTGGATATGTGTATCTTTATGTCAATGATTGAAGATATTGATTGCTGGTAACTTGTCTTTGGAAAACAGCTTGACTCATGGAATCATACTGCTAATGTACAACCTAAAAGTAAGCGTTATCAAAGGCACAAAACCACATATAAAAATCTGATTCATTTAGGCTAAGTTCACATTAGCGTTGTGCGACGCAGCGTCGGGCGCCGCTGCGTCGCCGCATGCGTCCCTATATTTAACATGGGGGCGCATGGACATGCGTTGTGATGCGTTTTTTGACACATGCGTTTTTTGCGGCGCACGCGTCAGGGCGCACAGGACGCAGCAAGTTGCATTTTTTTTGCGTCCAACTTTCCGCCAAAAAGGACGCATGCGTCGCAAAACGCAGCGTTTTAGCGTGCGTTTTGCTGCGTTTTTGTTTGCGTTGTGCGTTGCTGTGCCGACGCTGCGGCGCACAACGCAAATGTGAACGTAGCCTTATATGATCCAAGATACACTAGGACTATGGACAATCGGAACAAAACCTCTTAAATAAAAACAGAGACACTACGGGTATGTTTCCACGGTCAGGAAACCTTCAGTATTCACTGCGGATTAGACGCTGCATACATCCGCAGCATCCAGATGTTACAGCATAGTGGAGGGGATTTTATGAAATCCTGTCTCCAATATGCATGAAGGGCCACATCCGGCAACACTGCGTAACCGGACATGCGGCGCGTCTTTATAGACGGCAGCATGTCTATTTATCTTGCGGAGACATTCCGTCCCCACAAGATAAATTACACAGTCTATAAACACATCCAGAATCACTGCGCGTACAACAGGGGGCGGCGCTTTGGGCAGAGCGGGGTATCCGCTACGTCCAAAGTGCAGAGATTACGCCCCGTGGAAACATAGCCATAGGCCTCATTCAGACATCCGTTATGCATGGTTTTTACAAATCAAACACATATCCACTATCCACATATCCAGTCTAAATGGCTGTTCACACAGCTGTGCTTTTTTCTGCAGACCATGAGTGTGCAAAAAATGGAGTATGTTTTTTTATCAGCGTTACCCATACGAATCTATGGGTCAGACAAGACACTGAAGGTAAAACTGGACACACGGACAAACATGAATGGTAAAAACTGACAAATGGACCAAACATTGAGGAAACTCAGATCCAAAACACAATTTTCTTGCATGTATGAAAAATCACGGACATCTGAGTGAGGCATAACTTAAACTGTCTGGTGTCAGACTGCCCCATAACCCCATACATTTCCTTTCTCTACAAAAATATGGCTTTAATAAAATGAACAGTCATAGCCTAAGGCAAACTGATGTGTGAGCCAGTTGTACTACCAGCTCCCATCTGTGTAAATATAACATACTAGGCTTGTTTGATCTTTAAAAAAATATATATTTTTTTAAGAAAGTGTTCAAAAAGAAAGGTCAATCAATGGTTTGACACCGCCTACATGTCTGACCATGTCGACACCGCCTTCATGTCTGACCATGTCTAGCTTCCTTCATGGGGATTTTAAAATTTCATCGCTCCCAATGATTATATTCAAGAGCGACAAAAGTATCTGTGGTCATCCCCTATTATCTGCAGCATCAGAATGTTTTGTTATGAGCTTTCATAGCTGAAGGTAGAACTAGCGACAACCATATCAGGGTATGTGCACACGCTGCGGATTACTCTGCGGATTTTTCCGGACTGATTTTGGTAAATTCGCAGCTAAACCGCTGTGTGGATTTCCTGTGGAATTACCGCGGCTTTACCACTATTTTTTGTGGATTTTGTGTGGATTCCACCTGCGTTTTTACACCTGCAGATTCCTATTGTGGAGCAGGTATAAACCGCTGCGGAATCCGCACAAAGAATTAACATGCTGCGGAATAAACAAAGCTACGTTTCTGCGCGTTTTTTTCCCCAGCATGTGCACTGCGGATCTTGTTTTCCTTAGGTTTACATGGTACTGTAAACTCAGGGAAAACAGCTGTGAATCCGCAGAGGCCAATCCGCTGCGGATCCGCAGCAAAATCCGCAGCGTGTGCACATACCCTCAGTGTTAGAGAACCTGGGATGAATTATAAATAGGAAAAAAATCAGACCTCAGGCCAGAGAAAAGTAAGATCTTCCTTACTTATGGACTCCGTACTACGTTAATCTTTTCTCCCATAACAGAGACATGTGAAGATCAGAGCAAAAATTCCGTCCTTTCAGAAGAAGGCATGCATATGGAGGCAATAAAACATCTAGGTTTAATGACATCTTGTATATCAAGCGTTCTGTGGCGTCAATTCCACACAAGAGACTTGGAAAAGGCAATTTTATCTTCCTTAGACGGACAGCCAGCCAGCCTGGACAAGAAAATAAGATTATCGACAGAACTGAAGGAATCCCTGAGTTGGTGGACCTCTCCAATGAATCTAGAGAGGAAAATCATGGATTCTGTCCTCTATGTGAAGGTCACTACCAACGCAGAGGTTGGGGAGCCCAAAGTAGTGACGAGCTTTCGTGAGATAATTTTGCCCTGCTTCTGCCAGAATGATAAAAAAGTCAGCAGGAGCGTTCATTTCAGTCCCTGGATATAGGAGGAAGGGTTCTACAGCACATGATCACTACGAAGGATTAGCTAATAGATTCTAACTAGTGATGAGAAATGTGCTCAGATAACGTGTCATCCGTGCATGCTCGGGGGTTCTCCAAGTATCTTGGTCGTGCTCGGGTAATATTTTCGAGTCCCTGTGGCTGCATTTTTGCAGCGGTACACAGCTGCAACACGAGGGGATTGCCTAACGAACAGACACTGCCTGCATGTGCTTCGGTTGTCTACCGCCTCAAAACATGCAGCCGCAGCTACTGGAATATATTGTCCGAGCACGCCCAAGATACTCAGATAACACCCGAGCACAATCGATCATCAATAATTCTAACCTCTTCATTCAATTTGAGTGTAGGAACAGAGGAATGAAGGCTTCAACATCTACAGTGGCAAGGTGAATCAAATCTGCAATCAGCATAGTCTACTCTTCAGAGGGAAAAACTCCTCCTGAAAACATCAGGGCCCATTCAACAAGAGCAATCTCTACTCCCTGCAGTATTTCAGAACTTTTATTATATCACCCCATCTCTAAAGATGAGATGACTCTGCTCTGTCTGTCCCAGTATAAACAGCAAAATTGTCCAGTGAGTTGCAGAAAACAGAAAATATTATCTTACAACGCATATTATCAGTGCAAAAAGCAAAATAAGTAAAAAGCAGAATATGTATTTTTTTCTTAAATGGATTTTAATCATATGCTTTATATAGACACACAACGTATCCTCAGGCACTTTACAAATTAAGTAATTCAGACAATTCTAAAATAATCAACATAACCTAAAACCAAAAAGGACAGAGAATGACAGACTCGGATTTTGCAGTCTAGTATCATCCATGTAAACCATAATTCTGTGCCAAGAGATTTTAACAAGGCCCTTACGTACCTCGTGTCATTATTGCCGGTTTTGAAATATACAACATCTGGCTATGTTAATGACAAAGCAAAGGCATTACAAAACATAGCGAAATGTTACAAGTACACCTTAAATATCCAAGCAGACATGTCCCCAAATTTCACAATATAAAATGCATACAATGATAAATAGATATTTTAGACCTGCTAAGAATGGTGTACTTTGTAAATCTTGTCAAAATAGCTTTATAATTCTGATATCGAGATGAGTATTATAGTCTAGCCCTAGTTGGGCTCATAAAATACTCATTTTAATATCAGTTGGGATAGCTGAAAAAAAACCCAACTATTCCAACATGATTTTTTTTCATAGTAAGTACACCAGCCTCATCAGTATATATATATATATATATATATATATATATATATATATATATATATATAATGATGCCGTTTTTATCCTCAATCTGATTACATATCCCCTTTAACTGCAATATCAAAGCACACATAGATCTAGTGTAATAACCCTTACATGGGGCACTTTAACCCTTACATGGGGCACTTTAAAGGCATTGGCTCCACTGCATGATATGGATGTGTTTGACTCTGTTCCCAACATGTGAGGTCATTACATGCATGGTAGCTACGGTAATTACAATCAGTCATAGTTATATATCACTTTGTGGAGACAGTCTGATGACATCAAGACGGCTGCAATGTTACTGTATGTGACTGTAGTTCACACAATGATGAAGGTAGGGAGGTTGAAGAATGAATTCACCAAAATTCCACAATCAATGGATGCAAGTGGGGTATCACATAGGCAGATTTACCATATCCCTAGAACAGAACTTTTTATTGCTTGTTAATAGTTTTTTATGCAAAATGTAAAAATAAATGGTATTGCCCTCCCAAAAGAGTGATAGTCTGACTACTGTGAAGCCAGTTTAAAGCACACGTACCAGACTGACTGATTGAACCTGGGAACTTGTCAATCACGTGTTTTCTGTTATCATATTTCCAATGCATACAAGAGCAAGCAAAAAAAAACTACAGAGGCTTTCTGTTCCTGACACAAGAGCAATTTATCTAAATATATAGATGGATGGAGCCAGCTACTTCATAGACATACAGTAAAGTAAATGTCCAGGATCGAGCATCCACATAGGCCTCAATTAATTACTATATTATCAATATAGAAGATTCTATACAGTTGTGTGAAAAAGTGTTTGTCCCCTTCCTGATTTCCTATTCTTTTGTATGTTTGTCACACTTAAATGTTTCAAATAACCAAACAAAAGTAAATATTAGCCAAAGATAACACAAGTAAACACAGAATGCAATTTTTAAATGAAGGTTTGTATTATTAAAGGAAAAAGAAATTCAAACCTACAGGGCCATGTGCGAAAAAGTGAGTGCCCCCACCCCACAAAACATAAATTATCTGTGGTTTATCACATATTTGGGAAGCTGAGCTCAAATTCCCTATCCAAAGACAGACCTGATTACTGCCACACCTGTTCTCAATCAAGAAATCACTTAAATAGGACCTTCCTGACAAGGTGGCGGAGACCAAAAGGTCCTCAAAAGCTAGATATCATGCCGAAATTCAAAGAAATTCTAGAACAAATGAGAAACAAAGTAATTGAGCTCTATCAGTCTGGAAACGTTATAAAGTCATTTCTCAAGCTTCCCAAATATGTGATAAACCACAGATAATTTATGTTTTGTAGGCTGGGGCAATCAGTTTTAAACACAGTGCACTGTAGGTTTGGATTTATTTTTCCCTTATTAATAAAAAATCTTTCATTTAAAAACTGGATTTTGTGCTTACTTGCATTATCTTATGTTAATATACACATTTGTTAGGTGATATGAAGCATTTAAGTTTGACAAACATGCAAAAGAATATGAAATCAGGAAGGGGCAAACACTTTTTCCCACAACTGTATATAAATAAACCTGCTTAAAATGTCACAAATGTTTGCTCAACTTGTGACTGCGCAACATTTTTGCAACTTTTGACTCTTTTATACCAGCACTAATCAGCTCTGCCAATTTTTCTAAAGTGGGCGGAGCTTATTTAAGAGGGGGCATAGCCAATATTCTTGCAGTGGTTAATGGTAGGTGAAATATGCGCCAAATTAATTAAAAGGTACACACTCCTTAATTAATTTGGTGCATCTTACTTTAGCATACTCTTTCTCAAGAGTGGTGTACAAAATGAAGAACTTGGGCCACAATGTTTGCTTGACCATGTAGCATAGAACCTACAATGCATCACACTACGTACAATTAAACATAACATTTTTATTAGATGCATCTAAAGAATTATATAAGGGAAGGAAGTCAAAGAAATATATCACACACATGCGCACAGAAATTTAGAAGCATAATCACAAAAAGGTTTAAATACATAAAAATCTACCATAAAGCATTTTATATAGCACAAACTTTACATAAACTTTCAACATTTCAGCATCATATTACAAAAGTACAAAGCAAATAATAAAACTGAAAATCAATAAATATACAACCTCTAAATGGATGTCTGCACCTGGCGCGTTTCGCCATAAGCTTTGTCAAGGGGATAGCTCAATGTGAACAAGAGCCTCTTTAGAAATTCACCTTGACTAATAATATTCAGCAATTCGCATGTGGTTATTGTTTAATCACATTACTAAGTAGCATTCAAGTAAGCATGCTAAAATCCAAGCACTTGCTTCGCAGTAGATGTCTTCAGCTTTTTTCTGTGTGTAATACTTAATATTGTATAGAAAGCAAACAATAGTTCTTCTTTAGTCACCCAGTGTGAACCCAGCCTTATTAAAGCCAATTTCAAGGAGAATTATGCAGAAAGGAAATAATCCCAGAACAATACTAAATCCCAGAATCTGGAGCGCAGTATAACTGGCTATTTTTTCTCAATTTAGAGTTATTACAGGCTACATGTTAAACAACAACAGGTGGAATAATCATGTAGGGCGCCTTAACAAAAATGCTAGCCCACAGCACGTCCCCATTCATTTTATTCCAAAAGCAAACCTTAATCCTTGTTTTTATGGTAACAACAAAAAAAAGAATTTTGGATTCTTCAAAACTACATTCACAAAACAGTAAAAAAAACGACAAATGCTGGAATTTACCTGCTGTCTACGTATTATGCATTTCTTATATGGCGCCATCATATTCCGCAGCGCTATACAGACCTTGTCCTCACTGTCCCCATTGGGACTCACATAGTTAATTTCCTATCAGTATGTCTCTGGAGTTCTCACCTATCATCTATGTCACAATGCCCAATGTCATTACTGTAGAGCTCTCATTGCTGTAAAAACGCTACGTTCAAAACCATTTGTGTTTTGTGGCATTACTTGGTGTGGGTTACATGTGAGAATTGTCTACAGTGCATATTTCATTAAGTTAGCTTTATTCACCAAAAATGCTGGAAAAAGGCATCTGTTTGCTGCGATCTTTGCACTTTCTCTTTGCTATCTATGGCTGCCGTCACACTAGCAGTATTTGGTCAGTATTTTACCTCAGTATTTGTAAGCCAAAACCAGGAGTGGAACTAATAGAGGAAAAGTATAATAGAAACATATGCACCACTTCTGCATTTATCACCCACTCCTGGTTTTAGCTTACAAATACTGAGGTAAAATACTGACCAAATACTGCTAGCGTGACGGCAGCCTATGGGTGTAAAAAACGCTGCAAAAGCACTGAAAGAAGTGACATGCTGCAGATTTCAACGACACTGCAATGCTCAAATTAAGTCTGGAAAGAAAAAAAAAACAAGCGCATGCACCAGATTTCTGAAATCTCATAGCCTTTGCTGGTCCTGTAAAATTTGCATAAAAAAGAACACAGCCTAAGTGCTTCTTCACTGAGTCGTGGTGAAGTCGCATGGTGTACTACACGTCGCTATCTCCACCACGTATACACAGATATAGCATGGAGATTCATCCTTGCCTTCCCGTCATTCCTGCTCTTCAGGTTATTACTGTAGTTATAAGGTCACGTTGTATGTTCGGAGAGGTCTGTGCATGTGGAAGTTCTCCTTGGACAGATGTGCTGAGATTCCCTGTAAATCTGTGACCTTGTTAACAGTGTTGCAATGACTAAGGTGCCTTTAGCAAAGGTAAGAATTTGTAAGACAAGCTAGCGAGAGGCTGACAAGTGCCAGACGCACAGTAGAGTAGTGCCATTTAATGGAGTGATCAGAAGTCTGCAGGGGTAGGAGACGTGAAATATAATGGAGAACGAGTACTTACACGAAGCGGCGGTACTGCTGATTGAGAAGCAGCAGGACGGGGAAGCGACTCTCTTTTCCCTTTCATCATGCTTGCTGTTTCTGTGCTAAGTGAGTGCAATATGTCCGCCTCATCCCTCACATCCTTGTGAGACTGGAGCACACAGAGATTGCATACCACAGAGGTGAAAAAAGAGGAGTGTGTGGAAAGTTGAAACAAATCTTTAAGGCCAGTAAGCAAGGAACGCAGCAAGCCCCAGCCAAGAAGGAACATGAACTTGATGTTGTGCTGCGCACCAGTGGGATATCCTCTCTTTTATGTGTAAGGGCGATGATTGCAGACAATGCTCAGAAACCGCAGGTCGCTGACTCTTCGCGTGACCCCATCTCAGGAGCTCACTGATGTGGCTGCCGCACAGGGGACATTCCAAAAAAATACTCTTCTTACACTCATGGTCCTTTCTGTTCCAATACTACTGCACGTTTAAAAGGAAGACGCCAATAATGGTGCAACACAAGCTTAGAAATAATAGCAATAACTTGTCCTATTCCAAGTTAGAAGCATATTTCTGAAATGAGCTATCATTTTATATCCTGCACATAATATACAATTGTAGTTGAGATTGTCAATTGCAATACGGTTATTCAGGAGAAAGGCAAGTGAAAGGCGCAGTCCTATTTTACAAAGTTATAACATATGAATAGAATATTACATTGACAATGCACTCCTATATTATGGGGCCTGAGGAGGTCTCTGCTGCATACGTCAATGTCCGATAAGTCAATGCCTGTAGATTAGAAAGTCTGTTGCAATACAGAATTTAAAATGACCCTCCAGGCCGTGACTGAAAAGCGAGTATAAAGCTCTCATGTATAGTCACCCCACCTGGCGCCCTCCTTTCGCCTCTTGCACTGACATGGGGAGTGCAGGTGTGTCGTGGTTAAGATTTACCACTGCACCCCCCATACCATACACATAGACTATTAAAGCATTGTAAAGCCTATAAAAAAATAAAATAAAAATTTACATGCTATTAAAACTCTGCTCTGTCCCTGAGCTGCTATATGTGGTGATGTGTGACCACATCCGTTCAAAGCACAGAGTACAGAGACTTCCTGTCCATACATGAAACGGAATGGAGCCTGTCAGTCAAGCACAGCTCTGACTGCAGAAGGACAGGACTCAGTCAGCAGCGACCTGGGATGTGTAAAGGGAGGGACAACGGAATCCCTAGATGCAGTGCAGACTCCAAAAAAAACAACTAACTATCCAACTTTGACCAAAAGGAGTGGTGCTGAGCATTCAAGAATGCTAGACTATGTAACAATAACTGAATATATTATATGACTCAATACCCCATACAATATACTGAGCCTGTGTGGGGGTAGTATCAGTAACTTTAACATTAGCAAATGCAGGAGAATCTCTGGATAATACATAGTATGAGGCATACTATGATCCATCTTTAGCCAATTTCAGATGGGTATGTGCACATGTTGCGGATTTGACGCTGCGGATTTGCAGCAGTTTTCCATCTGGTTTACAGTACCATGTAAACCTATGGAAAACAAAATCCGCAGTGCACATGCTGCGGAAAATACCACGCGGAAACACTGCCTTGTATTTTCTACAGCATGTCAATTCTTTGTGCGGATTCCACAGAGATTTACACCTGTTCCTTTATAGGAATTGGAGCGCCCCCGCACCGCCGCAGGGCCGAGGGGTACCCGGAGCCGGGTCTCTAGGTCTCAGTCCTGGGGTTGTCACGGTGGCTAGACCCGGTCCGTGGCCCTGTCCGTCAGTGGGGGACGTCCGGTGAAATAGGTGGTAGTAATGGTAGTGATGTAACGGTGCGGTTGTGGGGTGTAAGTCGCGGTAAATAACGAGGACACCAGTTTGCAGTCTCTTTACCTCTTTACTGGAGATCTCTGAGTCCTCAGTCCAGAATACGGTTCACCAGGCTGCGCAAGTCCGGCCGGTCCAATGGCACCTCCAGAGTTCTCCTCTCAGGTGGAAATCTGTGCCTTCCTTCTAGCGCTATGTGTTGTAGTCCTTCCCTGCTGTGCTTACGGAAAGTAACCCCACAACGGTTGTGTCTGTTTCTTAAGTTCCCTCACAACTCGATTTGATGTTCCTCTATAATCCACCCCTTCCCTGTATTCAGGTTGGAATGGCACCCGTTTGTCAGGTAGGCCTGGAGTTCTTCCGGGACCCTAGAGACGCCCCTCTCCCGCAATTGCCCCCCAAGACTTCATAGGTGGTATGTGGTAGACAGCCCGCCTGAGACCGACTGTCCTGCCGCTGTTTGGAGTATGGCTTGAAGCTGTATTCTAATCCACTCCCTCGGCGTTCCGGCCACCGGTATTGCGCCTCAGCAAGGTGCTGCCTCTTTCAGCACAACCCCTGCTGGTATTCTCCTTCTGCTTGATCTCGTTTCTCACTCAGCACAATCTGTCTCGCTTCTAGTCCTTTCCTTGAGTCCCGCCGCTTCCAGGAGCCTGCGCGGACCCGTTACGTTCTTTCAATGCCAAGCCTCTGCCAGGATCCCACCCCTGGCAGAGACCCTACAGTCTCTCCCTTCACAACACCCCCTGCCACAGGGTGTTGCTCCGTTCAATCCCGTCAGCGTTCTCTCTAACTTTCTGCCTGACCCCCAGTTTACCCACTATGGTGGGGAGTGGCCTAATGAATAGCACCCTTAGCTCCCCCCGGAGGCCCAGCTGTGAAACATATTGGTGTCTGTGATACCTGATTGGAGGAACTCCTTCGGTGCCATCGAACGTACCATGGCTCCCCTTAGCGGCGAAGCCACAGTACTGCAACGACCAGAACTCTGGGGCGCTGCACTCCCCCCTGGTTAAACACAGTACTCCGGGACTGGGAAGAAAAACAACAATACAGATTAGCAAACAGACATACAATTTTGTTGAGTGCAAAACAATAAGTATACTTGAACAGGCTTCCCTTTATGGGAGGTGAGGACACTTTTAACGTTACAAACATAGTCAACATTATAAATTACAGGCTATGCATAACTCCTGTTACCCAACCGGGTATTCTACTTAGTGCAAATTCTGGAACAATAAATTAACATTGCCTTTAAGAAACATACACTCTTAGTTTACCAAAGGCCTTCCTATAATCACATTACAGGGTAAGGTAACTTCACATTCTCCTACTTTGAACCTGCAGGACCGCCTGTCCCTATGGCACCAGACCTACTGCCTCTCCTTTCTTTTACAGGACCGCCCTGTTCATCCAGGGCCTACTGCCTTTCTCTACTATACATGGTATAGACATAACATTCCTTTCGTTTAAAGAACTCTGAGCCAGCTCTACTCGGCTCCTTTAAGGACTCACTCTCTAACCCCTACGGGTTCACTCTCTGTCCTTAGTAACAAAGTAACTTTCAATGGGGACGCGGGGTTTACCTTCTATCCTCACCTTCATTATTACTTTGCTTACTTTCAACTATGCAGACCTCTATCTCTACCCCTACGGGCTCTCTGCATCTTTTCTTTCTGCAAAACATTATTTAGACATTTCAACAAATTCAACACATATAACTTAGCATGTAAAACAGTTACATTTCTTTTCAAGGCATCATTATGGCATTACTGTTCTGCAACAGTATCTCTCTCAAGTTCAGTTTCTCACATCCCCTTTAAGAGGAGACCAAGTCTTTCTAAGGTAGCTCGTCTTCTCAGCCTACCGGCCCATGCAAAGGTTCCGGCATGGTATCTTCGCAAAGTGTCTTTAACTAGAACCGGTAGGAAAGGTATCTTCACAAAGTGTCTTTGGCTCAAACAAATAGGGCAAACATCTTCGCAAAGTGTCTTTGGCTAAAACCAGTAGGGTGCACCTTTAAGAAGGTGCAAACTATTTACAAGGGAAGTTCGAATCATGCACAGTCCATGATTTCTGCAGTTTGTATAACTTTTGTGCAACATCTTCAGAAAAGGAAAACAAACAAAGAGGATCCCGGGTTAACAGAGGGATCCATTAACCCTGGGCGGGTTTAGCAGCAACAGGAACAGTTAAAACAATAAAGTAGCAACTATGTACATTTTCATAACATTGGAAGCTATGTCTTACTGAGGTTCTACGGGAGGTGACCTTCTTTCTGGCTTCACCAGACTCACAGATCGGCCCGGTGAGCCAGGACGCCGTTCTGGTCCCAGTAAGGATAGAATCCCTCTCCGGGAGGTCCTTCTCGTCGGTAGGCGTACCCGCCTCTCCGGGGCGCGGTGAGGTCGAACTTCCCCTGGTTCCGCGGGGTCAGGTCCCGCTGCCTTTCCTCCAGGACTATCCTCTTCTGGTGTCCCAGCAGCAGCCTGGAGGGCGACACATCGTTGGACCCCCCGAGCAAACCAGCCCGTCTCACTGGTGTTCTTTCTCCACCTCGTATAGGTGACGGCGTCCCCCGGCTCCAGATTGCAATCAGACCGCCTGCCAGAAGGTTCCACCTCTTCTCGGTCCACCCGGACCTGGATCGGCTCCCCGATCTCCTGTATGACCCCTCTCCCTTGCTGGGGATGGAAGGCCACCACAACACCCCAGTGTGAGGGCGAAATCTCGGGGACACTAACCAAGTCCACTTGTTCTGCAGGCTGGGGCCGGCTCCGCCACTCTGCCATAAGGCGCCGTAAGTGCTCCGCATCCGGCATGATCTTCAGACCCGGTGCAGGTAGGGCGCCTTCAGCCGGGTCCGGGTAAGGAGCAATGGGAGACAGCTTAATCTCGGTGGGTTGGCCCACCCGGGTGAGCACGCGGGCATCGGCCCTCAGTCGGCGGGTCAGCTGGCGGGCCTCGGCCGCAGCCACACGTTCCTCCGATAACGGCGTCGGAGGTCGGCCCATCAGGGACTCGGTAAGGGTCAGACCTCCCAGCAGCGGTGCCTCGGAGCCTATCTCGGACGCCGCGGCCTCAGACTGAGCCGACTCAGCTCCGCGTGGTGCTTCGGGTGCCGCCATCTTTTTCTCCTCTCCCGCGTCTTCTTCCCGCGGTCTCTTCCGTGGGCGGCCCCGTCCCCATGGTCTCCACCCTCCGACCAAGATCAGGAGGCGTACCTCAGCTGTTGACGGGCACGTCCTCAGGACACAGAAATACTTAGACTGGGCGGCCATTACTGTTCGCGCTCTCCAGCTCGTCTACGCCCACTCCACGCCCCTCTTCTCTTCCTGCGCTTTCCTCAGCGCTGCAATGGCGGCGAATTTTGGCGGCAAATGGCACAGCACACAGTCTTGCAATAAAGTACAGTCCAAGCACAGTAAATCACAGTCTCTAGGCACACATGACCTGATTCTTCAGGCTTAAGTAGATCCTGTTCGTGACGCCAAGTTGGAGCGCCCCCGCACCGCCGCAGGGCCGAGGGGTACCCGGAGCCGGGTCTCTAGGTCTCAGTCCTGGGGTTGTCACGGTGGCTAGACCCGGTCCGTGGCCCTGTCCGTCAGTGGGGGACGTCCGGTGAAATAGGTGGTAGTAATGGTAGCGATGTAACGGTGCGGTTGTGGGGTGTAAGTCGCGGTAAATAACGAGGACACCAGTTTGCAGTCTCTTTACCTCTTTACTGGAGATCTCTGAGTCCTCAGTCCAGAATACGGTTCACCAGGCTGCGCAAGTCCGGCCGGTCCAATGGCACCTCCAGAGTTCTCCTCTCAGGTGGAAATCTGTGCCTTCCTTCTAGCGCTATGTGTTGTAGTCCTTCCCTGCTGTGCTTACGGAAAGTAACCCCACAACGGTTGTGTCTGTTTCTTAAGTTCCCTCACAACTCGATTTGATGTTCCTCTATAATCCACCCCTTCCCTGTATTCAGGTTGGAATGGCACCCGTTTGTCAGGTAGGCCTGGAGTTCTTCCGGGACCCTAGAGACGCCCCTCTCCCGCAATTGCCCCCCAAGACTTCATAGGTGATATGTGGTAGACAGCCCGCCTGAGACCGACTGTCCTGCCGCTGTTTGGAGTATGGCTTGAAGCTGTATTCTAATCCACTCCCTCGGCGTTCCGGCCACCGGTATTGCGCCTCAGCAAGGTGCTGCCTCTTTCAGCACAACCCCTGCTGGTATTCTCCTTCTGCTTGATCTCGTTTCTCACTCAGCACAATCTGTCTCGCTTCTAGTCCTTTCCTTGAGTCCCGCCGCTTCCAGGAGCCTGCGCGGACCCGTTACGTTCTTTCAATGCCAAGCCTCTGCCAGGATCCCACCCCTGGCAGAGACCCTACAGTCTCTCCCTTCACAACACCCCCTGCCACAGGGTGTTGCTCCGTTCAATCCCGTCAGCGTTCTCTCTAACTTTCTGCCTGACCCCCAGTTTACCCACTATGGTGGGGAGTGGCCTAATGAATAGCACCCTTAGCTCCCCCCGGAGGCCCAGCTGTGAAACATATTGGTGTCTGTGATACCTGATTGGAGGAACTCCTTCGGTGCCATCGAACGTACCATGGCTCCCCTTAGCGGCGAAGCCACAGTACTGCAACGACCAGAACTCTGGGGCGCTGCAGAATCAGCAGGTGGTAAAACGCAGGTGAAATCAGCACAAAAAATGCTGGAAATCTGTGGTAAAAAAAAAAATTGGGGGATTCAGTACAGGGATTTTTTGTGCCCAGAAAACTACTTAAAAAAGGAACCTGTCACTAAGGAAAACTCTTTTCAATTAGTCTGTTACAAGCTCTAAAGTTAACTTCTCAGCTACTGCTATTTAAATACTTTATATAAGCAAACTATTGTGCCTCTCAGCTCGATTGGCCAAGTTCTCGCATGTGACAGCATCCTCAGTACCTTTTGTTCCAATCAGTTCATAAGAAAAAGAGAACAACTGGCTAATAGAAAAAAACACTAAAACTATAAATTATAGTAAACAAAAGATGAACTCCAACCTTTCATCATGGTTTTCTGCAAGTTCATGAAGCTATCATTCTTGTAAAAAACCTGCAGTGATCACTGGTGTTAATTTTCTCCTGATTTTCCATCAAATTGCAACATGAGGCAAAAAGAAATAAAAGGAAAGGAGATTAAGGGAGGAATTGCCGTGATCCTTTTTCTTTATATATACAGTGGGTACGGAAGGTATTCAGACCTCTTTAAATTTTTCTCTCTTTGCTTCATTGCAGCCATTTGGTAAATTAAAAAAAGTTAATTTTGGAGCTTCGCCCTTTCCATTGGTGGGTATCTAGGGGTTTAATTACCCTTAAACATCTTACTTCGCCATTCAATATTCTACTCACCAAACAAGAGTTCATCCAAAAGTACTCCCCACCTAACTGAAATATTGCGTATCATCCAAATCTTTCACTTAGCTGAGCAAATTTTAGGACATGGTGTCACCCACCGCCCATCAGGTTATGAGTAAAAATGTTTGAATGACCCACTGGGCAGGGGAGCTATCTCTTTAATATACTCAACCCTGAATGCAATATCAGAAGATGTAAAACTTAAATATATGACTCAATGGGAGAGAGACTTTAATATGATAATGTCCCCATTGGAGTGGCAAAAATGTTGCTGCTCTCTTTCTAAGGGTAGTCTCCAAACCTCCTTAGATGAGACATCCATCAAGCTCCTACATAGGACATATTTGGTTCCAAGCAAATTACATGCCATCTGCCCAAATTTATCGGATCGGTGTTTCAGGGGGTGTGGAGCCCTGGGCGACTTGAAACACACGTGGAGGGATTGTCCGATCGTATCCGCCCTTTGGCTAAGGATTAAATCTATTGTGGAGGAGCTATGTGGTGGGGTGATTCAATTAGATGCAACGGTGTTCCTACTGGGGGCCAGATACCCTGGCTTCTCCAATAAACTACATAATTTAGTCAATCAGCTGTTCCTGGCCACTAAGCTACACATTGCAACGAAATGGAAAACAACTACCCGATCTCTTTCTTCAGTAATTGACAAGATGAACACTATCATGCTATGTGAACGAATACAAGCTACAAGAGATGACTCATGGGAGCCCTACTATCAAGTATGGAGGCCGTGGATCGAAAGGAACTCTAGCAGTAATCTTGACCAAGTCTTATCACTATCACTATGAGGCTAATTTAATGTCCGATAGACTTCCTTGGACTCGCCCCTTGTGCCCAACCATTGATAGTATTCTGATACAGTAATAGATCTCTTATCCCCCCCCCCTCCTCTTGTCAACCACCTGTCTTCGTCTATGTGTTTAATTGTAGTATTGTTTAAAACTATCAAGGGTAATCTAGAATTGATTACACTTATGTATATTCCCCTGCGCGGGATTTTGTTGTGAAACTTTCTTGGTTTTTCTTTGAAAAATAAAAATTTATTGAAACTAAAAAAAGTAATTTTTTTTTTCTCATTAATATACACTCTGCACCCCATCTCGGCTGAAAAAAAAAAACAGAAATGTAGAAATTTTTAAATCTAATATATAAAGCTGAATGTGTGTATGTATGTGTGTATGTGTGTATGTATGTCCGGGATTGGCATCTGAACCGTCGCAGCTACAGCCACAAAACTTTGCACAGTCACACGTCTGGACCCCGAGAGCGTCATAGGCTATATTGTGAGTTGAAATTTTAACCCCGCGCTTTCCAATTCACCAAACAATTTTGCCCCTATCTACATAATGGGGGGGAAAAAGTGAAAGGAAAAGTGTTGGAGGCGTCGCAGCTACAGGCACAAAATTTTGCACAGTCACACAACTAGACAACGAGAGCGTAATAGGCTATATTGTGAGGTGAAATTTTAACCCCGCGCTTTCCAATTCACCAAACAATTTTGCCCCTATCTACATAATGGGGGAAAAAGTGAAAGGAAAAGTGTTGGAGGCGTCGCAGCTACAGGCACAAAATTTTGCACAGTCACACGTCTGGACCCCGAGAGCGTCATAGGCTATATTGTGAGGTGAAATTTTAACCCCGCGCTTTCCAATTCACCAAACAATTTTGCCCCTATCTACATAATGGGGAAAAAGTGAAAGGAAAAGTGTTGGAGGTGTCGCAGCTACAGGCACAAAATTTTGCACAGTCACACGTCTGGACCCCGAGAGCGTCAAAGCTATGTTGTGAGGTGAAATTTTAACCCCGCGCTTTCCAATTCACCAAACAATTTTGCCCCTATCTACATAATGGGGAAAAAGTGAAAGGAAGAGCGTTGGAGGCAAATTAACAGCTGCCAGATGTGAACAAGGGGGACTTAAAGAATGAGAGCGATGGCACCAAAGAGTATATACTGTACAGTTGCTAAGGTGGGGCCTCGACATGGGATAATCACCACACCACCACAGGGATATGAACACACACACAAAATGCGCCACACACTACCACGTGCTCGAACACATATACCACTCTCAGCGCACATTTCACCACACATACACCAACCTCGCCACATAAAAGTTGAAACACAAAAGTCGCCGCTCAAAACTCGCCACGCGCAAAACTCTCCACATGCAAAACTCTCCACACGTGCAAAACTCACCTCATGGAAAAATCTCGCCACACGCAAAACTTTCACACGCGGAAAAATTGCCACATGCACAAAAGTTGCAACACATGCAAAAGTTGCCTCACACAAAACTTGCACATACTCAAAAGGCACCACACATAAAACTCGGCACACGCAAAACTCGCCATGCGCAAAACTTGCTGCACACAACTTGCTACACTAACCTGTCACATGCAACTCGACACACACAAAGTTGCTACATGCATGTCGCCACACAAAACTCATCTCACAAAAGTCGCTACATGCATGTCGCCACACGCAACTCAACACACACAACTTGACACACGAAACTCGCCCTAAAACACACACAAGTCTGGTATTATCCTTCAAAAATAAAAATCTGATTAATAAGCAGACAAACTACAAGAGCAACAAATGTACCATATAGGAATCCGGCAGCTGTCAGTCACATGACCAGTCTATTATGTGTATGTGTGAGCTAATATATACTGCCAGGGGGTGGGCTTACTGTTGGCTGGGGATTTATCAGGCTGCCAATTTAGCTTACAAATACTGAGGTAAAAATACTGACCAAATAACGTGTGAACGAGGTCTAATACAGGAGGAGATGACATACAGATATATACTATATACAGGAGGAGATAACACACAGGTATATACTATTTACAGGGGAGATGACACACAGGTATATACTATATGCAGGAGGAGATGACACACAGATATATACTATATACAGGAGAGATGACACACAGGTATATACTATATAGAGGAGGAGATGACATACAGGTACATACTACATACAGCAGGAGATGACATACAGGTATATACTATATACAGAAGGAGATGACACACAGGTATATACTATATACAGGAGCAGATTACCTACAGGTATATAGTATATACAGGAGGAGATGACATACAGGTATATGCTATGTATAGGAGATGACATACAGGTATATACTATATACAGGAGGAGATGACACACAGATATATACTATATATAGGTGAGATGACACACAGGTATATACTATATACAGGAGGAGATTACATACAGGTATATACTATATATAGGAGGAGATGACATGCAGGTATATACTATATACAGGGGAGATGACACACAGCAGGTATATACTATATACAGGGGAGATGACATACAGGTATATTCTACATACAGGAGATGACATACAGGTGTATACTATATATAAGGGAGATGACAAACATGTATATACTGAGGTGAAAATGAGAGGTGTGAGGTGAAAATTAAAAGGTGTGAGTGCAAAATGAGAGGAGTGAGGGAAAATAGTGGAGTGATCGGAAAATGACAGATGTGAGGTCGAAATGACAAGTGTTAGGGGGGAATGAGAGGAGTGAGGGGGAAAATGAGAGGTGTGAGGGAGAAAATGAGAGATGTGAGGGGGAAAATGAAAGATGTGATGGGGAAAATGAGAGGCGTGATGGGAAAATAAGAGAAGTGAGGTGCTATAACTAACCACAGATATTTACTATGCCCAGGCAACGCCGGGCTCTTCAGCTAGCTTAGATTTACAATCTCCATGCTTTTCTCATGGTCAACTTTATGTGGCCTGTTCAAGAGTTGGAACAGCCAAAAATCTGTTTGTCTTTGCACCTGAAGGAAAAACTAAGAATGTCGTTTATCAAAAGGCTCTCGAATAAGTAGTAGAAGATTACTTCACATTACTTGGCCAATTTAGTTAAATCTGTGTGGAATATCTCTGGTGTTGAAATATATTTTGTAAAATGCTTCTATTAGCTTAGTTTTTGCCTTTTAATAATTACATTTCTATCTATTTGTTTTGTGTTTTTTTTGTGCAGAATAAATTTTGGTTAACACATTCTATTTTGCTAACAGCAGTTATTACCCCGGGCGAAGCTGGGTAGTACAGCTAGTATTTAATAAAAAAAGAAAACTGAAATATTACATGGTCATAAGTATTCAGACCCTTTGCTCACACACTCATATTTAAGTCACATGGTGTCCATTTCCTTGTGATCCTCTTTGAGATGGTTCTACTCCTTCATTAGAGTCCAGCTGTGTTTAATTAAACTGATAGGACTTGATTTGAAAAGGCAGACACCTGTCTATATAAGACCTCACAGCTCACATTGCATGTCAGACCAAATGAGAATCATGAGGTCAAAGGAACTGGCAAAGGAGCTCAGAGACAGAATTATGGCAAGGCACAAATCTGGCCAATGTTACAAAAGAATTTCTGCAGTACTCAAGGTTCCTAAGAGCACAGTGGCCTCCATAATCCTTAAATGGAAGAAGTTTGGGACCACCAAAAGTCTTCCTAGACCTGGCCGTCCAGCCAAACTGAGCAATCGTGGGAGAAGAGCCTTGGTGAGAGCGGTAAAGAAGAATCCCAAGATCACTGTGGCTGAGCTCCAAAGATGCAGTAGGGAGATGGGAGAAAGTTTCACAAAGACAACTATCACTGCAGCCTTCCACCAGTCAGGCCTTTATGGCAGAGTGGCCCAACGGAAGCCTCCCATCAGTGCAAGACATATGAAAGCCCGCATAGAGTTTGCTACAAAACACATGAAGGACTCCCAGACTATGAGAAATAAGATTCACTGGTCAGATGAGACGAAGATAGACCTTTTTGGTGACAATTCTAAGCGGTATGTGTGGAGAAAACCAGGCACTGCTCATCACCTGCTTAATACAATCCCAACAGTGAAACATGGTGGTGGCAGCATCATGCTATGGGGGTGTTTTTCAGCTGCAGGGACAGGACAACTGGTTGCCATTGAAGAAAATATGAATGCGGCCAAGTACAGAGATATCCTGGATGAAAAGCTCTTCCAGAGTGCTCTGGACCTCAGACTTGGCCGAAGGTTCACCTTCCAACAAGACAATGACCCTAAGCACACAGCTAAAATAACAAAGGAGTGGCTTCAGAACAACTCTGTGACCATTCTTGCCTAGCCTAGCCAAAGCCCTGACCTAAACCCAATTGAGCATCTCTGGAGAGACCTGAAAATGTCTGTCCACCAACGTTCACCATCCAACCTGACGGAACTGGAGAGGATCTGCAAGGAAGAATGGCAGAGGATCCCCAAATCCTGGTGTGAAAAACTTGTTGGATCATCTCTAAGAAGACTCATGGCTGTACTAGCTCAAGAGGATGCTTCTACTCAATACTGAACAAAGGGTCTGAATACTTATGACCATGTAATATTTCAGTTTTTCTCTTTTAGTAAACACTGTATGTGCGTATATACATACATACACACAGACAAAGACATGAACAGTCTATAATTTTAAGGGTAGGTTCATTTTAACATTAAGACATAGAATATAAAAAATACAATCCAGAAAATCACATTTTATAAATTATATACATTTATTTGCATTTTGCAGGGAGAAATAAGTGTGTGATCCCTCTGGCAAACAAGACTTAAAACTTGGTGGCACAACCCTTGTTGGCCAGCACAGATGTTTTTTGCAGTTGAGGTTTGTGCACATGTCAGGAGGAATTGTGGTCCACTCCTCTTTGCAGATCATCTCTAAATCATTAAGATTTTGAGACTGTCACTTGGCGACTCGGAGCTTCAACTCCCTCCATAAGTTTTCTATGGGATTCAGGGAGACTGGGTAGGCCACTCCATGACCTTAATGTGCTTCTTTTTGAGCCACTCCTTTATTGCTTTGGCTGTATGTTTTGGGTCATTGTGTTTCTGGAAGACACAGCCACGACACATTTTTAATTTCCTGGTAGAGGGAAGGAGGTTGTCACTCAGGATTTTACGGGACATGGCTCCATCCATTCTCCCATTCATGCGGTGAAGTAGTCCTGTGCCCTTAGCAGAAAAACACCCTTAAAACATAATATTTCTACCTCCATGCTTGATAGTTGGGACGGTGTTTTTTGGGTCATAGCCAGTATTTCTCTTCCTCCAAACACAGCGAGTCGAGTTAATGCCAAAGATCTCAAATTTTGTCTCATCTGACCACAGCACCTTCTCCCAATCACTCACCAAATCATCCAGGTGTTCATCGGCAAACTTCAGACGGGCTTGCACATGTGCCTTCTTGAGTAGGGGTACCTTGTGGGCACTGCAGGATTTTAAACCTTTATGGCATAATGTGTTACAAATGGTTTTCTTGGTGACTGTGGTCCCACCTGCCTAGAGATCATTAACAAGTTTCCCCAGTGTAGTTTTAGGCTGATATCTCACCTTCCTCATAAGCAAGGATACCCCACAAGGTGAGATTTTGCAAGGTGCCCCAGATCGATGTCGACTGACAGTCATTTTGTATTTCTTCCATTTTCTTACTATTGCACCAAGAGTTGTCTTCTCCTCACCCAGTGTCTTATGGTTTTGTTGCCCATTCCAGCTTTGTGCAGGCCTATGATCTTGTCCCTGACATCATTATAAAGTTCTTTGGTCTTGCCCATGTAGTAGAGTTTAGAGTCTGACTGATTAATTGAGTCTGTGGACAGGAGTCTTTTATAATTAAGGTGACTATGTAAGACAGCTGTCTTTAATGCAGGTAACGAGTTGATTAGGAGCGTCTAACTGGTCAGTAGGAGCCAGAACTCTTAATGGTTCTCACAGCAAAATGCAAATAAATTTATATAATTCATACAATGTGATTTTCTGGATTTTATTTTTGATATTCTATCTCTCATTGTTAAAATTAACCTAGCCTTAAAATTATAGACTGCTCATGTCTTTAGTGGGCAAACTTACAAATATATATATATACTAGATGGTGGCCCGATTCTAACGCATCGGGTATTCTAGAATATGCATGTCCACATAGTATATAGCACAGCCACGTAGTATATTGCCCAGCCACGTAGTATATTGCCCAGCCACGTAGTATATTGCCCAGCCACGTAGTATATTGGCCAGTTACGTAGTATATTGTCCAGCCACGTAGTATATTGCCCAGCCATGTAGTATATTGCCCAGCCACGTAGTATATTGGCCAGTTACATAGTATATTGCCCAGTCACGTAGTATATTGCCCAGCCATGTAGTATATTGCCCAGCCACGTAGTATATTGCCCAGCCACGTAGTATACAGCACAGAGCCACGTAGTATATTGCCCAGTGACATAGTATATTGCCCAGCCACGTAGTATATTGCCCAGCCATGTAGTATATTGGCCAGTTACGTAGTATATTGCCCAGTCACATAGTATATTGCCCAGCCACGTAGTATATTGGCCAGTTACGTAGTATATTGCCCAGTCATGTAGTATATTGCCCAGCCATGTAGTATATTGCCCAGCCACGTAGTATATTGCCCAGCCACGTAGTATACAGCACAGAGCCACGTAGTATATTGCCCAGTGACGTAGTATATTGCCCAGCCACGTAGTATATTGCCCAGCCACGTAGTATACAGCACAGAGCCACGTAGTATATTGCCCAGCCACGTAACATGTAGTATATTGCCCAGCCACGTAGTATATTGCCCAGTCACGTAGTATATTGCCCAGCCACGTAGTGTATAGCACAGCTTATGTAGTATATTGCCCAGCCACGTAGTACATAGCACAGCCCATGTAGTATATTGCCCAACCACATAGTATATTGAACAGCCCATGTAGTATATTGCCCAGCCACTTAGTATATAGCACAGCCCATGTAGTATATTGCCCAGCCACATAGTATATTGCACAGCCCATGTAGTATATTGCCCAGCCACGTAGTATATTGCACATCCCATGTAGTATAATGCCCAGCCACGTAGTATATTGCACAGCCCATGTAGTATATTGCCCAGCCACGTAGTATATTGCACAGCCCATGTAGTATATTGCACATCCCACGCAGTATATTGCCCAGCCACGTAGTATATTGCACAGCCCATGTAGTATATTGCTCAGCCACGTAGTATATTGCACAGCCCATGTAGTATAATGCCCAGCCACGTAGTATATTGCACAGCCCATGTAGTATATTGCCCGCCCATGTAGTATATTGCCCAGCCCATGTAGTATATTGCCCAGCCCATGTAGTATATAGCAATGTGGGCATCATATCCCTGTTAAAAAAATAAATAAATAAATAAAAAATAGTTATATACTCACCTTCCGGAGCCCCCGGATCCAAGCAAAGCGGTTACCGACGCTGCTCGTGCGCTTGATCTCGCGCATCTCGAGTGCATTGCGATCTCGCGAGATGATGACGTAGCGGTCTCGCGAGATTGCAGCATGGACCAGTTACCGGAGTGTCGTGAGCGGAAAGGCCTGTTGGGGCTGACGGACGGTGAGTATATAACGATTTTTTATTTTTTTTCAATTATTTTTAACATTAGATCGTTTTACTATTCATGCTGCATAGGCAACCTGAATAGTAAAAAGTTGGTCACACAGGGTTAATAGCAGCGGTAATGGAGTGCATTACACCGCGGCATAACGCGGTCCGTTACCGCTGCCATTAACCCTGTGTGAGGGCAGACTGGAGGGGAGTACGGAGCGGGCACTGACTGCGGGGAGGAAGGAGCGCCATTTTTCCACCGGACTGTATATATGTATATATATATATACATATATATATATATATATATATATATATATATATATATATATATATATACTGCATATATATTTTTTCTATGTTTAATTTTCCATTTCAGGGGTCTTTAGTGCTTAATGATACCTATTCATTGGCTTTCTATGAAACTGGCCCTAGATTATGTGCATGCATTTGTGCTTTAGGGTTCTGCAAAAACAAAATGAATGGTTTAAGTGCATTTCCAGGGTGCTATAAAAATATCAGTAATGGGAAATATATATCTAGATATACACACATATTCATTTTTATTTGTTGACTGCTCATAGAAATCTGTACCTTCATTTATGACTCAGCTTCTCCTCATTTCATGGTTGTAAACTAATAAATGGTCATTTAAATTCTGCCTAGATTTCTAGCACCAGCCATGGTTATTTATGCCATAAATAATAATAAATTCCATAAATAATTTTCGAAATTCATGATAAATAATAACCAGAGAGAACAGTTGTGAACCAGGCAAACATAAATCTGCTCCATTGCAAGTACATTCCAGGCTTAACGCACTTCCAGTAAATCCATTTTTGATTAATATTGCCTCCACCTTTTCCAGTTAACTAACTCACGGTAATACTGGCATCCTGTGCTTTGCTGAGCTGTGTGTTCTCCGTCAGATGGAAAAGTGAAGTCTCAAAACAATGCAGGTAATTTCATAAAGATGTTTTGTGATTTACTACACACCAGAACCTGGGATATTGGAGCGCTCAGGTCCTGGAGGTCAATACACACACTTCACCTTATAAACTTTGCTATAAATTCACCTTCATAATTGACAATTTACACACAACCATCGGAATCAGGCAATTTTGGTACTCCCATTCTCCAAGTCTATAGGAAACATGTAAGAAGGTTGTTTAAAAAATCTATGGAAAACAATATGTCATGAATCATTTCTGCAAAGGTTCAATAAATGGATGTATCCCACTCGTATAGATTTATTAGACTGACCTTGAGGCATAAAACCTTCTACTTTACACCAGGAATCAATACCTAGCCGTCAGGTCGGTATATGGATAAAGCTCGTAAAAGGAACATGGGGTGAGAAGGTGATCTTATATGGGACCTGAATTACTTCCATACAAAATGATATATGATAGGTGGCAATGGATTTGGTGGTGTAGTGATAAATTCCATTTGTGGCTGTAGATATATAGTCACTGATCAGATCACTTTAATTTACTAAAAGTGTTAACAGATATTTTGATATACACATGTCTTACCTTCAGGCTTATTCTGCATGTGGCCAGGTATTTATTTCAGTTAGATCCTTGTTCTATAGATGCCTTAAAATGACAAATTGTATCCAAGGCAAAGAACTGTATCGAAGGAACCATAGATGAATAGTAACACCTACTGAAAAATACAGACCTAAAACACCCAAGGCTGGCCATATACATTAGATGGCTGTTGGCCAAAGGATGCTTTGGCTAAGCGTTCAACCAACATCCATATCAGCCAACACTGGCATACACAGGAGCATATGCTTGGATGAGTGCTCCTGTGTTCTCTGTGGCAGAGCCGCCAACTGGCATGTTGGCCGGAATCTTCTCGGGGAAAACAATGCGATTGGCAATCCAAAGTCAGATCTGCGCACTTGATGTGTCTACCAAGCATCAGTCGGCCAGAGCCCCAATGAACATACCACCATCAAGTGAACTCATAAATATCAGCTAATTCAGGTGACAGCCATCCAGTGTTAATGAGGGCCATAAGGTTACAGCTAAAAGATACAAACTATCAAAAATATTTAAAATAATTAAGAATAATCCAAGATATGAAACAAAATTTATGTAAAGTGTAAATGCACTGTTGAAATATTCTAGCCCTCAAGAAATAAGCATCTGATGGCTCACCAACTGAAAGAAATGGGACTGTATTATTATTATTATTATTTATTGTTATAGCGACATTTATTCCATGGTGCTTTACATGTGTATCCCTCACACACAACATTCCAAAATATTATGCAAAAGGTATTTTTTTCTCATTTTCCTAAATGGTCGATGCAAATGATTCAGTACAATGTTCAAATCATCAATCGTTAGAGCATACATTACATTTCATTGGACAAACCTCCCAATGATAACAGTATATATTTTTTTCAAAACTAAAAGAAACTCAAAATGTGCTGTTCCAAATTTGTATGCTCAATAGAGTTTCCAAACATTTTATAGGTTGTTAAGAACTGAAAATGGTCATTTGTTGAATTTGCAGCATTAAGAGGTCACATTTACTGAAAAAAAAGTTTTATTTTCAATAAAAAACATCTTCACAGAACAAGTAACATATTGACATAGAACCCCTTCTTGGATTTCACCTTCACAATTCTTGCATCCATTGAATTTGTGAATTTTTAAATATTTTCTGTTTGAATTTCTTTACCGGCTGTCAAAATAGCCTCCGAGACCTGCTTGTTTTAATGTGAACTGCCTCACACCTTCAAAGGTCTTTTGCTTGAGGATACTCCAAAGGTTCTCAATAGGGTTGAGGTCAGGTGAGGATGGTGGCCACACCATGAGTTTCTCTCCTTTTATGCCCATAGCAGCCAAAGACTCAGAGATATTCTATATACACACCAGCTTCAGTCTCACACATGGCCATCAGCCCCATGTGGTGCAACCAGGAAGCATATATGACCTTTCTGACATCACCGGAGGACACCCCCTGTGATTTATGTGGTTAACCAGTCCCACCCATCACTTTCTGGTTAACCCTTAAAATCAAATTTACTAATATACAGGTTTGTGGGACTACAAGACCCAGCAACCTGTCCTGGATTCAGGTCGCAGCAGACCTCTGTCTGTGCAATACATACCTGTCTCCCAGTATACCACTAGTTGGTAAATCACAACAGATACACGAGATCATAGGAATTCATTTGATGTGGCTCAATAAAGGGCTTGTCACACTATAAGCTAATCTGATCAGCCTTTATGATGAAGTAAGGATTCATACACAGTTTTCTCAGGCATCTGTATTTTTAGATTGGCAAGTGGCCAGTAGGAGATAATGGACATGTTTTTGAGGCAGAAGCAGTAAATAAACAAGTGGATAATTGCAATGCATGCAAAGCAATTAGGTTAGTATGCATAGTAATCAAATACCAACAAAAGTATCAACAACTGAAAAATCAGTAACACTGTATTTGGTTTTCTTGGCCTTATTACTCTACATCCCGATAACTAAGGGGGCTTACACCACCCCCTATATCCTGATAACCAAGGGGTCTTACACCACTTCCTACATCCTGATAAGGGGGCTTACACCACTTCCTACATCCTGATAACCAAGGGGGTTTACACCACCCCCTACATTCTAATAACCAAGAGGGCTTACACCACCCCCTACATCCCGATAACCAAGGGGGCTTACACCACCCCCTACATCTGATAACCAAGGGGGCTTACACTACCTCCTATATCCAGATAATTAAGGGGGCTAACACCACCTCCTACATTCTGATAAGGGGGATTACACCATCCCCTACATCCTGATAAAAAGGGAACCTTACAGAAGGCATGTTTATGGTGTCAAGGTTTGCATGGTATGTTCAGGCTTGGTGTTTCTGGGGTTAATTTTGGTAGCCTCCCTTTGGTTTCTGTGAGGCTTTTTGTAGCCTCTTTGTGGACCCATGCTTTGTCAGTTATACTTTTGCCCTCGGCTGAGTAAGTCGACCCCTGGTTGCCTGTGCCTTGTGCCTGTGTTCTGATCCGTGTTTGGTTTTGACTTGGTCTGTCCCCTGTTGTGATTTTGCCTTTTGATTCGGTACTGTTATTTGCTCTCCTGGCTTTGACTTCTGTTGTGTCTTAGGTTACTCTATCTGTCTGCTCCTTCAGTACTTCCTCGTCCGTCCCGGTATTCTTGGCCCCGGCCTGCCTGACTATTCTTATCTGGTGCCCTGTTATTCCCAGGTGCCCCGTAATTCCTTAGTGCCCCGTGGTTCCCTCTCTGTTATGATCCTTAATGGCTGAGGATCACAAATAGACCAGCAAGTGAATAAACTAAGGACGAGCTCTAGGGAGATGGTAACTGGACTGATCGCAAAACTAAACCTATCCAACACAACTAGAGGCAGCCGGTGAACGTGCCTAAAAAATTCCTAGACGTCTCGAGCCAGCCTGAGGAACTAGCTACCCCTAAAGAGAAAGAAAGACCTCGCTTGCCTCCAGAGAAATAATCCCCAAAGATACAGAAGCCCCCAACAAATATTACCGGTGAAGTAAGAAGAAGGCACATACACAGGGATGAAATCAGATTCAGCAAAAGAGGCCCACTAGTACTAGAAAGCAGAAAATAGAGCAGGGGTCTATGCGATCAATAAAAACCCTTACAAAATATCCATCCTGAGATTTCAAGAACCCACACACCAACTAACGGTGTGTGGGGAGAAACTCAGCCCACTAGAGCAACCAGCAAGCGAGGGCATTACATTTTAGCAAGCTGGACAAGAAAACATGATAAACACTGCTGATCAAAAAATGAGCAAACAAAACTTAGCTTATCCTGGATGGACTGGGAGCAAGGTAGTCAGAAGGAATCTGAGTAGCACTGATTACATCGACAGCCGGCAACAAGTGCAAGTAAAACAGAGCTATATAGGAACCTCCCAGAGG
Organism: Ranitomeya variabilis; assembly: GCF_051348905.1. NCBI lineage: Eukaryota > Metazoa > Chordata > Amphibia > Anura > Dendrobatidae > Ranitomeya > Ranitomeya variabilis. The sequence goes on along the minus strand of NC_135236.1, from coordinate 230,986,316 downwards.
ATAACGAACCAGCTGATAGCCAGAGACCAGCAGGATAACAGACAAAGCCACCAGGGGGAGCCCAAAGCAAAAGTCACACCATACCACCAGTGACCACAAGAGGGAGCCTGAACACAGAGTTCACAACACCTCTCCCCTCATTACCCCGGGAGTCTCCAGCGCGCTCCGCTGTTTCCTCCGGCAGCCTTGCGCTTAGCCCCGCCTCCGTCCCCCGTGACCCGCTTTCACGTGCCGCAGGTCCTTTCTCCACATCCTCTTCACCCGTCTGGCTTACCCAACGGCACTGCCGCACTGCTGACGCTGCCCTCAGTCCCTGGTCAGCGGGGGATCCGCAGTCCATCCTGGCCATCGGTGTCTCTGGTCTGCCACAGCTTGGACCGCTCAGGCTCCTGGTGAGTTCTTGCCTGACGGTCCGTGATATATCGCCTGTCATGATTACATGGAAGGCGGGTATGAACTGAACGCTCCCCAATTTTGCAATGTTTGTTGTGTAATGATTTTGTGTTAATGGCATTTTACAGTTGGCAGTGATCGCCCTGATGATCATTTTTATGAACATTTTGAGTGCTAATATGCCCAGCTATCATTTCTCATTAAAGGGGTTGGCCACTCCTATATTTTGTTGGTGGAAGTGTGACACCAAGTTCTGCTGCCAATCATCTGCCACCATCGCTGGCAGGAAGTCCTCGGATGCTGCCAGAACACAGCAGCTCCGTGATATCTATAGTGTATTGGTGCAAAAAAGTCCAGAAAGGAATAACAAAATCTTTATTAAATATAAATACAACAAAACAAGGAATACAAAGGAAATAGTGGGTTAAAAACTGCAAACATGATGCATAGTACACATGAAGACAGGGCACACACCCCACATCAACAGGCAGGCTAAGCAAACTGGGGATATAGAATCATATTAATCACTGCGCACTCCGTAGACATAATCCCAGGTAGTAACTACTCCATAGACAGAGCCCGCAATAATAGGTAGCCAAGTAGTGCACATTACCAAAGTTTACCCAGATAAGTACCTTGCCAGCTGACGACGTGGGGAGAGCGCCCGCTCCAGATCCACCCCGACGCGCGTTTCGGAGATGTCCTTCCTCAGGGGGCGTCCAATTTGTCTGTGGTTTTGCTTTTGCAATTTTTGGTGTGTCCTACAAATACTCCATAAACAGGCGTTAGTTACCTCTTATTTACATCTATGTGACATCATGATTAGAGGTTTTATATGGTTCTGCCTGTTTTGTTTTCCTTGCCTTTATCTATAGTGTATTGCAGATCCAAGTTAATAGGGGAGGATCTGCAGTACCTGGCTGCGGTCGCTATAGTTTTGATGGAACTGCAGTGTTCTGGCAGCATCCGAGGACTTCCAGCCACCGCCGGAAACAGGTGATCGGATAATAGGCCATCAATAAAAAGTAGTGGACAACCTCTTTAATAGTATGTATTATGTACTGTAGATATAAAACACATCATTGCTTGTTGGCATCTCTTACTAACCAGGGATATGAGACTGATAAAATATAAATTGAAAGAGAGAAAAGCAAAAACAAATGATTGTATGAATGATTGTTAGTACAAATCCTCCCCAGTCATTGCAATGATAGCTTGCGATAATGTCAATCAGCCCTGGTTAGGGGCCATTTATCTTACTGAGTAAAATGACAGAGGAATGCAAAGTAAGAAATCTCTCTGAAATGGCATTTCTATCCAACATATTTCCAAAGTTTGCTAACAGATGTAACAGTTTTATTCTGGGTGAGATGCCAGTATTTGTGTCTAGTCCACATTCGTGCTAAGATTACCAGATGATTTGTTCCACTTAATATTGTCTGAGCTAAAAATTACTTTGCATATGTCTTCTTTTAGTGGTTTAGCCCTGGGAATTTCACTTGTCAGCTGTTACACTGCGGTGCTGGATAAGAAAAGAAGAAAGTTCAAGAAAAGTGCAAAGAGTAATTAAAGGCATGTCCCTAAAGTGTGCATTTTGTGGTCATACTACATTACTATTTTGCTACTGTCATAAGTGGAAAATAATTTAAAGATAGATAGATGACAGATGGATAGATAGATAGATAGATAGATAGATAGATAGATAGATAGATAGATAGATAGAAAGCTAACGGACAATACTCTATACTCGTCCTTCTAGACCTGTTCTCTGCTTTTGACACAGTTGACCAATGCCTCCTACTACAGATCCTCTTCTCCTTTGGCATCAAAGACCTCGCCCTATCCTGGATCACCTCATACCTTTCCAACTGCACATTCAGAGTCTCCCACTCCCACACTACCTCCTCATCCCACCCTCTCTCTGTTCGAGTTCCCTAAGGCTCTGTTCTAGAACCCCAACTCTTCTCAATCTATACACTTGGTCTGGGACAACTCATAAAGTCCCATGGATTCCAGTACCACCTCTATGCTGATGACACTCAGATCTACCTCTCTGGCCCAGACGTCACCTCTCTACTGTCCAGAATCCCTGAGTGACTATCAGCCATATCCTCTTTCTTCTCCTCTTGCTTCTTCAAACTCAATGCGGACAAATCTGAACTTATCATCTTTTCTCCATCTCATAGATCTCCCTTACCTGACCTATCTATCGCAATTAACGACATCACACTTTCCCCCGTATAGGAAGTCCGCTGCCTTGGAGTAACCCCTGACTCTGCCCGTCCTTCAAACCGCACATCCAAGCTCTTTCCACCTCCTGTCGACTCCATCTCAAAAATATCTCCAGAACCCGTCCTTTCCTCAACCGTCAATCTACTAAAAAGCTTGTGCATGCCCTCATCATCTCCCGCCTCGACTACTGCAACATCCTTTTCTGCGGCCTCCCTGCTAACACCCTTGCACCTCTCCAGTCCATCCTTAACTCTGCTGCCAGACTAATTCATCTCTCTCTTCACTACTCCTCCGCTTCCCCCTCTACAAATCTCTTCACAGGCTCCCATTTCCTCAGCGTATCCAGTTCAAATTACTAATACTGACCTACAAAGCCATCCATAACCTGTCTCCTCCATATATCTCTGAACTACTCTCCCGATATCTTCCCTCACGTAATCTCCGGTCCTCCCAAGACTTCCTTCTCTCCTCCACACTTATTCACTCCTCACCCAACCGCCTCCAAGACGTCTCCCGAATATCCCCCATCCTCTGGAATTCTTTACCCTAACACGTCCGACTATCAACCACATTAGGATCCTTTAGACGGAACCTGAAAACCCACCTCTTCAGGAAAGCCTACAGCCTGCACTGACCCCGCTGCCTCCTCATCACTACCGGAGCTATCGCCTCACCAACACCGGAGATCCTGCAACCCTCAACCTACTGTCTCCTTCCCCACCATCTTGTAGAATGTAAGCCCGGAAGGGCAGGGTCCTCTGTATCAGTCTGTAATTGTTAGTTTGCTTACTGTAAGTGATATCTGTAATTTGTATGTAACCCCTTCTCATGTACAGCACCATGGAATCAATGGTGCTATATAAATAAATAATAATAATAATAATGTTAATAATATTAATAGATAGATAGATAGATAGATAGATAGATAGATAGATAGATAGATAGATAGATAGATATGGGATAGATAGATAGATAGATAGATAGATAGATAGATAGATAGATATGGGATAGATGGATAGATAGGTAGATAGATATGGGATAGATAGATAGAAAGATAGATAGATAGATAGATTAAAAAAAGAGTTGAAAAAACAGCACAGTTTAATAGCTCATGTGGTGACGTTTCGGTCCTGGGTACAGACCGTTTTCAAGTGTACCCAGGACCGAAACTTCGCCACATGAGCTATTAAAGAGCACTTTGTAACTTTGGACTTGGTGTGCTGCCTCAACTTTTTTGAAATTAGATAGATATGGGATACATAGATAGATAGATAGATAGATAGATAGATAGATAGATAGATAGATAGATAGATAGATAGATATGGAATAGATAGATAGATAGATAGATAGATGATAGATATGGGATAGATAGATAGATAGATAGATAGATAGATAGATAGATAGATAGATAGATAGATAGATAGATATGGGATAGATAGATGATAGATAGATATATATGGAATAGATAGATAGATAGATAGATAGATAGATAGATAGATAGATAGATAGATATGGAATAGATAGATAGATAGATAGATAGATAGATAGATAGATAGATAGATAGATAGTTATGGGATAGATACTGTAGATAGACTTCAGTTCAGCTGATTTGATGTACGCATTTCTAAATCCGTTAAAGCCAGTGTAAATTTTCCAATATTCCCATAAAAGTATTTTTTTATGAAATGGCAGAATATTTCCATATTTCCTCACGGCTAAGTAACTTAATTTCCTCAGACTCACCAGTTTTCAGTAATAATATCCGCTCCTTACATCCCATAGCATGCCATGTAGTAATTGGTTTATACCTTCATCCTTTAGCTAATGCCGCCCATTACATTTTCCCACTGCTGCGCTTTGCGGCATTATCTGGCTGTGTTACATAGCGAGGGCTAAACGCGGTAAATGTAGGATTAGGAGTCAGCAATCGTCACACTGTTCCTAGTAAATACAGCCCTTATGAAAATGCCTCCAGGCAAAACCAGAACACAAAGTGGATGCTTCATCCCAGAAAGAAAACATTATTACATTCCTCATTGAAGTGACCCCCACACAGAAAGAATGTGTGTGGGAACCCACCTACTCACCAGCGATAGCTGTCATTTCTGCTCAGGCTCACACACACAAACAAATTAGCAGTTATGGCAGCCATGATCTCATGTAAACTTTTCCAGCCTACATCATTTCCTTGGACTTTTCCCTTGAATAATTAATGAATATGAGGTTTTACTAGAAAGTCTTTCTATATTTAGCAATTCACCTCCATGACACCGCGCCATCACTTAACAAGGGCTGATAAAATAACACTGCAGCAATCTAAGGACAAGAGCTCATTCCAAGGGCCATTAGGTGGCTGCTGCGGCAGTAGTAGGACGCCATCTGTCCGCATTGGAGAGGCTTCTGATGCTCCTGGCATTGTGTATACCATGGAACGCCACAAACATGAGCAGGACTGCAACTAAAATGTGCTAGTAATAGAATGTGGATTGAATAATACAGAATAAACTCATTTGAAATAATCAGTTTTCCAATAAAAAGTAAAGCAGGTGATCCTCATTGTAGAGCCACACGAGCAGGAGTCTAGGGGGCTTTATACATAGTAGGTGGAATTCACTGGGTGGGTGGTTGGCCACTGTCACAGCAGCCCTGTCTGACTGAGCTGCATACTGTGCCACCTACTACCAGTCCAGCCGGTACGCAGAGGCAGTATTCAGCTTCCTTATGCAGTTGGTGCTTGCAGTTTAGAATCATGTTATCACTGGTATAACATACAGATGGCCTTATAAACATATACCTACATTTTTCTACCTTTTTTCTCTACTAATTTATTTCACCAGAGTCCCATAAATAGAATAAACTTATCTGGACGTGATCCACAGCCAGTGCCCAATATCTTCCTGACAAAATATATGTGTAAGATGGCGAGCAGAGTTCAGACCCACCTCCCAAAACAGATATTACTTTAAGGGGCGGGCCTCTGCTTGCCACATTCTATCCTTATAATGCAGGCTGGCAGTGCACTCTGTTGTGGCTCATTACTTCTCATTAGAGCCAGTGAGGGAGCACACTGTCACTGTGCTTTGAGAAGAATATTGCATAGTAAGAAAACAGATCATACTGAACATACGTCGGAATTGACAACCGATGCATGCTCAGTAGAGCGGCAACTAGCCTAACTCCTGAAACGGATGTCAATGATAACGCTTCCTTTCAGGGTAGGGACAGAGGCTAATATGACCGCAGGCTCTGTACCCTGATGACATCCCCTTTCAATATCCTACCATACACTGACAATTGTCAAACGAAGTGTCATCAAAACGGAAATAGGTAGAAAAAATATAAAATAAAGCAGTTAGATTTTTAATTAAGCCATATTAGAAAAACTATTATGTTATTAAAGTAAATAGAGAGCAGTTTTGGATGTAAATCAATATTAATTTCAGGCTCCCACTTTAATGGCTCATATGCAATAATTAGTAATAGCATTTACTGTAGTAAACTGATAACACGATATATCATGGTTAACTTCTAAATATTCCTAATTGCCTGTGACTAAAATATGAAACAAGCTGAGCATTTAATTAATAAATTATACAGTGCTATAATTATAGAATATTTGAATTGTGAAACCCGTTGGAGTCAATACATTTCATACAGCCCCACCCAAAACGGTCTCCACTCCAAGACTCCAAGCCACAGGCCTACCCTACCTCCTGCTCTCAGGAATAATTTTGAAATCTTTTAGATTTAGCAAAGTAGCATACACATAATAGAGGATTTACAATAGACAATTGTCATCTAAGCTAAGGGATGGCTCGGCCACAGCCAAATATGACCCATAAGCCTTCCTGTAATAATAAGATTTCTGCTCATTTCAGCAGTATGGTGTAGATGTGTGCTGTCATATAGCCCATGTCATTATTCGGTCACAAAGCTGCATAACGTTTCCTGCATTGTGTTTTGATCTATTCCTGTACGTGTCATCTACAGGCATGTCCCTCATCCATAAATCTCCTGTGCATTGAGCAATGAAACCCTGCAGCAGGCGGGTGAGCAATCGATTGTGCTGGTAGTCTGCTGGAACTGCAGGTTTGGGATCATAAGGAAGACAAATGTACAGAGGCGGCATGAAGGATTACATCATTCTGCTGACACCGAAGTCTACAGACTCAGTCCATAGGATGGGGATTTAAGCTATGGGTTTGCCAAAGAGCAGCTTTCAACAGATGATCAGTTATATCTTTCTTTGGCCAGGTTATTATTATTAATATTATACATTTTTATAGCGCCATTTATTCCATGGCGCTTTACATGTGAAAGGTTCTAGGGAAAGAAGGCTTCTAAATAAAGGGGAAAACAAATATTAATATAAAAATACGCTAATAAATGGTCTCATCTTAAGAAAGTTGACAGCACTTAATTTTTTATTTACGTTATTTTATTATCACTTTATACCCAGATGTAAAGAAGGCAGTAAAAAGTCTCTTCTAGGAGATGTAAGGCCATGTTCACACAGTGCGTTTTTTACTGCAGAACCGCAGCGGTTTTGCCGCTGCGGTTCCGCAGCTGTTTTCCATGCAGGGTACATTACAATGTACCCCTATGGAAAACAGGAACCACTGTGCACACGGTCCTGAATTTCCCTTAAAAAGCCGCGATGAATCGGTGCGGGAAAAAAGAAGGAGCATGTCACTTCTTTCCCCGAAACTGCAGCGGTTCTGCACCCATAGACCTCCATTGTGAGGTCAAACCCGCAGTAAAACCCGCAGATCAAAAATATATCTGCGGGTTTTATTGCAGTTTGTGGTGCAGAACCGCTGCAGCCGGAAGTGCGGGGAAGCGGCCGGAAGTGCGTCGGCGGAAGTGCTTGGGCGGAGAGACATGGAGGCGTACCGTCGCATGGGGATCGTGTCGGCCGTTTGATTGAATTGGTATGTGTGTGTGTGTGTGTGTATGTATGTGTGTGTGTCTGTGTGTGTGTGTGTGTGTGTGTGTGTGTGTGTGCGTGTCCCCATGTGACGCTAGTGCCACCATTGTGCTAAGTCGCCGTATGGGACTACGACTCCCATCCGGTATAGGATGGGAGAGTTGTCCCTGTGTCCGGCGACTTAGCACAATTGTAAAGTTACACAAAACACCTACACACAATACACATACATGACACACAGTACATACAACACATAACATAGAGTATATACTCACCAACAGCACACTTGTAGGCGAAGCCCTCGATCCTCCAGGAAAAAATCACAAAATAAAAAATCAAATTCATACTCCCTGTCCGCAGAATCCATAAAACGAGTGTCCCACGCCGATCCCCTGCTCTCCGGCGATACACTGCCAGGAGCGAAGCTCCTAGCAGTGTATCGCGTACTGTTCCGGAGTTCAATGACTCCGGCGTCTCGGTTAACAGCAGTACAGCTGCGTTGAACTTTCCCACGCAGCACTGCCGTTAAGCGAGAGTGCCGGGGTCAATGACCGCCGGTAAACTCGCTCGCGCATGCGCAGTGACACACCGACAGGAACTATGGCTCCTGTCAGTGTGTTGCTGCAGCCGTGGAGAGCAGACATGTCTCTGGATGTCTGTTCTCCATGGAAAATCTTCGTGGGATACGTGGCACTTAAATACGTGGCAATTAAATACGTGACACGTGGCACTTATACGTGATACGTGTCACTTAAATACGTGATACGTGTCACTTAAATATGTGGCACGTGGCACTGAAATACGTGATACGTGGCACTGAAATACGTGGCACTTAAATACGTGGCACGTGGCACTTAAATACGTGGCACGTGGCACTGAAATACGTGATACGTGGCACTGAAATACGTGATACGTGGCACTGAAATACGTGGCACTGAAATATGTGATACGTGGCACTGAAATACGTGGCACTGAAATACGTGATACGTGGCACTTAAATACGTGGCACTTAGGCTATGTTCACATTTGCGTTGTGCACCGCAGCGTCGGCGCCGCAACACACAACGCAAACAAAAACGCAGCAAAACGCATGCACAACGCTGCGTTTTGCGCCGCATGCGTCCTTTTTTTGATTGATTTTGGACGCAGCAAAAATGCAACTTGCTGCGTCCTCTGCGCCCGGATGCGTGCGCTGCAGTGACGCATGCGGCGCAAAACGCAAATGCGACGCATGTCCATGCGCCCCCATGTTAAATATAGGGGCGCATGACGCATAGCTGGATAGAGCTGGATCCGCGGGCTGTGATCTGGCCTACGCTCCGCACTCTGCGGAGCGCTGTCATTCAAAACACGTCCACTCATTTTGGTGTTTAGTCCCAAAATGGAGGATGGAAGAAGAAAAGGGTTGGACAAGGAAATGACATCATTTCTTTTTTTTTTTCCCCCACTGCAGTTAAAGCTTTATTTGTGTCAAACACAGACAATCTGCAGAGAAAACTGCATAAAAAACCGCACTAAAAACCGCATCAAAAACCGCATCAAAAACGCACCAAAAACGCACCAAAAACGCACCTGCGTTTTCTGCCAAGAGCTGCGGTTTTTGTCCTGAAAAAAAAAGGATTGAAATCAGGATCGTGTGAACATACCCTAAAAGTAAAAGTATTCTTTTCATAAAGTATCTTAAATAGTTACCAATATAAAGTCAATTGTACTGCAATATATACAGTAGTAGTAGAGTTCTGTCCTGGTGACACCACTCATGTTAAGGCCGGTTTCACACGTCAGTGGCTCCGGTACGTGTGGTGACAGTTTTCTCACGTACCGGAGACACTGACTCACGTAGACACATTAAAATCAATGTGTCTCTGCACATGTCAGCGTGTTTTCACGGACCGTGTGTCCGTTTGAAAAACACGGGGACATGTCAGTGTTCGTGGGAGCGCACGGATCACACAGACCCATTAAAGTCAATGGGTCCGTGTAAAATACATACCGCACACGGATGCTGTCCGTGTGCAGTCCGTGTGCCATGCAGGAGACAGCGCTACAGTAAGCGCTTTCCCCCCAGCGTGGTGCTGAAGCCGCCATTCATTTCTTCTCTCCAGCAGCGTTCGCTGGAGAGAAGGAATGAAAAATCATTGTTTTTTTATTTTTTTTGTGTTTAAAATAAAGATCCTTGTCACCACCCCCCTCCCACCCCCTGTGCGCCCGCCCGCTGGAAATAAAATACTCACCCGGCTCCCTCGATGCTTCCCCTCAGCGTCGCAGCTCTTCCTGTATGAGCGGTCCACCCATAGGGGTGGAGCCACATATTCATCACTGCAATGAGCGGTACCACGTGACCGCTCATACAGGAAAAAGCTGCGGCGCTGAGAGGAAGCATCGAGGGAGCCGGGTATTTTATTTCCAGCGGGCGGGCACACAGGGGGTGGGAGGGGGGTGGTGACAAGGATCTTTATTTTAAACACAAAAAAAATAAAAAACAATGATTTTTCATTCCTTCTCTCCAGCGAACGCTGCTGGGAAGAAGGAATGAATTCCGGCTTCAGCACCAGATGCAGGGGACAACGCTTATCTCTAGCACTGTCTCCTGCACGGTCCGTGTGGTACCCAGTCGGCACACGGGCGGCACACGGCTGCCGCACGTGTGCCACACAGATGTGCCACGTGAGCACACGGATCGGATAACTCCGGTACCGGTTTTTCCGGTACCGGAATTATCTGGACGTGTGAGACTGGCCTAAGGTTGCCCGAAACTGCCAATTTCAGGGGAGAGAAGGATTTAACAGTGGCATCTGTCTTCCTATACAGAACACATGCATGATTAGTGAGGCTTGCAGGTGTAGGGGTAGGTCAGGAGAATCTGAATGACAATATGATGATATGTATGGCCACCTTAAAGGTGTTAACCAGACATATACAGTTGATAGTCTATCCAGAGCAAAGGTAATCAATATCAGATAGGTTAGGGTCCGAAACCCGGCACCCCCACTGATCAGCTCTTAAATAAGAGCTCACCAAACTCATTTGCACGTTTTCAGCAGCGGTCCCTACACATTGATAAAGCAGTGGTGTTCAGATCCATTCATGCTTATATCTAGCCATTTTCAGAGCTAATAACAGCTGTTTAGCGGGAATGCTGCGAATTGGACCCCAACCAATCTAATACTGATGACTTATACTAAGGATTGGTCGCCAATATTAAATGTTTGGACAACCCCTATAAAATTGCAAAGTAGCCCTTTAAGGTTGCAGCATCTGGTGTGACTGTGGCCTTACTGTGTGCTGGAGTATCCACCAATACTAGTGACTCCAAAAAGTAGTATAACAAGTAAGTAGACTAATTTATTTAAGTGCAATTGAATTCTCCTCAAATATTACAAAAAAAAAATCGTATTCTCCAGAATTCTGATTTTTTTCGCAATTCGTACCACACTAATTCATCAAAATGACGACCAAATGTCCGCCATTTTATTGAAATGTAGAGGTCCAGCAAAAGATAAAAAAAAAATTTAAAAAATTATAATAATTACCTCACCACTCACTTGTCCAACTTACCTTACAGCTCTCCATCTAGTCCTCTGCGCCTATTCTTTTTGCTTCCCCGTTGTGCGCATCTTTTTCGGCCTTCTTCACCCCATTGCATGCGTCTTTTTCGGCCTTCTTCACCCTATTGCATGCGTCTCTTCGGCCTTCTTCACCCCATTGCATGAGTATTTTTGGCCTTCTTCGTCCTGTTGCATGCGTCTTTTTTGGCCTTCTTTACCCTGGTGCGTGCGTTTTTTCCGGCCTTCTACACCCCATTGCGTGCGTCTTTTTCGGCCTATTTCACCCCGTTGTATGCGTCTTTTTCGGCCTATTTCACCCCGTTGCGTGCATCTTTTTCAGTCTTCTTCACCCCGTTGCGTGCATTTTTCGGCCTTCTTCACCCCGTTGCGTGCATTTTTCGGTCTTCTTCATCCCATTGCGTGCGTCTTTTCGGCCTTCTACACCCCATTGCGTGCGTCTTTTTCGGCCTTCTTCACCCCGTTGTATGCGTCTTTTTTGGCCTATTTCACCCCGTTGCGTGCATCTTTTTTGGTCTTCTTCACCCCGCTGTGTGCGTTTTTTCAGCCTTCTTCACCCCATTGCATGCGTTTTTTCGGCCTTCTTCACCCCGTTGTGTGCATCTTTTTCGGTCTTTTTCACCCCGTTGCGTGCGTTTTTTCGGCCTTCTTCACCCCATTGCGTGCGTCTTTTTCGACCTTCTTCACTCTGGGGTGCGTCTTCTGGCTGACTACACCTCTGACGTCCTTGTGAGCTGTGCCATTAACACGCCCGTAGTGAAGTCAGAACATTATGATGTCCATAGACCTCAAGCGACACATGTAGTAATGTTGGGACAGGTGAGCAGTGAAGTTACTGTTATTTATTTGACATCCTATGTTTATTATGTTCTGGGGTCTGGAGAGAATAACTTTGATGTGAATTGAATTTCCCTGATTAATTTGTGTGATTTATGAATTCTAATCCCATCCGCTCATCTCCACTAGTAACCACCTCACTTTTATCTGACCTTCTAGAAAATAGGAGCAAATACCTAGAGCTAAACAATAACAGGTTTATGGCACGTACTAGATTATATATAATAACAGTATTACTCAGCTGCCATATTATTAGCAATGTAAGCATTGCACCTCTGAATCACCGCCCGGACTCTCACGTCCGGCTGATGAGGACATACAGACACACTTTTGTGTACAGACGGCATTATCTGTCTGCCCAGGAGCAGAGGCTCAGGTGAGGTGGTAAGGGATGGGGTGGAGGACAGGAATGCTTGCACAATATTCGTCATCCCGGTTTCTATGAGAATAAACAGCCTCTCCTTACTCTTGCTGATGTTTACTTTGTAACTCCACCTTCTCCTGTTAATCTTATTCATGAACATCACCATTAACCCCTCTGGAAAGAGTCGCATGATAACGACGGGGATAATGAATGGGTGTGATGAATGCAATTATTCTGCTGCGTCATGAGATATGCTTGGAAGAGTTGATTATATAGTTTTCCAGTTTCAGAAAATAAAGCTTATTCTTTGTTTATTGAAAAATTATACCACTTTTTATGCACTTTTTTATACTAATTCAATTCAGTGTTTTAAGATCTTCATGCTCAGGAGGAAAGATTAGAGGCATGTGCTGGTTTCACCCAATTTACAGACCAGACTAGTAAATTGTAGGCAGCTCCTGCACCTGTCCGCTATGTGCAGGGGCGAACACAAAGAAAGTCAGGCCTGAAATTAGCTGACATGAATGGTCCGCAAAATTTACTGCTTGTCTGACCTTAGGAGGCGTTATATGACTACCGATCACAATATGTTTGAAGAATTGTATGTCTTTCAATCTATTTACAAAGACAGAACCAACTTCAGATTTGCATGGAAAGATCGGTAATATAACACTCAGTGCACGTAGGCTGCCATTATTGTTGACAGTATCGGTCCTGTTTACACAGGACGATGTGCTGCCGAGATCGATGATCTATTATGGAAGCCAAGAGATCATTTTACCAGATAAACAAGCGTTTTGCTACTCCATCATGTGAACGCACTGCACATTTATTGGGAAAGCAGCATTACTAGGATGGCTCGATCACAATAATCGCACAGTTTAAACCCACCTTTAGCGTAAGGCTATGTTCACATTAAGTTTTAGGTTGCTGTCAGAGGCTTACATCTGACGCTGAAAGGCTATTGACTTTAAAGATACATATGGAGCCACATTGTGCTCTGCCGGACATCGATTTCAGAGGTATCCACCTATATGAAGCAGGCAGCAAAGAACAGTCAGCCATGTGAACATAACCTAAAGCTGAAATCACACATGAAGTTTTTGTGATTTTTTTTTAGTCAAATACAAAAGTGAAATAACATTAATTTTACTTTATTCCAACTTCCTTGGTCAATGTGGCCAGTACTGAAAAACACTGAAAGAAGTGACATGCTCTATGTCCAAAAAACGCAGCAAAGCACAAAATACTGATTACAGAAAAAACCAATGTGTGTGCATGAGATTTCTGAAATCTCATAAGCTTTGCTGGTACTGTATAAAGTAGCTGAAAATTAGCTTAAAAAAGCAGCAAAAATGCCCTGTGTGAACTTACCCTTACAGTCAGGTTCCCACTCAGTTGGGAAATTAGTATATGAAAAAAAAAAAGGAAAAATGAAGACCACTATGGTCTGATACCAAATACTTCAGATATCATCAGGGGGTCTAGGAACTCCAGGGCAAGAAAAATTGTTTTGATGAAGTTTAAAAAAACCAACAACACACAACAGCAATGTATTCTGACACTGCAAACTGCACATCGGATTCCAGCCTGTAGCAGATCATTAATGACAGGGTCGTGATGAAGACTGGCCCTAAAAGCAGACATTAGGCTACAAGGATTATAAGAAGGAACTACAACACCATGACTGCCTATCATAATTAGCCCACCAGAGAATCTCAGAACAGGGAAATATTCTAATGGATCACACACCAAAAATATTCAACAGATTTATAGCACGGAGCCAGTGATTGACGATCTACAAATAGAAAGTTGGGAAAACATCTGTGAACTTCGAATTGCGCTTAGAATGAAAATTATTTGACCTGTACTGTGACGATAGAAGCGAATCAGTGGCGGAAGTGAACCACTATGGCAGCCGCTCATTGTATACAATATACACTAAGTAATGGAGATTTAAACCAGTTGGTACATTGCTCCTTGTCAGAAAGGAGAAGGCATTTTAGGGTTAATTCTGAGTCCCTGGCCAGTTATATTTAGCCGTCAGCTTCATGAACTTTGTAAAAAACGAAACAAATGGCGTCCATGCACGAACAGGTGCACTCACTGGGAAAACTCTCATTGACAAGTTATTGTAACAGCAGCAGCTGTGCAGGCTCCTGGTCTGGGTTACAGCTCAGTGGATCATCCTCAAATGCTGCAAATGGCTTGTAGGAAACAGAAGAGTAAATGGAGATATTTATTATCTTATTTTAATGTCATTTATCTGGATCCATTTCATTACCTGAAACTTCTGCCAACTGGATGAAATGCAACCAACTGTAACAGGAGACCCATGTTAGTGAAGGTCCGATCATATCATGTTTGGGCGGTACAGCCACTGGATTTGTGTCGTGGATAATTAGCAACAAATGGTAGGCTCAGGATCAGCAGAAAATTGAAGGTAAAATATAAACTTGCTTGGCAGGCAGCACAGAAAGTCTAGAGAGGCCGTACTGGGCCTCTGGCCATCAGGGGAGGCCGACATGACGAGGAGACGTGGGAATATAGGGAGCTGATAGGTCTGGAGTGGGCTAGAGGGTTAATGTTATGATTATGGGATGAGTGGAGTTTGAATCTGGGGGGAGTAGGTGGGGTCAGAGGTGGTGTTAAGAGGACCTTATAAATGGGGGTGGCCATGTTAGCGGGGCAACCATTTTAGGTACTCACTGGCTAAATCGTGAAGCTACCACCCACCCTCCCTTGGTTGGAGGTTTAAGGTCTTTAAACTAAATTATGTTAATGTTATGAGTTTGGGAATGTGGTTTTGCAGCGCCCCCACCGCCGCAGGGCCGAGGGGTACCCGGTACCGGGCCTCTGAGTCTCTGTTCTGGGGTTGTCACGGTGGCTAGACCCGGTCCGTGACCCTGCTGAGGGGCGCACAGTGATAGATGTGATGGTATGGTGATGTTGAAGTGCAGGACGCAATCAATCACAAGGACACAGGGGTGCAGTCTCTTTACCTCTTTACTGAAGGTCTCTGGGTCCTCAGTCCGGAATACGGTTCACCAGGCTGCGCAAGTCCGGCCGGTCCAATGGCACCTCCAGAGTTCTCTTTGCAGGTGGAAATCTGTGCCTTCCTGCTAGCGCTATGTGTTGCGTTCCTCCCCTGCTGTGCTTACGGGATAGTCCCCACAACTGTTGTGTCTGTTTCTCGTGTTCCCTCACAACTCGATTAGATGATGTTCTGCTAATCCGTCCCTCCCGGTGTTATGGTTGGGACGCACCCGTATGACGGGTAGGCTCGGAGCTCTTCCGGGACCCTAGAGTCGCCCCTCTCCACAGGTTGCCCCCTATGTCTTCTTAGGTGATTTAGGTGAGACAGCCCGCCTATGACTGACTGTCCTGCCGTTGGTTTGAAGTATTGCCTGAAGCACGGTCCCGTAACGTTCTTTCTCGTTGCTAGGCCTCTGTCAGGATCCCACCCCTGACAGGGACCCTACCAAATCTTTCCCGGCAACACCCTCTGCCACAAGGTGTTGCCTGGTTCCAACCCAGTCAGCTTTCTCTCTAACTTCCTGCCTGACCCCCAGTTTTACCAGTATGTGAGGAGTGGCCTAATGAATAGAACCCTTAGCTCCCCCTGGAGGCCCGGCTGTGAAATATATTGGTGTCTGTGATACCTGGTCAGATGAACTCCTTCAGTGCCATCGGGCGTACCATAGCTCCCCTTAGTGGCGGAGCCACAGTACTGCAACGACCAGGACTCTGGGGCGCTGCACTCCCCCCCGGTTAAATCCAGTACTCCTGGACTGGGAAGAAAACAACAATACAGGTTAGCAAAAAGACATACAATTTTGTTGAGTGCAATAACAATAAGTATACTTGAACAGAGCTTCCCTTTATGGGAGGTGAGGACACTTGAACGTTACAAACTTGGTTAACCATTATAAATTACAGGCTATAAACAACTCCTGTTACCCAACCGGGTATTCTACTCAGTGCAAATTCTTTGAACAATAATTTAACATTGTCTTTAAGGACGTACACTCTGCCTCCACAAAAGACCTTCTTATAACACAGTATAAGGTTAATTAACTTTTTGCATTCTCCTTCTTTAAATCTGCAGGACCGCCTGTCCTAACGGCTCCAGACCTACTGCCTCTCCTTTCTTTACAGGACCGCCCCTTTCAGCCCGGGCCTACTGCCTTTTCAACTACTATACACAGTATAGAACATAACATTTACTTTCAGTTTGAAATCACTGAGCCATCCCTACATGGCTCCTAAGAGAACTCTCTGACCAACCCGTACGGGTTCACTTTCTGTCCTCATTTTTCTATCAACATTATCAAACATTTTTTTACAATCAACTAGTTGGATACATATAACTTTTACATGTAAGCATCATCATCATTTTCCTTTTGGTCAAGACATTATTGCTATCTATCTGTCTTAAAGCAATACCATTCTTTAAGTACACAAGTGAACATCCCCTTTAAGAGGGGACCAAGTCTTTATGAGGTAGCACATTTTCTCAAGCTACCAGTCCATACTCAGCAAAGGCTCCGGTGCGGTATCTTAGCAAAATGTCTTTGATAACCCAGTAGGGAGCACCTTTAAGAAGGTGCAAACTATATACAAGGGAGTTTGTATCATGCATTGTTCATGATCCAGCAGTTCTTTGTAAACTTGGGTAAACAAGGAGCAAAAGGAAAATAAAAACAAAAATAAAAGCAATAGGGATCTCGGGTAAACTAAGGGATCCCTTTAAGAATAACCCAGGTCGGGTATTAGTAGCAAAAAGCAGGGAAACAAACAGTTAACTATGTACAGTTTCAGGTTTCCGAGGTTTAGTTGAACGGCTTCCAGGGCTGCACCTGGCACTTAACCCTTCTTGGCCTGGGAAAGGTGAGGTCCAGGGTTACACCCAGTGCTGGACAAACGCCGTTAATCCGTCTTTCATGTACTGTTAAATCATGCGCAGCGATGGAGGTCTGCGCAGCTTGAGTATGGGCATTTGCTGCAGCAGAGGTAGCAGCTGCTGCAAGATCAGTCACTGGAACGGAGTCAGCAGCTGTGGCACTAGCAGTCGCGGGAGTGGTGTCGGTCGTCAGGGCAGGGTCGTCCTTCATACCTGCTTCAGATGCGGTCCCTCCGGTGCCGGTCTGCTCTGCCTCCGCTGGGGTCTGGAATGCTGGCTGCAGGGCCTCGTGCTGCGACATTGTCATCTCTGCTTGCAGCATCTCGCTTTCCGGCAGGGCCTTGCTTTCTGGCTTTGGAGCACTGGAACTTCTTTCTTGCTCCGGACCAAATGAGGCTGCCGACAGATGTCTGGTGAGGCTCCCGATGATGGTCTTCTTCCACCCGGCCTCAGTGCTCAGCTGCGTCTGCGGGAGTTGGTGGATCAGCTCGTCCGCTCCGGTCTGCAGGAGGTCAGCGTCAACTATGGAGGTCTGGCTGCGGTGCCTCTCCGGGTAGCTGGGGGAGTCCTCGGCTCCGACCCCACGCTCCGGCTCCGGCCGGCTCGCCATGGCGTCCTCAATGTCGCTGACTTCTTCTTCCTGGTCCTTTTCCCGCTCTCTCCTTCGTGGGCGGTTTTGTTTTCTTTGTCTCTGCCCACCATTGAGGATCAGGAGGCGGATCTCGGCTGCTGACGGACACGTCCTCAAGGGGCCGAAATATTTAGACTGGGCGGCCATTGTCTTTTGCGCTCTTCAGCTTGTTCACGCCCACTTCCACGCCCTTCTTCTTCTCCTGCGCTCTCCTTAGCGCTGTAATGGCGGCGGTTTTGGCGGGAACTTTTGGCGGCAAGTGGCAATCCACAGTCCTTGCAATAAAGTACAGTCCAAGCACAGTAAATTACAGTTACAAGGCACACATGACCTGATTCTTCAGGCTTAAGTAGATCCTGTTCGTGACGCCAAAATTGCAGCGCCCCCACCGCCGCAGGGCCGAGGGGTACCCGGTACCGGGCCTCTGAGTCTCTGTTCTGGGTGTTATGATCCCAATGGTAGAGGATCTCAGGGTTTTCAGCAAAGTCTGCAAACATAAAAAACCAGCTCATAGGGAGGTGGTAACTGAGCTGACCGCATACCTGATCCTAGCCCACAACTAATAGCAGCCGGGGAACGTACCTACGTTGGTTCTAGACGTCTCGCGCCAGCCGGAGAACTAACTAACCCTTTCAGAGAAAATCAGACCTCACTTGCCTCAAGAGAAAGGTACCCCAAAGTAGATACAGGCCCCCAACAAATAATAACGGTGAGGTAAGAAGAAAGGACAAACGTAAGTATGAACTAGATTCAGCAAAGAGAGGCCCACTAAATAATAGCAGAAATATAGAAAGAGGACTTATGAGGTCAGCGAAAAACCCTACAAAAATATCCACGCTGAATATCCAAGAACCCCCGCACCGACTAACGGTGTGGGGGGAGAATATCAACCCCCTTAGAGCTTCCAGCAAAATCAGGAATCACATTATGAACAAGCTGGACAAAAAACAGATCAATACAAATAAACAAAAATAAGAAAGCAGGACTTAGCTTATCTTGCAAAAGTCAGGACCAGTAGACAGGAGCAACCAGACCAGGTCTGATAACATTGATGCCAGGCAATGGACTAAGAATCCAGGAAGTTTAAATAGGAACACCCAGGGTGTAACGAACCAGGTGACTACAAACCTGGGGAAAGAATATCCAAGTGCCATACCGCTAGTGACCACAAGAGGGAGCCAAAAAGTATAGTTCACAACATCTGGGGTTGTCACGGTGGCTAGACCCGGTCCGTGACCCTGCTGAGGGGCGCACAGTGATAGATGTGATGGTATGGTGATGTTGAAGTGCAGGACGCAATCAATCACAAGGACACAGGGGTGCAGTCTCTTTACCTCTTTACTGAAGGTCTCTGGGTCCTCAGTCCGGAATACGGTTCACCAGGCTGCGCAAGTCCGGCCGGTCCAATGGCACCTCCAGAGTTCTCTTTGCAGGTGGAAATCTGTGCCTTCCTGCTAGCGCTATGTGTTGCGGTCCTCCCCTGCTGTGCTTACAGGATAGTCCCCACAACTGTTGTGTCTGTTTCTCGTGTTCCCTCACAACTCGATTAGATGATGTTCTGCTAATCCGTCCCTCCCGGTGTTATGGTTGGGACGCACCCGTATGACGGGTAGGCTCGGAGCTCTTCCGGGACCCTAGAGTCGCCCCTCTCCACAGGTTGCCCCCTATGTCTTCTTAGGTGATTTAGGTGAGACAGCCCGCCTATGACTGACTGTCCTGCCGTTGGTTTGAAGTATTGCCTGAAGCTATATATAGAAATACTTCCTCGGCGTTCCGGCCGCCGGCTGTTTACGCCTCAGTAGGATGTTGCCTCGGTCTTACAGCACGACTCCTACTGGTATTCTCCTTCTTGCGTTGATCTCGTTTCTCACTCAGCACAATAAATCTCGCTTCTTATCCTTTCTTGGGGCACCGCCGCTATACTGAGCAGGCACGGTCCCGTAACGTTCTTTCTCGTTGCCAGGCCTCTGTCAGGATCCCACCCCTGACAGGGACCCTACCAAATCTTCCCCGGCAACACCCTCTGCCACAAGGTGTTGCCTGGTTCCAACCCAGTCAGCTTTCTCTCTAACTTCCTGCCTGACCCCCAGTTTTACCAGTATGTGAGGAGTGGCCTAAGGAATAGAACCCTTAGCTCCCCCTGGAGGCCCGGCTGTGAAATATATTGGTGTCTGTGATACCTGGTCAGATGAACTCCTTCAGTGCCATCGGGCGTACCATAGCTCCCCTTAGTGGCGGAGCCACAGTACTGCAACGACCAGGACACTGGGGCGCTGCACTTTGTTATTTTAAATGTAGTTTATTGAGTATAGAAGAATAATTGTCATGGCAGCATGGCATGGGGTGGTGGTAATCGAAGTTGGTGGAATTGGAAAATGGCGGATTGGTGGGGGGGGATATCAACAGGTCCTGGACTCCCCTGGGTGAATTAAAATGGTCAAGGGATATACTGTATATATAATCCCATGGAAGGGATTATGGGACCCATTAACAGGTGTGTGGTTTGGACAGGTTGGTTGATATCTGCCTCCGAGCTGGTGCGTAGCAGCTGGGGGTAAGGCTGACCTAAGGCCAAAAAAGTGGGACGTTTTTCTGGATAATTTTTTCGGTTATATGTTTTGGGCTTCGAGGATCATCCACTTGCGGGGTTTATTGTTTCAATATGTTGTATATTAAAATGTTAATAAATGGCTGCTGTGGCCAATTAATCCAATCTACGTTTATCGTGTGTTTATTAGGGTTGGATTCTTGGTATAGGAGAGGGGGGAGGAGGTTGTAATTCTGGAATAATACGGGGTGAAAAAATGGGGTCTTATTAATGAGCTCACATGCGTGACGGATACCCTTTGTCAAGCAGAAGTAATGTTTTATAAAGCAAGAAATAAAACGTTTTGTTCTTAGGCATGACTCGCATACTTCAGTTTTGACACACAAGTAGAGTATCATAAGGAAGATCACCTTTTCGAGGTCACCATAAATCCATCGTGGTCAAGCAGAGGTTTGTTCTATTTCGCAGAACACAGCTTTTCAGCTTCTGTAGGCACACAGATATTCAGCTCTCTCTTTCACATAGATAAATTCCCCCTTTTAAATCACCCGTAGAAACTCACCTCCACAGGTCTAAAACCCTGAGTGTAGTACGGGAGTTACCATCCCACCCAGTCTGTATCTAAATCCTTGTTCCTAGAATCCACCAAAACAACATACTTGGCAACATAGCAGTTACTCGATATACAAATGCTTCCGGGATTAATAGCACTGAAAGCAGCAACCTCAATGGTATGTACCTATGCAGCATACGGTACCTCTTGTCAGGCTTCAAAATTCTGTTTATTTCCATTTGAAACGTGGCTGGGGCACCCTGTAACCAAAATGGCATTCTAATATACTGGAAGAAGCTGTCTGGAGTAGAGAACAGTCTTCTCTTTTGCCTCCTCAAAAAGTGATATTTTGCCAATACCTTTTTGTGAGGTCCAAGGTAGTAATGTATCTAGCTGGCCCCAACCTCTCAATCAATTTATCCATCCTAAGCCTAGAATAGGAATCACAATTTGAGACTTCATTCAGTCTGCAGAAGTTATTGCAGAACCACCAAGTCTCATTTAGTTTTGGTACTAACACTATGGGGTTGGACCATCCACTTTTAGACTCCTTAAAAACTCTTGGCGCTAACATTCTTTTCACCTCCTCATAGACAGCTTGTCTCCACACTTCAGGGAGTCTCTATGGCTTTACATTTATTTTGACATTGGTTTCAGTTATAATGTTATGCTGAATAAATTCAGTTACACCAGGGAGGTCAGAAAAAATATCCCTATTGTACTGTGAGAACACTCTGGACTGCTGCTTTTAGGGACTTGGACAGGGTTTCACCAATAGTAACTTTCCCAATATCCGAATGGGATTCCAGTGGTGGCAACTAGCGTCTCTGTTGCCAGATCGTAATGAAATTTATTTAGCACAACTGCATTGGTTTTCTTTTACCAAGCTGAATTTCTAATTTAATTTTCTGACCTCTTCATTCTACTATTCCAAATGGACCTGGCCACTTACTTAAGAATTTGCTTTCAACTGTAGGCACCAGAACTTACACATGGTAACTAGGGTTCAATTGTCTCAACTGAGCTGCTTTCTGGTCAATTCAGCTCCAAGTTTCTTGTGTTCAATCTTCACTTCTTCACAAATGGCAAAACACTAGCTTTTCGGTCCTGCATCTGCTTGATTACACATCTATGGGGTGTACTTTCCCTCTCCAATGTCTCCTTAGTAAAATCCAGCCACCCCTGGGTTGTTTCCCATACTGTAATCCAAATTGGGAAAACCTAGTGGACCATGGATCAACAATAAGTATGGCAAGAGACAATCCCAGTCCTGGCCACTCTTTTCTACCGATTATCTCAATTTTTAAGGTTTTCTCTTTTTAAGGTTTTATTAACCTTCTCTACAAGGCCACCTGTTTCATGATGATAAATAGAGGGCCTCGCTGTTTCACTTTGAACCTTTTATAATTCTTTCATAACTTTACACATGAAACGGGTGCTTTTTGGTTGGAATTTTGGTCGGTTAGTAATTCTTTCGTTAGGCCGCTTGTAGAAACTAAATGAAATAACTTCTGGGCAATACACTTGGAGAAGGTATTTCACAGCTGTATAGTGTCAGGACTTTTTGTGGTATGTTCCACACCAGAAAAAGCAGTAACCTCAGTGGAACGTACCTACCAACCAGCAATCTAGCAAAAAAAAAGTCCATTTTCATTTGTTTCCACAGGACAGATATACAGTATGCTAATGCATGCAGGGTTTACATCTGGATATCAGAGGAGTAAAATGGAATAGTTTGCAAACTGCTACAATAAGAAGCACTTTATGAAAGCAAATACCGACAGATCTCTTTTAGAGTCAGTACAATATTTTTATTATTGCACTGTATGACACTAATTACACCCATTGTGTTTGGAAGGCACAGTCAACAACACATTCCAGTGTAGGTGACGTCGCATATTCTGATGGACACCAGACATCTGTGCAGCCTGACATAAACCAGAAGGTCACTATATTGACATCCACCCAGGCTATAAAAGCTTATGTCTATGGTAAGTGAATATACAGTGGCTTGTGAAAGTGTTCACCCCCTTGGCATTTTACCAGTTTTGTTATATTACAACCTGTGTTTAAATATTTTTGCAATATGATACATCAGCATTAAATACTCTTAGTTGGTGGAGTGAGAAAAATATAGCCATAAATTCAATTTATGAGACCAAATGACTAAAAACTGACATGTGCACATGTATTCACCCCTTTTGCTATGAAGCCCCTAAAAAGTTCTGGTGGATACGATTCCCTTCATAAGTCACATGCTTTGTGAAAGGAAGTCCGCCTGTGTGCAATCTACGTGACACATGGTCTGTCAGTATATACACACCTTTTCTGAAAGGCCACAGAGGCTGCAACATCATTAGGCAAGAGTCACCACCACCAAACAACACCATGAAGACAAAGGAGATCTCCAAACAAGTGAGGGACAAAGTTGTTGCGAAGAACAAGTCCTGGAGTCATTAGCACTCAACCTTGCAGCATGGTGCACTGTCGAAGTAACGGTGGTTGGCGAACGGCGTCGCACCATTAAGGCTACAACGGTTAGGGATCCATTGAGAGATTCACCGTGATGTGGCAGTGGGCTTCATACAGTCCAATCAGAAAGTTAGAATAGGAACCTCTTGTTCAGTTTTGTAAATTTTTGCCTAGCAATATTAGATCAACGTATGCTTTTTCATGTACGGTCCTTTTTCTACAGTTCTGGCACCTTTTTATTCTTAGGCCTGAAACCATGCCAAGGCGGCATCCTCAACCTGGAGAAAAGGAGTATTTGTCATCATCATGATGGTGATTCCCATCAACAGTGACGCTAGAGAACTCTTTGCCATTTTGTTATGGTTGATTCATTGAAGAAGTTCCAGGGAGTCCTGGCTGATTTTCTTTAGTGTAGTACCACAAATTATGGCTATAAGAGTTCAGAATATGGAATGTTAATCCTGGCATGTACTCGGATTCCCATATCTGGATTAGTGAAGGATTTTTTTCTGTTTACATGGGTCAATTAACATTTGCCTAATATTGAGTTTTGCCTATACCTGGATACACACTGTAAGATTATAGATTGGAGCACTTGTGTAACATTACGTGCCATATATATATATTGAGCCATGTGCCACTTCTGTCACATAGAAATGAATATAAAGCAGCATGGTTAGTAATCAGTGATGAGCGTATGTGCTCAGATAAGTTGTTATCTGAGCATGCTCGGGTGCTAACCGTGTCCTCGATGTGCTCGAAATATATGTTCGCGTCCCCGTACCTGCATATCTCGCGGTTGTTCGACAGCCGCAACGCATGCAGGGATTGTCTAACAAACAGGCTATCCTTGTGAGACATGCAGGTGCGGGGACTCCAAAGACACTCAGTGAGCACCCGAGCATGCTCAGATAACACCTTACCCGACTATTAGTAATCTCAGTAAGAGATGGTGGAGTGCTGCTGATCTTTTTTGTTGATGTGTCAGATATTGTGTTGGAAAAACCACGCACGTTTCACAGTTGTGCTGATCGCAACTCATTTCTGAAGAATTCCTGACAGTTTTCTACTTTGGAAAGTGTCAGAAAACAACACTCGGTAATTGGGGAGGTACTGACGCACAGCTAACACCATGCACCTGTATTAGTACGTTTTCCCCTGGAAAAGTTCAATATTCCTTCACAGCTAAGATCTTCATACTGTGTTATGTCATGTAACAAGTGCCATGGCAATGGCATACCACAAACTCAAGATATTAAACCAAAATATGCGAATCCAGAATAAGACACCAGAGACACAATGGGGGGCTTCTTTAGAGGTGTGGCATATTTCTCAATCTCTAATGACGGGATCTTATACTGTACAGGGTATCACATGTGGGATAAGTCCGAACTGGAGCAGACCCTGTGCCAGCTATGTAACATGAACATGGTAACACTGACACAACACTTTCTCTACATGACTCCCAGGGAAATCAAAGCCAAGGATGCTGCCACTCTTCTTTATTCAGATCCTATAGAAATCTCCTGTGTAATCAGAACGCTGTCCTTATGCAACCTCCCGCACTCGCCAGCACAATGCTGCTCCTTTTATTTGCCCTGCTTATTTAAGTTTGTTTGCTCAGCATTCTAATTTCTGCTGACCAGGTTTCTTACAACAGGAGACATACAGGACAAAAAAAAAGGCCAGCATTTATAAAGAAGCTGTGATCAAACAGAGAAGATATCAGCTGCAATAGGAAGGTATATACCGTAGGTAGATGTGTGCATGAACTGCAGTCTATCAATCACCACTCGGGTCATCTGAGGATCTCTATCATCATGAATGCAGTCAGAGGCATTCATAGAAATCATGTGTTCCGATAACAAAAGTCCTAATCAGGCCCCTTCCTTCACCCCCCCCCAAATAAAATAGGTCACAGTGCATAGGCACAGTCACATTAGGACATACCTTCTAACTTTTAAAGTCAGGAGAGGGACATGTATTTCTGCTCTTACTCAACAATTTTGCCCCATTGATGCCCCTTAGTGCTCTCACTCACTAATATACATGACCCCAATAGCGTATGATGCCTATAAATATGACCCCACAGACAGTATGAAATCCCCACAGTGAATTCCCCCACAATACTCCAAACGCACAGTATGATAACCCTACAGAGGTAGAACAGATTAGTGACAAACATTACTATATGGAGGGAAAGTGAAGAAAATTGCAAATCTCAATATCCCTTAAAGAGGGTAGAAAGTATGTAGATATGTGTCCTCCAATATATGTAAAGGGCTTCAATATGACCGATGGTCAATATAACTCAGAGGGGAGGAGGGAAAAACACCAAACAACAATCACATGGTCAAGAGTAAAGTATATATAAAATTGCTTTACTTTCATTAGACAGGCAAGGGTAAGTGTCAACAAACATACATGAACCAACATGCAATCTGCATGCTGGAAGCACATTGGACCATTAAAGTCCCATATAAAGTTATATCACATATAAGTGAAAAATAATGACAAGCAGTGGTCTAGGTAAGCAGAGAGCGCCCCCTGATGAAGGCGTTCTGAAACGCGCGTTGGGGCAGGCATACGGACCATTTGTTCCCAAGGATCAGGCATCCTTAGACGTGTAGTAACTATTTAACCAATTGTATTTTTTATGTAATAGATTATTACGGCTACATACTGATACATTGATATACTGTGTACCAGGTAGTATATATGGGCAGTTTTTAGAGTTTACTTTATCCTATATATTTGAATTTTTGTCCTATATACTAGCACTATCAGATGCCTGCCTCTCTGCTTACCTAGACCACTGCTTGTCATTATTTCTCACTTACATGTGATATATCTGATATAACTTTATATGGGTCTTTAATGGTCCAGTATGCCTCCAGCCTGCAGATTGCATGTTGGTTCATGTATGTTTGTTGACACTTATCCTTGCCTAATGAAAATAAAGCAATTTTATATATACAGTACTTTACTCTTGACCATGTGATTGTCGTTTGATGTTTTTCCTTCCCTCTACAGGGGTCCCAGCAATGTATGATGTTATCTCAATATCCTCAACATCCATTAAAATTTCCCCAGTGACCCCCAAGACAGTGAGATACCCCCCACGGTGCACTCCATACAATATAATGTCTCATAAGTTCCCACACATGATTAGGCCACAAGGTACCCCCAACACATTATGAGGTCCCTACAGTCCCCTTACATAGTATTTTGCCTACCACAATGACCTCCCTGACAAAGTTTGAAGACAACATACAGCACCCCTCCACATACACAGTGTATTGGCTCTCCACATGGTATGATATTCCCACAGTCCACCCACACAGTATGATCGCCTGCAATGACAGTATGATGCCCCCACCAAGTACGACACTCCCTCAGATAGTATGATGGAGCGCCCCCACTGCCGCAGGGCCGAGGTTTACCCGGTACCGGGCCTCTGAGTCTCTGTTCTGGGGTTGTCACGGTGGCTAGACCCGGTCCATGACCCTGCTGAGGGGCATCCAATGAAAGGTGTGGATGGTGGTGATGTTGTGGTGGTGCGGTGCAGGTCGCAGTAAATAACAAGGACACCAGATTGCAGTCTCTTTACCTCTTTACTGAAGGCTTCAGGATCCTCAGTCCGGAATACGGTTAACCGGGCTGCGCAAGTCCGGCCAGTCCGATGGCACCTCCAGGGTTCCCTTTGCAGGTGGAATCTGTGCCTACCTTCTAGCGCTTGTGTGTTGTGGTCCTCCCCTGCTGTGCTTACGGGATAGTCCCCACAACTGTTGTGTCTGTTTCTGAAGTTCCCTCACAACTCGATTATGATGTTCTGCTTCGTCCCCCAGATGATATGGCTAGGACGCACCCGTATGACGGGTAGGCTCGAAGTTCTTCCGGGACCCTAGAGTCACCCCTCTCCAAAAGTTGCCCCCTATGTCTTCTTAGGTGATTTGAGTGAGACAGCCCGCCTATAACTGACTGTCCTGCCATAGGTTTGAAGTAAGGCCTGGAGCTTAATACTTCCTCGGCGTTCCGGCCACCTGCTGCGCGCCTCAGTAGGATGTTGCCTCGACTTACAGCACAACTCCTACTGGTGTTTCTCCTTGTTGCGTTGATCTCGTTTCTCACTCAGCACAATAAACCTCGCTTCTTGTCCTTTCTTGGGGTACCGCCGCAACGAAGTGCAGGCGCGGTCCCGTAACGTTCTTTCTGTTCGCTAGGCCTCTGTCAGGATCCCACCCCTGACAGGGACCCCCCTGAAACTTCCCCTGCAACACCCTCTGCCACAGGATGTTGCCTGGTTCCAACCCAGTCAGCTTCTAGCTAACTTCCTATCCAACCCCCAGTTTTACCAGATTGTGAGGAGTGGCTTAATACATAGCGCCCTTAGCTCCCCCTGGAGGCCAGACTGTGAAGTGTATTGCTGTCTGTGATACCTGGTCAGGTGAACTCCTTCAGTGCCATCAGACGTACCATAGCCCCCCTTAGCGGCGGAGCATCAGTACTGCAACGACCAGGACTCTGGGGCGCTGCAATGATGGCCCCCACAACCGGCCCACACATAGTATAATGTCCCCCACAGTTTGATGCCCACACATCTCCCCCTCACAGTATGATTTTCCCACAGTCCCCCACACATATAATGGCTCACACACAGTATTATGGCCTCCACAGTCAAATATTAATAAAATAAAGAAATCATTAAAACTAATCACTTAGCCCTGTTCCTTGATGCGCTGCTCCGCTCTGTGCAGTGAGTGGACTGAGGCTCCACGCAGCAGGTCTGCTTCACTAAGACTCGGATGCCCAGATGAATCGCTCCCTGAGCCACCATTGTGCTCACTGGCATGTTCATCCTGAGGATGCAGATACCATTGAAATTGTGACACTGGACATGGGGAAGGGTGGGGATCTGGTAATGAACTGCAGTGGGCACCCTTGACTAATGGGCCTCGAAGCAATCAAAAGGTCTGTGGCAACTAAAGGTATGCCAATGCGCTATAACCTATCTAGGGACCCTGCAAGCTCAATGTTATGTGTGCCAGCCATGCCATTGGGTAGTAGATGGGCAGACCATGTTGTACCAGCACAACCAGTGTTATGGACAGATATACAGCTCCAAACACAAGGCTCCCTGCTATTGAATTTTGCAGGATAACTAGCTGGGGAGCACAGGTTATCTTATGTACAAAGCCAGGGTTTTAATATGGCGAGTGTAATGTGACTCTTGCTATGGGTCTCATCATAACTAGTTCTGCTGACAGCCGCAAATACAGGCGTCTCTTTTCTGCCCATTTACAACCGTGCAGCAGCGCAACCACCAGCTCCTGTATGGTAAGCGCCTTTCCGGCGACCTTGGCACTGGGTCTCCTGGGGAATGCATGATGTTATTATGTCATGTGTGCCCTGCAGCCAATCATTGGCCACTATTGGGCAGCTTCACTCTCACTTTCTTCAGCTGTTACTGACATCCAGACAATAGCTCTCAGTTCTTCTGGATGCTGTAGTCATGACATGACTGCTAGTGGAACCACGAACACAGGATCAGTGGTGGAAAGTTAGAGCTGGACCTGGGAAAAATGAACACTGACCCTGTTTTCTATTGTACACTATGTATAAAAGCATTGAGTGACCACTTTTGTTAAAGTGAAAACCCTTTTAGCTGCAGCAGAACTCTAAGGTTGCTCAAAACAGCAGAAATGGTGGTGACATATCGATGCACAGTTTTCCCAGAATCAGCATTTCTCTTGACAACAGACTGTTCCTGTGGTTTATTGCTGCTACCAGGGATTTTTACCTAATACATAAACTCTTTCATGCTGAGATCTTTGCGATTCTACACCTGTAATTTTGAGACTGTGAAGGGGGATGTAATCTGTAAAAAGTGGCTTGGTGTATGTTGGTAAAAAGTTTGGTCCGTCAATGGTCTTTGGTCTAGTTGTCTAGAAGAAATATCAGAGGTTGGCAACCCTGACGCGAGCACACACACTGGGTGTGAAGATTGAACATGGTGTGAATATGTCGCACATGTACATGGTGAGAGCGCAGGCTTACATAAATGTGCTAAGCATAAGATGTGAATTACAACCATGAAAAATATGACAATGAGACAAAGATGAAGATTTATCCAAAGTGACGTAGAAAAATCTACATTTATCAAATGTGAACCATAGCATAAATATAGTTTCCACAACACTAGCACACAACTTTAAGGCTGTGTTACCACAATGAGTTTTTCATGCTGTATATTTTTGTTGAGTTAAAAACGCAGCATCTAAGGCCACATTCTCACGCTGAGTATTTGGTCAGTATTTTACATCAATATTAGTAAGTGTAGCGCAGCAGTATCCTCGCTGTGCAGTGATGCGGCAGTGACCCAGCTAAAGTGTAAAATAAAGTTTCTTTCAATGAAAAAACAGAAAGTAAATTGGATCCTCCGAATCGCAGACAGGAAAACAAAGACTGTCCATGACTAGTTGCCGTGGGCTACCGCACCACCGTGTACGCTGAGGATGCCAGGCCTTTTGGCTCCGCTTGGCCCTGTGTTGCCTCACACAGGTAGTGCTCTGCAGAGACTTCTGCTCTGCCTGCTCGCAAGACCAAAACTAACACACCCAACCCTCTGCTGCAGGGGTTTTTACTAAAGAACGTGTGAACATGGCCTTACAGTTCAACCAAAGTGGATGGGATTTATAGAAATCTCATGCCCTCTGTGCTTTTTTTTTAACTCAGTGCAAACTAACCTGTGGTGCGTGTTTCAAATCCACAACATTTCAACTTATCTTGCGGGTACACTGAGATTTACAGTGGGGCAAAAAAGTATTTAGTCAGTCAGCAATAGTGCAAGTTCCACCACTTAAAAAGATGAGAGGCGTCTGTAATTTACATCATAGGTAGACCTCAACTATGGGAGACAAACTGAGAAAAAAAAATCCAGAAAATCACATTGTCTGTTTTTTGATCATTTTATTTGCATGTTATGGTGGAAAATAAGTATTTGGTCAGAAACAAAATTTCATCTCAATACTTTGTAATATAGCCTTTGTTGGCAATGACAGAGGTCAAACGTTTTCTGTAAGTCTTCACAAGGTTGCCACACACTGTTGTTGGTATGTTGGCCCATTCCTCCATGCAGATCTCCTCTAGAGCAGTGATGTTTTTGGCTTTTCGCTTGGCAACACGGACTTTCAACTCCCTCACATTTTTTCTGCATGGGCAAGCAGGATTGAACCAAGCGTATGCGCAAATTGAAGGTTTTGGGCGTATATTCTCCTTTCCAGGCGCTCTTGATTTTTTGCTTCCCTAAAAAATTGTGGCTTGAAACTTTTCTATCTCCTTCTTCGTTTATACACGATTGATGCAACATATTATGCTTGAAACGAATAACCTAGAAGGCACTGTATTGTGATCAAGACCACTGTGTGGTCGAAACGTTAAACTGCCATAACCACTTTCCGTTTTATTTGCATCACCATATTGTAAAAATAAATTTTTCACTTCAGCAAAGAACTTTTGTTTTTTTCTCTCAACTGGATGAGTGCAGTGATTCTTATATACCGAATGTTTATGGGACCTTGGGTTCCTTTCACATGCACCTCCGAACTCTAGAATTAGTCGAGTGCTAGCTCTTCGTTTACTGTAACCTCCACAGCTAGGTAGGTTGTTACAGAACAGGGATCAGTTCTAGTCAGGTTTTGTATTTTATGCACTGTATGTCTGCACTTTAAGGAACGGCATCACTTTACTTCACAGTGTTTATGAAATGCTCCATCAAGCAACTACCATGCCTATTTTCTACTTTCCTACCGCGTGAGACTGGGGTGTAGTTGTATCACTTTCCCAGTGATTTGAGTAGGAGCTTTAGGATCAGTCGTCGAGGAGCGGGGGCGCCTCTCTCGTAATTGATTAGGGTGCCAACCTCCGCTGTTTAGGCAGGGTAAGGGAGTGTTCACAGTGTGAGGGACAGCTGCAGTGAGCACGGTTGTGTGTATTTTTTGTTGTGTAGTTAAAGGTTTTAATAAATGTTTAATAAAAATTAAGTATTTTAGCTATCATTATCCTTTGGATATAAGGTTCTTGCTAGTCTTCGAATATTATAACCTTATTTGTAGATTGAAGTTCTTTAGTTCGAATTTGCCACAGAACACCAGGATTGGCAAATTAGCCACTGGTGCTCTCTGCTCTTCACAGATGAAAGCAGGTTCATACTGAGGATATGTGACAGATGTGACAGAGTATGGAGACGCCATGGAGAGCGATCTGCTGCCTGCAACATCCTTCAGCATGATCGGTTTGGCAGTGGGTCAGTAATGGTGTGGGGTGGCATTTCTTTGGAGGGCCGCACAGCCCTCCATGTGCTCGCCAGAAGTAGCCTGACTGCCATTAGGTAATGAGAAGAGATCATAAGACCCCTTGTGAGACCATATGCTGGTGCGGTTGGCCCTGGGTTCCTCCTAATGCAGAACAATGCCAGACCTCATGTGGCTGGAGTGTGTCAGCAGTTCCTGCAAGATGAAGGCATTGAAACTATGGACTCCCGTTCCCCAGACCTGAATCCGATTGAACACATCTGGGACATCATGTCTCGTACCATCCATCAAAGTCACATTGTACCACAGACTGTCCAGGAGTTGGAGGATGCTTTAGTCCAGGTCTGGGAGGAGATCCCTCAGGAGACCATACGCCGCCTCATCAGGAGCATGCCCAGGCATTGTATTGCGGTCATACGGGCACGTGGAGGCCACACACACAATACTGAGCATCATTTCCTTGTCTTGAGGCATTTCCAGTGAAGTTGGATCAGCTTGTAACTTCATTTTCCACTTTGATTTTGAGCATCATTCCAACTCCAGACCTTCGTGGGATATTAGTTGTGATTTACGTTGATAATTTTTAGGCTTTATTGTTCTCAACACATTCCACTATGTAATGAATAAAGATTTACAACTGGAATATTTCATTCAGCGATATCTATGATGTGGGATTTTAGTATTCCCTTTATTTTTTTGAGCAGTGTATATAACAAATATTAGCATTGCATAAACACAAGGAAATCTTGAGGGCATCAATCTTTTCACCGCTGTGACAGTGTTTTTTGTCTAGACGAACAGAAGCAATGTGTCTCCTTGCCTTCGTAATAGAGTGACACAACAATCACTGGTCACTCATCGCCATATTCTCACTATGTGAAATTGTGACAGAAGCGATATTTCAGGATCTCACCAGATAAGGCTTCTTTCACACTTCCGTTGGTACGGGGCCGTCACGAAGCGTCGGAGCGACGTACCGGTGGAAGTGTTTGCTTTCACATTTCTGTCTGTGTTGCCGAGCAGGAAAGATCGTGAGAGCGATATTTCATGCTGGGCATGCGCAGTGTGAAACACTGGATGCAACGTAAGGAAAAACGTTCCCTTGAATCTTTTTCCGAGACGACGGTCCGCCAAATCCCGACGCATCCAGTGGACGACGCATGCAATGTATGGCCATACGTCGCTAATGCATGTCTATCTGTGGGCAACTTTGAAGGATGCGTTTTTTTTCCAAAACGATGCATTGCAATGTTCGCCAAACGACGGAAGTGTGAAATTAGCCTAAGGCTTCTTTCACACTTCAGTCGTTTGGCGTCAGTCACTTCCGACAAAGTGACGGATCGACGGATCCATCACAATTGTTGAAAAAACGGATGTAACGGATCCGTTTTTTTTTTACGGATCCGTTACTCGGGGGTTGTATATACTTTTTGGAGCATGCGCAATTGAAAAAAATTGAAAAAACGGATTGGGGCGATGGATCCGTCGAAATAACGGTCGCGACAGATCCGTCGCCCATAGGTGGCCATTCTATGGAATGACGGACGCGACGGATCCATTTCAACGGAGACAAAAAACGTTGCAATGACCGTCAATGTCTAGATGACGTCCGCTAAATTTTGACGGATCCGTCACATGACGGATGGAACGGACGACCATCCGTCACAATCCGTCGCTAATGCAAATCTATGGGGAAAAAAACGGATCCGTCGAAAAAAAAACCGGATCCGTTTTTTGAGGAAAATGACGGTTTTAGACTGACGCCAAACAACTGAAGTGTGAAAGAGGCCTAAGACACACATCAGCTTTTATTAAGCAACTGTGTTACCGGGGTATGAGAATCCAGCGGGAAAACTTCACAAGAATCCACAGCAACAACGTGATAGTTTCTGAACAGGCCGCCATCTGCATGGAGCTTGTTCTGTATTATATCTCGTTTTTCTGTACTTTAAAAACATATGGGTAAATTAGTTGTCTGTGCACCTAGAAATACCACTATTATTTTTATTATCAGAAAACACTAAATTCTATAGTTTTTTACAAGTTTCTCATAAACTTTCAAAACTGAGGATTCTCTCTTTTTTTTTATAAAGTTGGTTGGGTCTACTCTTTGCCATCGTGGTTAAGGTTTGAGTCTTTTAAGCTTAGATACATAAAGAGTCATTTAAATTTAGTACAGGAAAAATAACAAGCTTTGTAATATATCTTATCAGAGAAATCAGTTTGTTTCCTCTCTGGGACTGATCATTCACTCTCAAAATTCTCAATTCATGGGTAAAATCTGTCTTCAGTGAATACCGTACATATTTTTTCATTAATGAAATAGGAGCCGAATGTTGGTGCTTATAAAGTTGCATGGAGAACTGTAAGGGATGTTCACAAGACGTCTTTTAGACACCGACATACTTACATAGTTTTTACTGTAAGGCCAGGTGCACACATTGAGCATTTTGAGTATTTTACCTCAGTATTTGTAAGCCAAAACCAGGAGTGGAAGGGTACGTTCCCACGGTCAGTAAACGCTGCGGGTTGGACGCTGTGTACCAGTCAGTCCTCTTCTTTCAGCCTGCTTACATCTGCTACACATTGGCTGAGCAGCAATGTTCTTTGGATCCTTTGCGAACATATTTGTTTTTTGCTATTTTGCATCTGACCCGGAATGTCTCCTAACTCTGCCTTTGGATAGTATCATGTTTGGATCGCTGATTTGCCGTGTTGCATGAACTAAGATAAGATGTACTCTGTTTTGTTTGTTATTTCTGGTACCTGAGATTGGAAATACCTGCAAGCAGTCAGCGCTTTCTGTTGGAGATTACGACAGGGATATGACCTTGGGATTCCCTACGTAAAGTCCATACCTCCAGATGTAACATTTTAGGGTGAAGAATACAAGATTCCTCTATCCCAGGTTTATCCTTGCCAAATGCAATATTAATACTTTCTAATTCTGAGACTTGACTGCATAACCTCAAGGCATCAAGCCCAGAAAAACTTTATCGGGCCGTGAATCCCTGCATGACAGCCATATTTGGTTAAAATAGCAATATTAGAAAATCCTTTATTATTCCAGTTATAGAATCCCAGACTATATGAAATAGAATAATTTCAAGCACAGGTACACATGCTTTACATTACATCCAACACCAGTGACTCACCTGAACTGTGACATGATGGCACTTTCCACCGATGGTGACTCTAGTCTAAGATCAAAGTTAAAAAGACGGGAGCTGCCTACACTCCATCAGTGCAAGCCAGAGTGGCATGGCTGGGAGTGGGCAACGCATGGTAGCAAAGGAGTGACAGAGAAGAATTCTGAGCCAAATGTTATGCACAGGCAACTTTTGGCATAAAGGAGCAGCATTTCTGAAATGGCAAGTCATAAGAACCCTCAGCTCGGGTCATCACATCTTCAGATTAAATGTGCAAAAAAAGACATTCTTTTGTCTATAAATAAATAAACAGCAAACAAAACGAGAAAAAAACATGAGCCGAGAAAAATAAGCCAATTAGCAGAATTCATTAAAGACCAACTATGGGAAACTCAAAGAGCTTTCTGGAAGCAGCGAGTGACCACATCATGTGTGTTGTGCTCATTAGTATGGGCCATAAAGATCGGATGGCTCAGCGGATGCACACTACGCTGAATAGACAGAGGTCTGAACCAAGAGATCGGGTAACCAGAATCAGACAGACTCTGTAGGAGCAAGGTCACAAACCAAACACTGAGCAAAGCGCGCAACACATAGCGTCGCCAAAAGGGAAGTGAAGCCGTCTGAGACCTGGAAAGTAAGCAAACACACATTGCTGCACTAACCACAACAAACCTAAAGGCAAAAAAGGAAAAAACAAACACTGCCCTCTACTAGATAACCCTAGTGCTCCAGGTGGAGGTTTTCTCATATATTCTACATCAATCGGACATGCCATACAGGGGTCAAACAGTTGGGAACTGTCCGATAACAATTAGGCAGTTCTACCCCCAACATTATAGACAAGGCTAGGTACCCACATTTCCTCCCATGATGAAAGTAAGAAGTCACAAAACTCATCAAGAGGTCTTGTTTATTTTTCTTTTCATTCTTAAAGGGATCTTGTCAAGCTGTACATGTAGTCCAATGCGCAGAAAGCATTGTATAGAGAAGAAGAAGCCTATCTTTATAGCATTTTATTCCTTGAAATCTCTTGTGCTTGCATACATAGGAGTCCAGTGGGCGGTCCTTCTCAGTGATTGACAAGTATCTCTGCATGCAGCCATAGAGGGAAGAGTGTCACTCAGTGAATAGGACCACACACTGGATAGAAATGTATGCAAAACATAGGGATTTCATTAATAAATACAAGTTTTAGTGAATCCTGTCCCGCAAAAATGTATATACGGTAAATCTCTGCTCTGTGACTACCACCTGCAGATCAGAAACCATTTTCAACATGGATGGTTCCTGTTTAAGATCATGAGTCTCATCTAACAAAACCATGAGTTTAGGTTTTAAAGCTTAAACGATTGATATAACATACCAGACAAAATTGGCAATCAGGCTACGATGGATTGCACAACTTTTCAGGAGATGGGCACTAGTAAAATGCTCAACTGATAAAGTTCACAATATGTGATCCCAGTCTAATGGATTCTGAAGTAATAGCCCAAACTCTAATTACACTCAATCACATAAAAAAATCTTTCATTTAAATGTATATGTATATTAGCATCAGCTTTATGATGTAGTGAATTAATCCATCAACTGTTCAGTGTTGTGCAATAAGCTGCTGCCACGCAGCTCTTATGAGATCACGATTAAAGGTACCGTCACACTAAGCAACGTCGCAGCGATATAGCCAGCGATCCGTGACGTTGCAGCGTCCTAGGTAGCGATATCGTTGTGTTTGACACGCAGCAGCGATCTGGATCCCGCTGTGATGTCGCTGGTCGCTGCTGGAAGGTCTGAACTTTATTTGGTCGCTAGGTCGCCGTGTATCGTTGTGTTTGACAGCAAAAGCAATGATACCAGCGATATTTTACACTGGTAACCAGGATAAACATCGGGTTACTAAGCGCAGGGCCGCGCTTAGTAACCCGATGTTTACCCTGGTTACCAGCGTAAAATGTAAAAAAAACAAACAGTACATACTTACATGCGTCCCCCGGCGTCCGCTTCCCACACTGACTGAGCGCCGTAAAGTGAAAGTGAAAGCACACGTCACCGCTGTGCCCTGCTACTGCCGGCGCTCAGTCATTGCAGGAAGCGGACGCCGGGGGACGCATGTAAGTATGTACTGTTTGTTTTTTTTACATTTTACGCTGGTAACCAGGTTAAACATCAGGTTACTAAGCGCGGCTCTGCGCTTAGCAACCCGATGTTTACCCTGGTTACCCGGGGACCTCGGCATCGTTGGTCGCTGGAGAGCGGTCTGTGTGACAGCTCTCCAGCGACCAAACAGCGACGCTGCAGCGATCGGCATCGCTGTCGCTATCGCTGCAGCGTCGCTTAGTGTGACGGTACCCTAAGTGATCCTTTATGGCCTTTGTAATCCCTACTCTTACCTCTCACAATGTAAGACTGTCAATCTTTTTTTTTAGTAGAGCTGTATGTTATATTTGTATGTGTCGATGTACTTCATACATCAATTCATTCAATATTAGTCTTTGATGGCTTCTAACATCTTTATGTTTAATAGAAAGTGAAGCACAACACTAATTTAACATCTAATCTCAAGTGACATCTCAACCTGGGTACAAATCTGGCCTATATATTTTTTTTTACTAAAGGGTTTTTCCAATTTCAGAAAAGTGGACCCCATTCTAAGGCCAGAGCCACACAAGCGATGATTCTCTCATGTGAGACCTGACATTTAGCTCAAACTCTGATCTGAGTGCAATAGAGAATCAGAGCACAGGTGAGCAGAAGATGGAGAGCTTAATTTATCCATCTTCTCCATTGTCTGAGTCCGCGGTGATCGGACTGCACTTGGATGACATCTGAGTGCAGTCGAATGTTTCACACACACCCATACACTTCTATGGATGCGCATGATCCGAATTTCGGAGCCACTCGAATTGGCATGGGAAAAAAATTGCAGATTTGCACTGCCCCATAGCATAATATTGGTCTGAGGGCTAGCTGATAAAAAATTGGATAGCACTTGGTCATGTTATATGCCCATGTGTGCGAGCCCTAAAAAAACTAGTAGAGCAGGTACGCATCCTCCCGGGTCCAGTGCTGTCTCCCCGCCGCGGCTCAGGTCTCTGTATTTAGGCCTCAGCGGTGACATCACGTCGACAGCGCGAGCAGCTGAGCTCGGTGACTTGGCTACAGTGGCGGTACATGCTGCCGACAAGATATCACTGCAACAGCTAAGACACCAAGGCCCAATCAGAGGTGCGGAGCTGGCGCTGTACCCGGGGAGGGTGAGTACCTACTCTATTTGTCATTTTAGGTATTTTACAGTGCTTGGGGTTTTCTTTCCTGAAAGTAGAAAACTACTTTAATGTATGCGGTATCTTAATAAACTCTGCCCATTTCTGGACCAAAAGCAAAAAATGTAATTCTGCATTCCTTTATTCTCAAAAGCTTAGAAAACAACACTGTTAAAGGAAATACACATCTAGCATCAAAAAAGAAAAACTAACATATGTGAACTATATTTCCAACATAAAAGAAGATAGTGGAAACCAGAAGTGGAACTGCAACCTCAAGCTATGGACACAACAGGAAGGGCTGAGAAAACGGTTTGTTTTAGGCCTGTTTCACAAGTCAGTGGCTCCGGTACGTGTGGTGACAGTTTCCTCACGTACCGGAGACACTGACTCACGTAGACACATTAAAATAAATGTGTCTCTGCAGATGTCAGCGTGTTTTCACGGACCGTGTGTCCGTGTGCAAAACATGGAGACATGTCCGCTTTTCTCCGGCAGCACAGTCCGCAAAGCGTCCCACACATGTGCACACGGAGAACAGTGTGCACTCTCCTCCGTGTGCACGTACTGCCGCAGAAGAAACAGCGCTAGAGTTAAGCGCTGTCCCTGCTTTTGGTGCTCAAGCCAGCATTCATTCCTTC
Source organism: Ranitomeya variabilis (assembly GCF_051348905.1). Lineage (NCBI taxonomy): Eukaryota > Metazoa > Chordata > Amphibia > Anura > Dendrobatidae > Ranitomeya > Ranitomeya variabilis. The sequence goes on along the minus strand of NC_135236.1, from coordinate 230,947,525 downwards.
TCCCCAGCAGCGCTCGCTGGAGAGAAGGAATGAAAATTCAAGGTTTTGTTATTTTTTTTGTGTTTAAAATAAAGTTCGTGGTCACCTCCCACATCCCACCCCCTGTGCGCCCGCCCGCTTGCATTAAAATACTCACCCAGCTCCCGTGATGCCTCCTCTCAGCGCCGGCAGCTTGTCCTGTGTGAGCGGTCACGTGGTACCGCTCATTACAGTGATGAATATGCGGCTCCACCTCCCATATGCAAGCGGGCGGGCGCACAGGGGGTGGGAGGCGGAAGGTGACCACGAACTTTATTTTAAACACAAAAAAATAACAAAACCTTGATTTTTCATTCCTTCTCTCCAGCGAACGCTGCTGGGGAGAAGGAATGAATGCCGGCTTCAGCACCAAAAGCAGGGGACAGCGCTTAACTCTAGCACTGCCTCCTGCATGGTCCGTGTGGTCCTCAGTCGGCACACGGGCGGCACACGGCTGCCGCACATGTGCCACACTGATATGCCACGTGAGCACACAGACACGGATAACTCCGGCACCGATTTTTCCGGTACCGGAATTATCTGGACATGTGAGACTGGCCTTAGGGGAAAAATTCTGGATCCACATGGACTTTTTTAATAGACATGAAATAAACATTTTCAAAGTCACCAATACGACAGGGGTAGTTCAACATCGGTCATTAATTCTGCAGAAGAAAATCAGTAGCAACTCCACAGAGGCAACACTTGTACCAAATAGTGCAGGTTTTCCCATTTACCTGCAGTGTACAAATGAGATTTGATCCAGAAAATGGGACATTTTGTTCTCACTTGTCATCTGTATACAATCTGTTTTTTATTTGTTTGTTTTTTTACACCAGCAGCTGTTAATCATTTACAGAACAATTTACAGTTTCCTATGTTACAGAACTGCAATGTATCTGTAAAAATGCTAAATGCAAAACTGTGGCTCCAATACAATCGAATGGATGAATCTCATCTGATTTTTTGTAAAAAAAAAAAAAAAACTAGTACAGACTGCAATAGTTTTTTTTCACATTCAAATTCGGTCAGTGAAAAAAAAAATCGCCCATCTGCACTGCCCCATTGAACAACATTGGTCCGAGTGCTGTCTGGTTTTTTTTCACGGACAATATTCAGAATGAAAATATGTTCATGTGAATGATCCCCAATACTCAGTGGATTTTTCATCCACAAAATTTGCTTTGTACCCAAAAAGTCTGGTTCTGAGATATGTTCACTGTTATGTACGCACTTGCAAAGCCCCAGAATATTTGCTGTAACATACACTACCATATTTATTACACCATTAAACATGATAATCCCAAAATCTGCCATAATAAAGAGATGTTTGTGTCCAAATCTTTCATTGTACATATACATTTCACAATGTTTTATTGCTTAACAGTAGGAATATGTAACATTTGTTTTTCCATTTATGATTTTTATAGACTTTTAATATATGAGACTAATTCTGACCTTTGTCCTCAAGACTCGCTTTAAATGTTTTTTCTTTAAATGTTTTTTTAAATGTGAACTCGGTAATTAGAAAACACTGTAATTCGATTATAAATTTAATGCAGAGACCAATGATAAATCCTGACATAGCCGCCATCTCTGAAAGAGAGCATACATTCTCCGTGACCAAATCAGGTCTCATCACTGTGATGGATACTGTTATCAATCACTGATTAAAGCCGTTCTTCCAGAAAATGTGTGATAATCCATGTGACTCATCTGTACTTATAAATCTGTCTACTACACAATAGCCACATTCTAAAAATACTCCAGAAGCTTATGGTACCCAAAATATATAATTCCTGAAGAGATAAGGACCATCAGCTGCATGAAATTACGGTTCACATAACATTTCTGTAAAATGGTGCATAATGAAAAGTACAAACTCTACAAAATTGTAGCTTTGCAAATGGTGTCATTTTTTTCTTTGTACTTATAGCAGAGACGATCCCTCCATCAGCATATTATAAGAGCAAATTTTCAACCCCTGGTGCGCCATTAAACTTGTGATCTAGTCTTCTAAAATATACTGAAATTCCAGTTACAAAGCAGGTTGGTCAAAGGGAAAATGGCTTAGGGGAACAAGGTTAGCTCGTACCCATAAAAGGTACAGATGTCAAGTTTTAAAAAAAAAATCTGGATTTCCACTGAAATTAGAACTAAAAAATTATTGGCAAAACTTTGGGCCAATTCCTTATTCCATTTACAACTTATTTTTGACTGATTCATCAATTGCTAATGTGGCAACACAGCATTTAACCATACATCAGCGCACACTCCCCTTCTGCTCTCCTATACAACTCAGAGCCCAAAGCACCTACTACTCTCTAGCTCCTCCACAAGCTGGACTCAGGTATGCTATTGAGCCGCTGCACTCATGCCATGATTTAATATAATTAAAAAAAAAAAACACAAATGGAGATAAATGACATGGGAAGGGTATTGTCACGGTGATACCGTGACAGAGAGGGGCCAGAAGATTGTGGCGTCTAGTTACACGAACTCCTACACTGGCTAGAACTCTTCCCCATTGTATTAAACAGTGCAGGTTTTCCTTGTGCTGCCATTGCAAGGGTTAATCAGTTCAGTTGATCACCTGGAACTCTCCCTCTTGAGTTGTCTAAGCTTTTCTGTGTTGGCCACTCCCATCTGGAATACATGCTCCTCACTGGCACTTGGGAATTGCCAGTCATAGTTCTACTTCCTGGTTAGGTGATGGAGGAGAAATTCAGTGTTTGGAATAGGTGGTTGTAAAGTTGTTCAGGAGATTTCTGCTTGGAGTTGGTTTGCATGCTTATACTCATCCTCTCCTATTTGGTTTCTCCTACCTATCCCTCCCCTGTCTTCCACTCTGTTGTTTTTTGAGTATATTTGTATGATTCTAGTTTTCTTTCATCCCCTGTCTGTCTACCCTTGTTCGTCTGGTTAGTGTAATACTATACACTTCAGCCTCACACCTCCCTGGGTGGGTGAGGGAACACATAAGGTTTAAGATAGGGGCATAGCAAGGTACCTGACCCCAGCATCTCCCCATTCCGGGGTAATCCGGGGGACAGGGATAGACTAGAGCAACTACTAGTAAAATAGTTATTTTATACGGTAATGAATTATTGTAACAATCTTAATATGCCATAATTAGATTAGATTGTATACACATATCAAACAATCTACTCTATTTAGGATAAATTAGGATTGTCATTTTAATTCATTACCCCATAAAATAACTATTTTACTAGTAGTTGCCAGGCATAAGGCCTCATTCAGATGTCCGGACATCAGAATGTGTTCTATCAGTGATTTTGTCAGATAAAAAACACGCACCCATTATAGGCTGTGGTGCTATTCACATGTCCGTATTTTTTGTGGACTGTGCCCGTAAAAAAAAAATCATGGCCACATGTCTATTTTTGATCGGAATACAGGATTAAAATTATCCATACATGTCTATGGGTCTATGAAAATCATGGACGGCACACGGATGGCATCAGTGCGCAGTTCATCTGCTGTTAAAGACTACCATTGCAATGTAAAGCAGAAGCTTTAGAATTTATAGATTTATTTTATTTCATCACTGATAAAACATTGACCAAACATTGTTGAAAATCAGATCAAAAACATGCATGAAAAATCATGGATGTCTGTATGAGGCCTATGGCATCATTTAGGCTATATTCCCACAATTAGTTTTTGGTGATTTTCTTACGCTGCGAATTGTTAAAAATGCAAGCAACCTATACTTGCAGAAAATCTGAAACACCAAAAGCTCATCATAGGAACGTAGCCTCAGACATCAGTGATGTACGAGAAAAATTGACCTAGTTTCATCAGTGATTTTGGAGTTTCGTCAGATTTTCATTGCAGTGTCATCAGTTTTTTTCACTGATGAGAATAGTTTCTCCACCTTCTCTTACCAGTCAGTGAAAAACAGAGAGCCCAAAGGATGGCATCCGAAGGCAGTCCAATTTTTTCACAGACCTGTAGACTTGCATTGCTGATTTAGATCGTACACTCTGACCAATTTTAGACATTTCTCCGTGATTTTGCATGGACCACTTGTTCCTAGGAGAAAGTTGGGCACATGAATAGCCTCATAGACTATCATAGGTATGAGAGCTATTCATGGAAAACACGCATAGCACTTGTAAGCAAAAAACAGACGTCTGAATGAGGCCTGAGGATGAGTTCATAAGAAGCCTATTAGGCTATGTAATATGACCCGGCACTCAACTTAGCGGTGGAAAGTAGCGGTAGATTTATTGATCCCAAAGTATAACAACAAAAGACGTTTCGGTCCACGATCAGGACCTTCATCAATCACGTTTATAAAGGGATGTGAGGTGTTAAAAAACGGCTGACTGAGCCAGTAATAATAGCTATATGTTTTTGAGGAAATGAGTCCACTGGAGAAAGGGACATAGCCTGAGGACCATGTGCTGCGTCCACCGCCAACGCCGCGGTCCATGTCCAACGCCGCGGCAGCACATGGTCCTCAGGCTACGTCCCTTTCTCCAGTGGACTCCTTTCCTCAAAAACATATAGCTATTATTACTGGCTCAGTCAGCCGTTTTTTAACACCTCACATCCCTTTATAAACGTGATTGATGAAGGTCCTGATCGTGGACCGAAACGTCTTTTGTTGTTATACTTTGGGATCAATAAATCTACCGCTACTTTCCACCGCTAAGTTGAGTGCCGGGTCATATTATATTTGTCACTAACGGTTTGGGAACCTACCCGGGCACCGCAGGGTCGCAGTGCACACATTTCTCTCATTATTAGGCTATGTAGGCACAAAAAAGCGTAACTAAAGCAAATAGTATATTTACAAGTCAAAATGATCAAGATTTTTGGATACTAAGAGAAAACCAGTGTACCTGGAAAAAACCTACACAGTATCCTCAGGAATCTTGATTCCAGATTGGTAATTTGTCTCATGATAATAATAAATGGGTCTGAAAAATGAGCATTTGCTTTAGGCCAGTTTCACACATCAGTGGCTCCGGTACGTGAGGTGACAGTTTCCTCACGTACCGGAGACACTGACACACGTAGACTCATTAAAATCAATGCATCTGTGCAGATGTCATTGATTTTTTGCGGACCGTGTCTCCGTGTGCCAAACACGGAGACATGTCAGTGTTCGTGGGAGCGCACGTATTACACGGACCCATTAAAGTCAATGGGTCCGTGTAAAACACGGACCACACACGGACCGTCTCCGTGTGTGGTCCCTGTGGCGTGCAGGAGACAGCGCTACAGTAAGCGCTGTCCCCCCCACATGGTGCTGAAGGCGCGATTCATATCTTCTGTGCAGCAGCGTTTTCTGCATAGAAGATATGAATAAGTGTTTAAATGAAAGATCTACCTGTCCGCCGCCCCCCCACCCCCTGTGCGCCCCCCCGCTGTTCAGAAAATACTCACCCGCTCCCACATTGGCTGTCGCTGCTTCCTGGTCTGGCCGCGGCTTCTACTGTATGCGGTCACGTGGGGCCGCTCATTTACAATCATGAATAGTCGGCTCCGCCCCTATGGGAGGTGGAGCCGCCTATTCATGACTGTAAATGAGCGGCCCCACAGTTATGAACTATACTTTTGGGCTCCCTCTTGTGGTCACTCGCGGTATGGCTCTTGTATACTCTTTCCCCAGGTTGGTAGTCACCTGGTTCGTTAACACTCTGGGTGTTTCTATTTAAACTTCCTGGAGTCTTAGTCCATTGCCTGGCATCCATGTAATCAGTCCTTGTCTGGTTGCTCTTGTCTACTGGTCCTTATTTTTGCAACATAAGCTAAGTCCTGCTTTCTTGTTTTTTGTTATTTGTATTATTCTGTTTTTTGTCCAGCTTGTTCATAATGTGATTCCTGATTTTGCTGGAAGCTCTAAGGGGGCTGATATTCTCCCCCCATACCGTTAGTCGGTACGGGGGTTCTTGGATATTCAGCGTGGATATTTTTGTAGGGTTTTTCTCTGACCACATAAGTCCGCTTTCTATATTTCTGCTATTATTTAGTGGGCCTCTCTTTGCTGAATCTAGTTCATACTTACGTTTGTCCTTTCCTCTTACCTCACCGTTATTGATTGTTGGGGGCCTGTATCTACTTTGGGGTACCTTTCTCTGGAGGCAAGTGAGGTCTGTATTTTCTCTGAAAGGGTTAGTTAGATCTCCGGCTGGCGCGAGACGTCTAGAACCAACGTAGGTACGTTCCCCGGCTGCTATTAGTTGTGGGCTAGGATCAGGTATGTGGTCAGCTCAGTTACCACCTCCCTAAGAGCTAGTTTTTATGTTTGCAGACTTTGCTGAAGACCCTGAGATCCTCTGCCATTAGGATCACAACAGTATGCCAGGCCAGTGAATAGTTAATGCATTGCAGAAGTGGGATTAAAAGAAAAGAAGTTCTGAGTTTTTTTTTTTGTTTTGTTTTTTTTTCTTTCTTCCCCTTTATCTTTGAATGGCTTGAAACTCTGCTGCAGACATGAATGTGCAAACTCTGATTACTAGTGTGGATCAGCTTGCTGCTCGTGTGCAGGGCATTCAGGATTTTGTTACTAGCAGTCCTATGTCAGAACCTAAGATTCCTATTCCTGAGCTGTTCTCTGGAGATCGATTTAAATTTAGGAATTTTAGGAATAATTGTAAATTGTTTCTGTCTTTGAGACCTCGTTCGTCTGGAGACTCAGCTCAGCAAGTTAAAATTGTTATCTCCTTCTTGCGGGGCGACCCTCAGGATTGGGCTTTCTCATTGGCGCCAGGAGATCCGGCATTGGCGAATATTGATGCGTTTTTTCTGGCGCTCGGATTACTTTATGAGGAGCCCAATCTTGAAATTCAGGCAGAGAAGGCTTTGCTGGCTATTTCTCAGGGCCAGGATGAAGCCGAAGTGTATTGCCAAAAATTTCGGAAATGGTCCGTGCTTACTCAGTGGAATGAGTGTGCTCTGGCCGCAAATTTCAGAAATGGCCTTTCTGAAACCATTAAGAATGTGATGGTGGGCTTTCCCATTCCTACAAGTCTGAATGATTCTATGACGCTGGCCATTCAGATTGATCGGCGTTTGCGGGAGCGCAAATCCGCTAATCCTTTGGCGGTGTTGTCTGAACAGACGCCTGAGTTAATGCAATGTAATAGAATTCAGACTAGAACTGAATGGCAAAATCATAGACGTCAGAATGGGTTGTGTTTTTACTGTGGTGATTCTACACATGTTATATCAGCATGCTCAAAACGCCTAACAAAGTTTGTTAGTCCTGTCGCCGTTGGTAACTTGCAGCCTAAATTTATTTTGTCTGTGACTTTAATTTGCTCATTGTCTTCCTACCCTGTTATGGCGTTTGTGGATTCAGGCGCTGCCCTGAGTCTTATGGACCTGTCGTTTGCCAGGCGCTGTGGTTTTGTCCTGGAGCCTTTGGAAAATCCTATTCCTCTTAGAGGAATTGATGCTACACCATTGGCGGAGAATAAACCGCAGTATTGGACACAAGTGACCATGTGCATGACTCCTGAACATCGGGAGGTGATTCGTTTTCTTGTTCTGCATAAGATGCATGATTTGGTCGTTTTGGGTCTGCCATGGTTACAGGCTCATAATCCTGTTCTGGATTGGAGGGCTATGTCTGTGTCAAGTTGGGGTTGTCAGGGAATTCATTGCGATTCCCCGTCGGTGTCTATTGCTTCCTCCACTCCTTCAGAAGTTCCTGAGTATTTGCTTGACTATCAGGATGTGTTCAGTGAGTCCAGGTCCAGTGCTCTTCCTCCTCATAGGGACTGTGACTGCGCTATAGATTTGATTCCTGGTAGTAAGTTTCCTAAGGGACGATTATTTAATCTGTCGGTACCTGAGCATGCCGCGATGCGTTCTTATATAAAGGAGTCTTTGGAGAAAGGACATATTCGTCCATCCTCTTCCCCTCTTGGTGCGGGATTCTTTTTTGTGGCCAAGAAAGATGGATCTTTGAGACCTTGTATAGACTATCGGCTTCTGAATAAAATCACGGTTAAATTTCAATACCCTCTGCCACTATTGTCGGACTTGTTTGCTCGGATTAAGGGCGCCTGTTGGTTCACCAAGATAGATCTTCGTGGTGCGTACAACTTTGTGCGCATTAGGCAGGGAGATGAATGGAAAACTGCATTTAATACGCCCGAAGGTCATTTTGAGTACTTGGTGATGCCTTTTGGGCTCTCTAATGCTCCTTCAGTGTTTCAATCCTTTATGCATGACATCTTCCGGAAGTATCTAGATAAATTTGTGATTGTTTATCTGGATGACATTTTAGTTTTTTCTGATGATTGGGATTCTCATGTAAAGCAGTTCAGGATGGTGTTTCAGGTTTTGCGTGATAATGCTTTGTTTGTGAAGGGCTCAAAGTGTCTCTTTGGAGTGCAGAAGGTTTCTTTTTTGGGTTTTATTTTTTCCCCTTCTGCTGTGGAGATGGACCCAGTCAAGGTCCGAGCTATTCATGATTGGACTCAACCCACGTCTGTTAAGAGTCTTCAGAAGTTTTTGGGTTTTGCTAATTTATACCGTCGTTTTATTGCTAATTTTTCTAGCGTTGTTAAACCTCTGACGGATATGACCAAGAAAGGTTCTGATGTCGCTAATTGGGCTCCTACGGCCATTGAGGCCTTCCGGGAGCTGAAGCGCCGGTTTACTTCGGCACCTGTTTTGTGCCAGCCTGATGTCTCACTTCCCTTTCAGGTTGAATTGGATGCTTCTGAGATCGGTGCAGGAGCTGTTTTGTCGCAGAGAGGCTCTGGTTGCGCTGTGATGAAACCATGTGCTTTCTTTTCCAGGAAGTTTTCGCCGGCTGAGCGGAACTATGATGTTGGTAATCGGGAGTTGTTGGCCATGAAGTGGGCATTTGAGGAGTGGCGTCATTGGCTCGAGGGAGCTAAGCATCGTGTGGTGGTCTTGACTGATCACAAAAATCTGATGTACCTCGAGTCTGCTAAACGCCTGAATCCTAGACAGGCTCGTTGGTCATTGTTTTTCTCCCATTTTGACTTTGTGGTCTCATACCTGCCTGGTTCGAAAAATGTGAAGGCTGATGCTCTCTCTAGGAGCTTTGTGCCTGACTCTCCTGGAGTCTCAGAGCCGGCTGGTATTCTTAAAGAGGGAGTGATTTTGTCGGCCATTTCTCCTGATTTGCGACGTGTGTTGCAGAGATTTCAGGCTGGTAGACCTGACTCTTGTCCACCTGATAGACTGTTTGTTCCTGATAAATGGACCAGCAGAGTTATTTCCGAGGTTCATTCCTCGGTGTTGGCAGGGCATCCTGGGATTTTTGGTACCAGAGATTGGGTGGCTAGGTCCTTTTGGTGGCCTTCCTTGTCGCGGGATGTGCGTTCTTTTGTGCAGTCCTGTGGGACTTGTGCTCGGGCTAAGCCTTGCTGTTCTCGTGCCAGCGGGTTGCTTTTGCCCTTGCCCGTCCCGAAGAGGCCTTGGACACACATTTCCATGGATTTCATTTCAGATCTTCCGGTTTCTCAGGGAATGTCTGTCATCTGGGTGGTGTGTGATCGTTTTTCCAAGATGGTCCATTTGGTGCCCTTGCCTAAGTTGCCTTCCTCTTCCGATCTGGTTCCTTTGTTTTTTCAGAATGTGGTTCGTTTGCACGGCATTCCTGAGAATATCGTGTCTGACAGAGGATCACAGTTTGTGTCCAGATTCTGGCAATCTTTTTGTGCTAAGATGGGCATTGATCTGTCGTTCTCGTCTGCCTTTCATCCTCAGACTAATGGCCAAACGGAGCGAACTAATCAGACGCTGGAGGCTTATTTGAGATGTTTTGTTTCTGCGGATCAGGATGATTGGGTGACCTTCTTGCCATTGGCTGAGTTTGCCCTCAATAATCGGGCTAGTTCCGCTACTTTGGTTTCGCCATTTTTCTGCAACTCTGGTTTTCATCCTCGTTTCTCCTCGGGTCATGTTGAGCCTTCTGACTGTCCTGGGGTGGATTCCGTGGTTGATAGGTTGCAGCGGACTTGGAATCATGTGGTGGACAACTTGAAGTTGTCACAGGAGAAGGCTCAGCGTTTTGCCAACCGCCGCCGCGGTGTGGGTCCCCGACTTCGTGTTGGGGATTTGGTTTGGTTGTCTTCTCGGTTTGTTCCTTTGAAGGTTTCCTCTCCTAAGTTTAAGCCTCGCTTTATTGGTCCTTATAGAATTTTGGAGGTCCTTAATCCGGTGTCTTTTCGTTTGGATCTTCCTGTGTCGTTTGCCATTCACAATGTGTTCCATAGGTCTTTGTTGCGGCGGTACATTGTGCCTGTGGTTCCTGCTGTTGACCCTCCTGCTCCGGTCTTGGTTGAGGGCGAGTTGGAGTATGTGGTGGAGAAGATCTTAGATTCTCGTCTCTCTAGACGGAGGCTTCAGTATCTGGTCAAATGGAAGGGCTATGGTCAGGAGGATAATTCCTGGGTGGTCGCCTCTGATGTTCATGCGGCCGATTTGGTTCGTGCCTTTCACGCTGCCCATCCTGATCGCCCTGGTGGTCGTAGTGAGGGTTCGGTGACCCCTCCTTAAAGGGGGGGTACTGTTATGAACTATACTTTTGGGCTCCCTCTTGTGGTCACTCGCGGTATGGCTCTTGTATACTCTTTCCCCAGGTTGGTAGTCACCTGGTTCGTTAACACTCTGGGTGTTTCTATTTAAACTTCCTGGAGTCTTAGTCCATTGCCTGGCATCCATGTAATCAGTCCTTGTCTGGTTGCTCTTGTCTACTGGTCCTGATTTTTGCAACATAAGCTAAGTCCTGCTTTCTTGTTTTTTGTTATTTGTATTATTCTGTTTTTTGTCCAGCTTGTTCATAATGTGATTCCTGATTTTGCTGGAAGCTCTAAGGGGGCTGATATTCTCCCCCCATACCGTTAGTCGGTACGGGGGTTCTTGGATATTCAGCGTGGATATTTTTGTAGGGTTTTTCGCTGACCACATAAGTCCGCTTTCTATATTTCTGCTATTATTTAGTGGGCCTCTCTTTGCTGAATCTAGTACATACTTACGTTTGTCCTTTCCTCTTACCTCACCGTTATTATTTGTTGGGGGCCTGTATCTACTTTGGGGTACCTTTCTCTGGAGGCAAGTGAGGTCTGTATTTTCTCTGAAAGGGTTAGTTAGATCTCCGGCTGGCGCGAGACGTCTAGAACCAACGTAGGTACGTTCCCCGGCTGCTATTAGTTGTGGGCTAGGATCAGGTATGTGGTCAGCTCAGTTACCACCTCCCTAAGAGCTAGTTTTTATGTTTGCAGACTTTGCTGAAGACCCTGAGATCCTCTGCCATTAGGATCACAACACCCCACGTGACCGCATACAGTGGAAGCCGCGGCCAGACCAGGAAGGAGCGACAGCCAACGAGGGATGCGGGTGAGTATTTTCTGAACAGCGGGGGGCGCAAAGGGGGTGGGGGGGCGGCGTACACATAGATCTTTCATTTAAACACTATTATTCATATCTTCTATGCAGTAAACGCTGCTGCACAGAAGATATGAATCGCGGCTTCAGCACGATGCAGGGGACAGCGCTAAACTTTAGCGCTGTCTCCTGCACGCTCCGTGTGGTACCTACTCGCCACATGGGCATGTATGGCCTATGTGAGCTCACGGGCACACGGACACGGATAACTCCGGTACCGATTTTTTCCGGTACCGGAATTATCTGGAAGTGTGGGACAGCCCTTAGGCTGCGTTCCCACGTTGAGCTTTTGGTGAGGGTCTGACATTGCAGATTTTCTGCACCTATTATGTAAATTAGGTTACTTGCATTTTTTACTTACATTTTTGTGTTTTTTTTTATATGCATTTTTGTCACGTTTTTGACGCTGCAGTTTTTGATTTTTGTTAGTGTGTCAAGTTTCAAATAAAGCTGCTTTGTTTTTTATATTTCCTGGTATTTAGCTTTGACAAATCTTTCAAACCAAAGCAAGCAAATTCCCTGCAGTAAATAAATAAGTAGCAGCAGTGCATAAAAATATTATATAGGGTACTTGGTTAACATAATTTTGATCAGAAAAATGTAAAAACCATCCCACCACGTCACGGTGACCCTATACGCACGGTCTTAACCTCTAGTAGTAAAACCTTACCAGATGTTTAATTGACATCTTTAGATTTTCGTTTTTGACAAAACTTTATTGATATAGTCGTGTACGAATTACATGCATTTTTTTATGTATTTCTGCCACGGAAATGCACTTTTTCTGCATCTAACGAAAGTCTATGGGGAAAATCTACACAGAAAACTCAGCGTATCCGCAAGAAATTGACTCAGCGTATCCCCAAAAATTGACGTGTTGCGGATGTGAAATACGCACCGCAGGTCAGTTTATGCTGAGTTAAAAAGAAGAACAGTGGTCATGAGATCTCTATAAATCCCCTCCACTTTGCCAGAACTGTAAGGGTATGTGCACACGTCAGGATTTCTTGCAGAAATTTCCTGAAGAAAACCGGAAATTTTCTGCAAGAAATCCGCTTTTTTTTTTGCGTTTTTTTCCCGTTTTTTTCGCGTCTTTTTTAGCATTTTGCAAGCGTAATTAGCTTGCAGAATGCTAAAGTTTTCCAAGCGATCTGTAGCATCGCTTGGAAAACTGACTGACAGGTTGGTCACACATGTCAAACATAGTGTTTGACAAGTGTGACCAACTTTTTACTATAGATGCTGCCTATGCAGCATCTATAGTAAAAGATAGAATGTTTAAAAATAATAATAATAATAATAAAAAAATGGTTATACTCACCCTCTGCAGACAGCCGATCTCCTCAGCGGCGTCCGTTCCTAGATGGTGTGGTTCAGGACCTTCGATGACGTCGCGGTCACGTGAGCGGTCACATGACCGGTCTCGCGACCAATCACAAGACAGCGACGTCATCGCAGGTCCTGAACCACACCATCTATAGGAACCGAAGCGGCAGCATGCAGCGGTGAGAGGCGGGAACACTCCGGGGGCCATCGAAGGTGAGTATATGACTATTTTTTATTTTAATTCTTTTTTTTGACCAATTATACGGTGCCCAGTCCGTGGAGGAGAGTCTCCTCTCCTCCACCCTGGGTACCAACCGCATATAATCTGCTTACTTCCCGCATGGTGTGCACAGCCCCGTGCGGGAAGTAAGCAGATCAATGCACTCCTAGGTGTGCGGAATCCCAGCAATTCCGCATTTTTAATGAACATGTTGCTTTTTTTTCCGCAATGCGATTTTTCCGCGGAAAAAAATGCAACATTTGCACAAAAAATGCGGAATACACTGTAAATAATAGGAGGCATATGTTAGCGTTTTTTTCGCGTTTTTATAGCGAAAAAACGCCAAAAAAACGTGAAAAATACTGAACGTGTGCACATGGCCTAAGATGCAGCAAAAATGCACAGCATTGAAAACTCACCAAAAGCTCATCGTGGGCACTCAGCCTTATTCTCCTAGATAAAAGCTCATCATGGGCACTCAGCCTTATTCTCCGAGATATTACATTTTTCATAATTTCATTGGCAATGAAATTGTTAACGATCTCTGAGCTGAAACCAAATACCGCACCGCCACTCATCTGAAACAAATTGAGCCCTTCTTTGTAGTTAAGGCAGTTGATTGAGGAAACTTGCTCATGTGATTCAGCCGCGCTTGTGATAATTTAGCTGACCTGTGCTTGAGACAGTTTTTTAATAAGACTAAACACTATGTGTTATTTTGGAGATCATCATTTTATGGGGAACTTTTTGAATACTACAATTATATTTTAGTGGGAAATCATTCTGATGTAACAAGTATTATTATCAGAGAATGCGGTTTCCAAATCACAGAGTTACAGATCACCGATTCATAACACTTGGTCATATAATAAAAGCTCATGGGGCATGTGGAAAACAAACGTGCATATTGTATATCAGCTTAACTTCTGCAAATTGTTGCACTTTTCTACTTGATTTGATAAGACTTAATTCACATTAATTAGAAAAGTCAAGGTAGAAGGTACAAGCCCTGTTTGATTCCTCAGTAATGTCCTTCACACAAGCGTATACATCAGACGAGTGCTATGCGATGTTTTATGGGATAGCACTCGGTCCAATGTTATGCTATAGGACAGGGCTGATCAGTGTTTTTTCTCTCATGCCGATTCAAGTCTATGGGTGCGTGCAAAACATCGGACTGATGTCAGATAAGACTCCTCAATTCAAGTCTACGGGTGCACACAAAAAAAAATCAGATGCCATACGGAGTCACCGTATAACATCTGTTTGTTGTGGAGACATTGCAATTTTGCTGCTGTATAAAAACAAAAAACAGTTGGCATATTAATTGCACATGGATGAGAAGTGAAAAAAAAAACATTCAAGTTTTCTGGATGAAAAACTATGCTCGTGTCCTTAGCCTACCAATATTACAAATGAGAGTCACGACAAAAGAGAAGGTCAGTGACAGAATTATTATTATTATTTATTATTATAGCGCCATTTATTCCATGGCGCCTTACATGTGAGGAGGGGTATACATAATAAAAACAAGTACAATAATCTTGAACAATACAAGTCACAACAGGTACAGGAGGAGAGAGGACCCTGCCCACGAAGGCTCACAATCTACAAGGGATAGGTGAGGATACAGTAGGTGAGGATAGAGCTGGTCGTGCAGTGGTTTGGTCGATCGTGGTTACTGCAGGTTGTAGGCTTGCCGGAAGAGGTAGGTCTTCAGGTTCTTTTTGAAGGTTTCAATGGTAGGTGAGAGTCTGATATGTTGCGGTAGAGAGTTCCAGAGTAGGGGTGATGCGCGAGAGAAATCTTGTATGCGATTGTGGGAATTGGAGATAAGAGGGGAGTAGAGAAGGAGATCTTGTGAGGATCGGAGGTTGCATGCAGGAAAGTACCGGGAGACAAGGTCACAGATGTATGGAGGAGACAGGTTGTGGATGGCTTTGTATGTCCTGGTTAGGCTTTTGTACTGGAGTCTCTGGGTAATGGGGAGCCAGTGAAGGGATTGACAGAGGGGAGAGGCCGGGGAATAGGAGGGGACAGGTGGATTAATCAGGCAGCTGAGTTTAGAATAGATTGGAGGGGTGCAAGAGTGTTAGAGGGGAGGCCAAAGAGCAGGAGGTTACAGTAGTCGAGGCGGGAGATGATGAGGGCAAGGATTAAGGTTTTTGCAGTTTCTTGGTTTAGGAATGTACGGATCCGTGAAATATTTTTGAGTTGAAGGCGGCAGGAAGTGGAAAGGGCTTGGATATGCGGTTTGAAGGAGAGATCAGTGTCAAGGATTACCCCGAGACAGCGAGCTTGTGGGACTGGGGAGAGTGGGCAGCCGTTTACTGTAATGGATAGGTGCGTTGGGGGGGGGGGGTTGATTGAGATGGGGGAAAAGCGATGAATTCTGTTTTGTCCATGTTAAGTTTTAGAAATTTAGCAGAGAAGAAGGATGAAAGGATGAAATAGCGGATAGACATTGAGGGATTCTGGTTAGTAGGGTGGTGATATCTGGTCCAGAGATGTAGATCTGTGTGTCATCAGCATAGAGATGATACTGAAAACCGTGAGATTCTATGAGCTGTCCCAGGCCAAAAGTGTAAATGGAGAAGAGCAGGGGCCCTAGAACTGAGCCTTGCGGGACTCTGACAGATAGGTGGCAAGGTGAGGAGGTGGTGTGTGAGTGTGAGACGCTGAATGTCCAGTCAGTTAGGTATGACAAGATCCAGGAAGGGCCAAGTCTGTAATGCCAAGGGATGAGAGGGTCCACAGCAACAGGGAATGGTCCACTGTGTCAAAGGCAGAGGACAGGTCCAGGAGGAGGAGGATAGAGTAGTGTCGCTTGCACTTGTCGGTTAATAGGTCATTGGTGACCTTAGTTAGGGCAGTTTCAGTGGAGTGGTGTGACCGGAAGCCTGATTGTAAGCGATCGAAGAGGGAGCAGGAAGATAGATAGGAGGACAGTTCAAGATGGACGTGTTGTTCCAGTAGTTTTGAAGCATAGGGGAGAAGTGATAAAGGGCGATAGCTCGATACAGAGGATGGGTCAAGTGAGGGCTTTTTGAGGATAGGTGTGATTGAGGCATGTTTAAAGCTTGAGGGGAAAGCACCAGTTGTTAGTGTTAGGTTGAAGAGATGGGTTAGGGTGGGGATGAAGACTGTGGCGAGTGTCATGATTCTCAATGGCGAGAGAACATAGCCCAGCATATATGAGAACTAGCTCTTGGAAGATGGAAACTATACTGACCATGAACTAAACCTGCCGCACAACTAGAAGTGGCCGGGTAGCATGCCTACGTTTTTTAACCCTAGATGCCCAGCGCCAGCCGGAGAACTACCTAATCCTAGCAGAGGAAAAGACAGTCCTGGCTCACCTCTAGAGAAATTTTCCCAAAAGGCAGACAGAGGCCCCCACATATATTGGCGGTGATTTTAGATGAAATGACAAACGTAGTATGAAAATAGGTTTAGCAAAATCGAGGTCCGCTTTCTAGATAGCAGGAAGACAGAAAGGACACTTTCATGGTCAGCAGAAAACCCTATCAAAACACCATCCAGAAATTCCTTTAAGACTCTAGCATTAACTCATAACACCAGAGTGGCAATTTCCGATCACAAGAGCTTTCCAGACACAGTAACGAAACAGCAGCTGTGAACAGGAACAAAATGCAAAAACACACAAGGACAAAAGTCCAACTTAGCTGGGAGTTGTCTAGTAGCAGGAACAAGCACAGAAGGCTTCTGATTACATTGTTGACCGGCAAGAAACTGACAGAGGAGCAAGGTTATATAGCGACTCCCACATCCTGATAGGAGCAGGTGAACAGAGGGGATGATGCACACAAGTTAAATTCCACAAGTGGCCACCGGGGGAGCCCAGAATCCAATTTCACAACAGTACCCCCCCCTCAAGGAGGGGGCACCGAACCCTCACCAGAACCACCAGGGCGATCAGGATGAGCCCTATGAAAGGCACGGACAAGATCGGAGGCATGAACATCAGAGGCAGTGACCCAAGAATTATCCTCCTGACCGTATCCCTTCCATTTGACCAGATACTGGAGTCTCCGTCTGGAAACACGAGAGTCTAAGATCTTTTCCACAACGTACTCCAACTCACCCTCAACCAACACCGGAGCAGGAGGCTCAACGGAAGGCACAACCGGTACCTCATACCTGCGCAACAATGACCGATGAAAAACATTATGAATCGAAAAGGATGCAGGGAGGTCCAAACGGAAGGACACAGGGTTAAGAATCTCCAATATCTTGTACGGGCCGATAAACCGAGGCTTAAACTTAGGAGAAGAAACCCTCATAGGGACAAAACGAGAAGACAACCACACCAAGTCCCCAACACAAAGCCGAGGACCAACACGACGACGGCGGTTGGCAAAAAGCTGAGTCTTCTCCTGGGACAACTTCAAATTGTCCACCACCTGCCCCCAAATCTGATGCAAACTCTCCACCACAGCATCCACTCCAGGACAATCCGAAGATTCCACTTGACCGGAGGAAAATCGAGGATGAAACCCCAAATTACAGAAAAACGGGGACACCAAGGTGGCAGAGCTGGCCCGATTATTGAGGGCGAACTCCGCCAAAGGCAAAAAAGCAACCCAATCATCCTGATCCGCAGACACAAAACACCTCAAATATGTCTCCAAGGTCTGATTAGTCCGCTCGGTCTGGCCATTAGTCTGAGGATGGAAAGCAGACGAAAAAGACAAATCTATGCCCATCCTAGCACAGAATGCCCGCCAAAATCTAGACACGAATTGGGTCCCTCTGTCAGAAACGATATTCTCAGGAATACCATGCAAACGAACAACATTTTGAAAAAACAGAGGAACCAACTCGGAAGAAGAAGGCAACTTAGGCAAGGGAACCAGATGGACCATCTTAGAGAAACGGTCACACACCACCCAGATGACAGACATCTTCTGAGAAACAGGCAGATCCGAAATAAAATCCATCGAGATGTGCGTCCAAGGCCTCTTCGGGATAGGCAAGGGCAACAACAATCCACTAGCCCGAGAACAACAAGGCTTGGCCCGAGCACAAACGTCACAAGACTGCACAAAGCCTCGCACATCTCGTGACAGGGAAGGCCACCAGAAGGATCTTGCCACCAAATCCCTGGTACCAAAGATTCCAGGATGACCTGCCAACGCAGAAGAATGAACCTCAGAGATGACTCTACTGGTCCAATCATCAGGAACAAACAGTCTACCAGGTGGGCAACGATCAGGTCTATCCGCCTGAAACTCCTGCAAGGCCTGCCGCAGGTCTGGAGAAACGGCAGACAATATCACTCCATCTTTAAGGATACCTGTGGGCTCAGAATTACCAGGGGAGTCAGGCTCAAAACTCCTAGAAAGGGCATCCGCCTTAACATTCTTAGAACCCGGTAGGTACGACACCACAAAATTAAACCGAGAGAAAAACAACGACCAGCGCGCCTGTCTAGGATTCAGGCGCCTGGCAGACTCAAGGTAAATTAAATTTTTGTGGTCAGTCAATACCACCACCTGATGTCTGGCCCCCTCAAGCCAGTGACGCCACTCCTCAAAAGCCCACTTCATGGCCAAAAGCTCCCGATTCCCAATATCATAATTCCGCTCGGCGGGCGAAAATTTACGGGAAAAAAAAGCACAAGGTCTCATCATGGAGCAGTCGGAACTTCTCTGCGACAACACCGCCCCAGCTCCGATTTCAGAAGCGTCGACCTCAACCTGAAAAGGAAGAGCAACATCAGGCTGACGCAACACTGGGGCGGAAGAAAAGCGGCGCTTGAGCTCCCGAAAGGCCTCCACAGCATCAGGGGACCAATCAGCAACATCAGCACCCTTCTTAGTCAAATCAGTCAATGGTTTTACAACATCAGAAAAACCAGCAATAAATCGATGATAAAAGTTAGCAAAGCCCAAAAATTTCTGAAGACTCTTAAGAGAAGAGGGTTGCGTCCAATCACCAATAGCCTGAACCTTGACAGGATCCATCTCGATGGAAGAGGGGGAAAAAATGTATCCCAAGAAAGAAATCTTTTGAACCCCAAAAACACACTTAGAACCCTTCACACACAAGGAATTAGACCGCAAAACCTGAAAAACCCTCCTGACCTGCTGGACATGAGAGTCCCAGTCATCCGAAAAAATCAGAATATCATCCAGATACACAATCATAAATTTATCCAAATAATCGCGGAAAATGTCATGCATAAAGGACTGGAAGACTGAAGGGGCATTTGAAAGACCAAAAGGCATCACCAAATACTCAAAATGGCCCTCGGGCGTATTAAATGCGGTTTTCCACTCATCCCCCTGCTTGATTCGCACCAAATTATACGCCCCACGGAGATCAATCTTAGAGAACCACTTGGCCCCCTTTATACGAGCAAACAAATCAGTAAGCAGTGGTAACGGATATTGATATTTAACCGTGATTTTATTCAAAAGTCGATAATCAATACACGGCCTCAAAGAGCCGTCTTTCTTAGACACAAAGAAAAAACCGGCTCCTAAGGGAGATGACGAAGGATGAATATGTCCCTTTTCCAAGGACTCCTTTATATATTCTCGCATAGCAGCGTGTTCAGGCACAGACAGATTAAATAAACGACCCTTAGGGTATTTACTACCCGGAATCAAGTCTATGGCACAATCGCACTCCCGGTGCGGAGGTAGTGAACCAACCTTGGGTTCTTCAAAAACGTCACGAAAGTCAGACAAGAATTCAGGAATCTCAGAGGGAATAGATGATGAAATGGAAACCAAAGGTACGTCCCCATGAGTTCCTTTACATCCCCAGCTTAACACAGACATAGCTCTCCAGTCGAGGACTGGGTTATGAGATTGCAGCCATGGCAATCCCAGCACCAAAACATCATGTAGATTATACAGCACCAGAAAGCGAATAACCTCCTGGTGATCCGGATTAACACGCATAGTCACTTGTGTCCAGTATTGTGGTTTATTACTAGCCAATGGGGTGGAGTCAATCCCTTTCAGAGGTATCGGAGCCTCCAGTGGCTCCAAATCATACCCACAGCGTTTGGCAAAGGACCAATCCATAAGACTCAAAGCAGCGCCAGAGTCGACATAGGCGTCCGCGGTAATAGATGACAAAGAACAAATCAGGGTCACAGACAGAATAAACTTAGACTGTAAAGTGCTAATTGAAACAGACTTGTCAGGCTTCTTAGTACGCTTAAAGCATGCTGATATAACATGAGTTGAATCACCACAATAGAAGCACAACCCATTTTTTCGTCTAAAATTCTGCCGCTCGCTTCTGGACAGAATTCTATCACATTGCATATTTTCTGGCGTTTTCTCAGTAGACACCGCCAAATGGTGCACAGGTTTGCGCTCCCGCAGACGCCTATCGATCTGAATAGCCATCGTCATGGACTCATTCAGACTCGCAGGCACAGGGAACCCCACCATAACATCCTTAATGGCATCAGAGAGACCTTCTCTGAAAATCGCCGCCAGGGCGCACTCATTCCACTGAGTAAGCACAGACCATTTGCGGAATTTTTGGCAGTATATTTCAGCTTCATCTTGCCCCTGAGACAAGGACATCAAGGCCTTTTCCGCCTGAAGCTCTAAATGAGGTTCCTCATAAAGCAACCCCAAGGCCAGAAGAAACGCATCCACATTGAGCAACGCAGGATCCCCTGGTGCCAATGCAAAAGCCCAGTCTTGAGGGTCGCCCCGGAGCAAGGAAATTACAATCCTGACCTGCTGTGCAGGGTCTCCGGCAGAGCGAGACTTCAGGGACAAAAACAATTTGCAATTATTTTTAAAATTTTGAAAGTGAGATCTATTCCCCGAGAAGAATTCAGGCAAAGAAATTCTAGGCTCAGACATAGGTGCATGAACAACAAAATCTTGCAAATTTTGTACCTTTGTGGCGAGATTATTCAAACCTGTAGCTACACTCTGAAGATCCATTTGAAACAGGTGAACACAGAGCCATTCAAGGATTAGAAGGAGAGAAAGAGAGGAAGGCTGCAGTATAGGCAGACTAGCAAGTGATTCAATTAAGAGCACACTCAGAACTAGAGGAAAAAAAAAAAAAAAATTGTAGCAGACTTCTTTTTTCTCTCCTTTCTCAGCCAGTAATTTAACCCTTTTTTGGGCCGGTCAAACTGTCATGATTCTCAATGGCGAGAGAACATAGCCCAGCATATATGAGAACTAGCTCTTGGAAGATGGAAACTATACTGACCATGAACTAAACCTGCCGCACAACTAGAAGTGGCCGGGTAGCATGCCTACGTTTTTTAACCCTAGATGCCCAGCGCCAGCCGGAGAACTACCTAATCCTAGCAGAGGAAAAGACAGTCCTGGCTCACCTCTAGAGAAATTTTCCCAAAAGGCAGACAGAGGCCCCCACATATATTGGCGGTGATTTTAGATGAAATGACAAACGTAGTATGAAAATAGGTTTAGCAAAATCGAGGTCCGCTTTCTAGATAGCAGGAAGACAGAAAGGACACTTTCATGGTCAGCAGAAAACCCTATCAAAACACCATCCAGAAATTCCTTTAAGACTCTAGCATTAACTCATAACACCAGAGTGGCAATTTCCGATCACAAGAGCTTTCCAGACACAGTAACGAAACAGCAGCTGTGAACAGGAACAAAATGCAAAAACACACAAGGACAAAAGTCCAACTTAGCTGGGAGTTGTCTAGTAGCAGGAACAAGCACAGAAGGCTTCTGATTACATTGTTGACCGGCAAGAAACTGACAGAGGAGCAAGGTTATATAGCGACTCCCACATCCTGATAGGAGCAGGTGAACAGAGGGGATGATGCACACAAGTTAAATTCCACAAGTGGCCACCGGGGGAGCCCAGAATCCAATTTCACAACAGGCGAGGTTTGGGATGAAGTGGGAAGGGATCGGGTCAAGTACACAGGTGGTGAGATGCGATCTTGAGAGTAGAGTGGAGAGTCGATCTTCTCTAATGGTGGAGAAGTTGGTTTTGGAGGTGGAGGGCTGGGTAGTTGGGAGGAAGGGCTCTGGGGGTTGTCGACTAAAACTGTCTCTGATGTTCTCAATCTTCTGCTTGAAAAATGAGGCAAAGTCTTCAGCTGAGATAAATGGGGAGGGAGGAGGTGCTGGGGGACGGAGGAGAGAGTTGAAGGTGTTGAATAACTGTTTAGGGTTGTGAGACAGGGATGATATGAGAGATGAGAAGTAGGTTTGTTTTGCTGTGGCGAGTGTGGTCTTGAAAGTGGTGAGGGACTGTTTGAATGCGATGAAGTGCTCGTTGGAGTGGGATCTTTTCCATCTCCGCTCAGCAGCCCTGGAAGTTCGCCTCAGTTCTTTGGTCAGGCTGGTGTGCCAGGGCTGTCTGTTGATTTTGCGAGCTTTGGTATGTGTGAGAGGGGCAAGAGATTCCAGAGCTACAGCTATTGTGGTGTTATATAGAGCGGCAGCGTCATCCGCATTGTGTAGGGAAATTATGTCTGTGAGAGGGAGGAGGGATTCAGAGAGTGTAGATCGAGGTGTTTAAGATTTATGTGAGGGTGTGCAAGTTTGTAGGGTGGGGATTGTAGACAAGGAGTGGAGAGGGAAGAGAATGTGAGTAGATTGTGGACAGAAATAGGAAGAGGTGAGTTAGAGAGGATAGATAGGGAGCAGAGGCGGGTGAAGATGAGGTCCAGTGTGTGACCATCTTTGTGAGTGGCTGCAGAAGACCACGGAGTGAGGCCGAAGGAGGAAGTGAGAGACAGAAGTTTAGTGGCAGCTGAGAGGGAAGTGTCAACGAATATGTTGAAGTCGCCCATGATGGTAGTGGGGATGTCCGCAGAAAGGAAATGAAGTAGCCAGGTGGTGAAGTGGTCAAAGAAGGTGGTGGCTGACCCTGGGGGGCGGTAAATGACAGCCAGTTGGAGGGGGAGTAGATGCGCACAGAGAGCACCTCAAAGGAGGGGAGGGTAACAGAGGGTGGCAGTGAGATTGGGGTTAAGGAGCAGTAATCTGACAGGAGAAAACCAACTCCTCCGCCATGCTTGCTGCTGGGGCGGGGTGTGTGAGAAAGGTGGAAGCCACCATACGAAAGTGCAGCAGGAGAGGCTGTGTCAGAAGGGGTGAGCCAGGTTTCGGTGATGGTGAGGAAGGAAAGTTTGTGAGTAATAAAAAGATCATGGATGTAGGAAAGCTTGTTGCAGTCAGAGCGAGCGTTCCATAGAGCTCCTGTTAGTGGGACTGGGGAAGTGGGGGCTGGGCAAATGGGTATAAGGTTAGAGAGGTTACGGAAATTTGTGATAGAGCGTGGATGGGAGGAAGAACTGACTGTGGGGATGTGGTGAGGAGGACCAGGATTTGGAGAGATATCACCAGCAGTGAGAAGGAGCAGAGAAAGTGTTAGCAGGTGGGAGCAGGAGAGGGCATGAGGTGGCTGTCTGTGCTTGGAGACAGAAGATTGTATGTTGAGGAACAGTTCTGAGGAGGTGAGAGGGATGGGGAGGATTGAGGAAGAGATGAACAGTTCCTTACTAGGGGTAGGGATTAGGGGAGTTAGCAGAAAGTGAAGGATTATAGGGGTGAAAGTGAAAACAAACAGAAACATTGTTTACAATGACTGTGTCCAGTTACCTTCAACAGTTACCTTGTTAAGGAACAACGCAAAGATGTTTAGATTGAGAACTTACCTAAAAAATGTCTTTGAAGGGATATGATGGTGAATGATAAGAACTAATCACACCTCCTTAAAACTATGCTCTAGCAGCCTACAAGCAAGAATCTGCAGCTGAGCTGGTTTAACACATAAGGAATTGGATGGTTGAAAAAAATCCTCATAGGATGAATTGATACAAGATTTGCTGCACAAATTGTAAATAGTTCTACAGATCCCACATTCCAAAGACATACTGATAAATAATTCAGATTGTGAGTCCCAGTGGGGACAGTGATGATGTCTGGAAAGCAATGTGGAATTTTTTGGCGCTATATGAATAAGTAACTGGCTCATTACAAAGGGCAGATGTACAAGTGGTTAGCAGTGGTAATTTCCATTGGCCACCAGCTCTTTTAGCACTCCACATGTTTGTATTTTGTTTATTTTTGTTTTGATTTTCATCTATATTCTATTTGTATTTATTTCCTATTGCTATTATCACATTGACATTTTTCATCAATAAGCCATCAATTCTTTTTCTGTCTATAGACGAGAGCTAATAGTAATCTCTATTTCCATAATACATAAACAAATAGATACTAATAGAGTTGTTTTGGAGGTAAGCACGATTACGATAAATGGAACTGTGTGGCTGATCAAAAATGGTCACAATTCTATCCATTTACAAATTAAAGGGATTGTCTCATGTTCATAAATGGTCAAAATTGACAAATATTGGTAAAAACAAGCAACTTTGCTAAATTAACCTCGTATTAAAATTTATTTCAGGCAGATACTTATCAATCATGCAATAACATCAAGGAGACATCCGATTGGCTCCAAAATTTATTTTGTGCTAGGACAACAACCCCAAACATACAGCCAATGTTATTGGTTATCTTGAACATGAAAAAGAACAAAGAGTCCTGGAAGTGATGACGAGTTACGTTCTCCCAGATCTCAACCTCATCAGGACTGTCTGCGATTCTATGAAGAGACAGAAAGATTTGCACAAGCCTATAGCCACAGAAGACCTGTGGTTGGTTTTCCAAGATGTTTGGAACAACCTCCCTCCTGAGCTTGTTCTAATAATGTGTACACATGTAACGGGAACAAGTGATGATGATGTTAAACTGACATTTCTCTTTTGATCATTCACTTTATATTATGTTAGTTGATAAAAATAAACTACTAACACTTCTAGTTTTAATATTGTTTTCCACGCCTGTCTAAAAATGTTTGCACAGTTCTGTACATTCATATTTATTTTAAGTAAATTTTGTTTGGGAATAATACTGAAAAAGAGTTTTGACATTTCTTTTTATTAATTTTAATGAATCACATTAAACAAAATAACAAATATATATTATCATTTCTTATGAAATTGTAACGGGGGTAGAAACTGTAAATGTTATTTCAGAAACATTTCCTTCCAACTGTGGTGACCCTGTAAATCTTATGTGAGCAAGCAGATGCATCGCCTCATTACTCCACACAATAGCTTCTTGAATGAAAATTACTTACCCAGCAAGCATGTCATAATGCAAACTGCAATTTCCTGAATAACTGTGTTACATCACCAAATGCCCATTCCAAACCAATGACCAAAGGTTCCTTAGACCAGGGCTAGAGACTGCATCTAAGGGCTCACTAACACAGCCGTATACAGTGGGTACGGACAGTATTCAGACCCCTTTAAATTCTTCAATCTTTGTTTCATTACAGCCATTTGATAAGTTCAAAAAATGAAATAATGAAATATCACATGGTCATAAGTATTCAGACCGTTTGCTCAGTATTGAGTAGAAGCACCTTTTGAGCTAGTACAGCCATGAGTCTGCTTGGGAATAATGCAAAGTTTTTCACATCTGGATTTGGGGATCCTCTGCCATTCTTCCTTGCAGACACTTTCCAGTTCAGATGGTGAACGTTGGTGGACAGCCATTTTCAGGTCTCTCCAGAGATGCTCAATTGGGTTTAGGTCAGGGCTCTGGCTGGGCCAGTCAAGAATGGTCACAGAGTTGTTCTGAAGCCACTCCTTTGTTATTTTAGCTGTGTGCTTAGGGTCATTGTCTTGTTGGAACTTGTGTTTTTTTATATAATGGTTTGCTTCTTTGGACAACTGATTTAGTAAGTCCACCTGTGATTTGAAACCTTACTAGCTTGATTAACATTAGTTGTACGCCTTCATCTCCCTCTTTTAATTGTGCACTCTTGAATCCACTGTCTGTATGCAATAAACTTCCCTTCCTGCACAACTACTTTCTATCTATCTGACATATTGGAGCTGTATGTTCACCATCTTGGATATGGTAAGCCATTGATACCGTTTTGAGAACCCCTCCTATTGGACATTTTTGTTTCTTTATATTTTTTGTCATGTGTATTTTATGACTTCTAATAAAAACTTGTTTTTTTATATCATGGTTCGCTTCTTTGGACTACTGATTTAGTAAGTCCACCTGTGTTAGCGCATTGTTTGCAGTGCCATATTCGAGATTATATTTAGGGACTCTTTTGATATTATCCCCTGAAATCAGTAGCAGTAGAAAGAGAAAGAGCAAGTAGTTCTTGGAATTTTGACAAGTTTTTTGTGCATTGTGTTTGGGCAAGATGGGCTGAGGTTTTTCAGAAAGGTGAGAAGTGCATGGGAGCTGTACATGGGAGAGGGAAGTATAGAGGGGCTGATGGGTTTGAAGGGTGATGGAGAGGGGATGGGGTGGTGAAAGTGGATGGCAAGGGCACACAGAAAGATAGAAATAAAGCACATGGCTAAAGGGGAGTACAAAGTGTGGGTACCTGTCTCCTGCCCTGACTAACTACCATTGATTAACTGCTTCTTCTGGATAGTTTGCTGCAGGGATACTTTGCTGAAGGGATGCATGCATGGCAAACAATCTAGAGTGTATGTAAATGTGGGGACTGTGAAGCATAGTGAAACAAGGGCAATTTGCTGTCACGTTCCTTGAAATATCCATGACTATACGACCTTTGTGGTTGTCCTGCTAAAAAAGTAATACTGCCATAGGGTAAATAGTTGCCATGAAGGGATGAATTTGGTCGGTTACCATGTTTAGGTATGTCCTACTCTCCAATCACCCATCCACAGGTATCAGAGGTATGCCAAGAATATATCCTCCACACCATTACTCCCCCTCACCAGCCTGAAGCGTTGATACCAGGCTGGAAGAACTTATCTAGTCATGCTGCTTGCCCCAATTTCTGACACTCCTATGAGCATCCAACTAGATTTTTTTTCTTTAACCCTAGCTCTAAATCAGGGGCGGGGAATCTTTTTTCTGCCAAGGGCCATGTGGATATTTATACCATCCTTCGGGCGGCCGTACAAACTCTGCCCACAAAGTACATCCTAACTCTGGCACTGGTGTTAGGACGTAATCTTTCATTGCATGCCCTTCAGTGATCAGTCTGTGTGCTAACAGAGCAAGAAGAAATTAATGAGCTGGTTGTAATCAACTGAGCTGCCCAAGAATGCGATCCCTGAGAATCTGCTCGGGGGCCTAATAAAAGGTCATCGAGGGCCGTAAATGGCCCTGGGGCCTGAGGTTCCCCACCCCTACTCTAAATGATTATATTTGGTGATACAGAATTTAAATTATTAATTCTTCTTCCTATAGTTTGACAAATAAAACATATACAATTTTGCACGGTACTGTCATTACATGTATAGCCCAATACAAAATAATCCAATGACAACCCAATGCACAAATAGAAATAGCCTTGAGATACACAAGGACAGATATCTGAAGCTTCATTCCACGGATCACTGTCTTCTTCCAAATGCTGGGGGCCTTATCCAGTCTCATCAATCTGGACAACACAGTAAATCACAGTTCTTTTAGGAAGTTCTAATTTTTGGGACTTAATAGAAGAGCTTGCTTTCTCACAAATCTCTATTGTGATTTTCAAATTCATTGCACAATAAGTAGAAGTTTCTTGGTCTCAATCTGATCTTTTAAATTAACCTTAAGAATGTGAACTGCTCTTCCATACTATAATTCATGTTCCTGCTATGTCTTTTACATTCACAAAGGTAAGGAAAAATAAATGTCCCCTTGAGATCAAATGTTTGCTATTCAGCTAAGGCTTGTTTTTTTTTAATCTATTCAACAAAAAAGAAATAATACACAAAATCACAAAATGGATACTTCTGCCACTATGCGATTATACTATTGGTGTAAAATGTCTCTTCAGAGAGGAAGAGGACTACAATTTCAGTGTCACCTCTTGGAAATAGCAATCCTAAAAGTCAATATTGACCCTTTAACGAGCTATGCCACATGACTTAGAATAATCGCCAAACCAGAATCTCAATTTGCGGACGTTGTGTTGTTCCTCATCATCGAAAAGTGTGAGATCTGCTTTGGCTAGGTGTGAGACGTCTGATCCAAGGGGTAATGTTTCTCCTTGTAGAGAGTGACATGCCAAGCCTGGCATGCCAATATGGAAGACTTTTAAGCTTTGCACACTTCTCTGGGAAATTAAATATGCAAATTGCCCCTTCAGACAGGAAGAGGACTAGAACTCTAGCGCCACCAACTGGAAGTAGCAATCCTAAAAGTCAATATCGACCCTTTAACAAGCCGTGCGACATGACTTAGGATAAAAGCCTATTGGTGCAAGCGTAGCTGAGGTTGCACCTTCATTGGTAATTAATATACAGAGAGAGCTAGTATGTAATTTCAACTTATTATTTATGTTAGATTAGATTGTTGAAAGTTTATACTGGAGCAACATTACAAACCTATTACTGCATGTTTCTGGTTTAGGGGGCCTAAAATGTGGTAACAAGTTCCCTTAAGCCACGGTTACACATTCAGTACTTGGTCAGTATTTTACATGAGTATTTGTAAGCCAAAACCAGGTGAGGAACAATTAGAGGACAAGTATAAGAGAAACACATCACCACTTCTGGATTTATCACCCACTCCTGGTTTTGGCTACAAATACTGATGTAAAATACTGACCAAATACTGGATGTGTGAATGCGGCCTTATAGGCAGTATTATTTTTTATGTCTTGCTTATATAGCGCTATCATATTCTGCAGCGTTTAAGGGTACAAAGAGGAAGACGGAGGTATTACTCATGTGCTGCTGATATCCAAATATCGGTAAAATTAAAACATTTATTTAGACAATTTTAGACAGGTGTATAGACCACACACTCACCAGGTTTGGTCCTGATGAAGAGGTCATGCGTGACCTCGAAACGCATTGACTTTTAAATCTAAGTAAATGTTTTAATTTTACCGATATTTGGATATCAGCAGCGCATGAGTGATACCACCGTCTTCCTCTCTGAACCCTTGGTTGTCCTTTTGACTGATATCTGTGCAGCAGCTGTTTTATATGTTCCTTATGTGTTGCCATTCAGCAACCTAGCAAGGTGAGGGTATCCTTTCCCTGCCACCCCATTGTCATCGGATAAGGCCCTATTGCACTTTCTCTTTCCCAGTTTCTTTTTTCCGTAATTCTACAGTGCTTTACACACATTGTCATCACAGTCCCCATTGGGGCTCACAATCTATATTCCCTATCAGTATGTCTTTGGAGTGTGTGATAAAACTGTAGAAATGGGAAGGAACCCACGCAATCATGGGGAGAACATACAAACTCCTTGCAGATGTTGTCCTTGGTGGGATTTGAGCCCAGAATCTAAGGGCTGCAAAGTAACAGTGCTACCCACTGAGCCACCGTGCTGCCCCATTATATACAGGGCTAGATATGTCAGATCCTGAATATGCTATCCATAATGGACTTGCCTGAATCTACTTCTGTATTATTCTCCTAGTGTATAGAATCAGATCCATGTTTCCTTCTCATATTTCTGTTAGCATATTGGGCTGTCATCTCTTAAGGCCCCGTCTCACTAAGCGATTTACCAACGATCACGACCAGCGATACGACCTGGCCGTGATCGTTGGTAAGTCGCTGTGTGGTCGCTGGGGAGCTGTCACACAGACAGCTCTCTCCAGCGACCAACGATCAGGGGAACGACTTCGGCATCGTTGAAACTGTCTTCAACGATGCCGAAGTCCCCCTGCAGCACCCGGGTAACCAGGGTAAACATCGGGTTACTAAGTGCAGGGCCGCGCTTAGTAACTCGATGTTTACCCTGGTTACCAAAAAAAACAAACAGTACATACTCGCCTTTCGGTGTCCAGGTCCCTTGCCGTCTGCTTCCTGCTCTGACTGAGCCGCCGTACAGTGAGAGCAGAGTGCAGCGGTGACGTCACCGCTGCGCTCTCGCTGTACGGCTGCTCAGTCAGAGCAGGAAGCAGACGGCAAGGGACCTGGACACCGAAAGGCGAGTATGTACTGTTTGTTTTTTTTTACATTTACGCTGGTAACCAGGGTAAACATCGGGTTACTAAGCGCGACCCTGCGCTTAGTAACCCGATGTTTACCCTGGTTACCAGTGAAGACATCGCTGGATCGGTGTCACACACACCGATTCAGCGATGTCAGCGGGGCCTCAACGACCAAAAAAAGGTCCAGGCCATTCCGACACGACCAGCGATCTCACAGCAGGGGCCTGATCGCTGGTACGTGTCACACATAGCGAGATCGCTATGGAGGTCGCTGTTGCGTCACAAAACTAGTGACTCAGCAGCGATCTCGCTAGCGATCTCGCTATGTGAGACGGGGCCTTTACCGAAGGTCCATGAGCAGAAACACATGCACTTTCATTTCCAATCATTACAAGTCCTTCCACTAAACATGACAAATGTTTACCCCTGATTTTGCCAGCTGGCATATGAACACTAGCATGGTGCGCTGCACTACAGTAATTCACCACTCCCTGGAACTTGACAAATATTTGCACATGATCGGCCTTATTGTTCTTAGCTGAGAATGGGATTTGTACATTAGAAGTTTAATCAAGGAAAAACTGCTGGAGCATGGAAGCATGTTTCCCACATTCACTATGGAAAGCTGGGTCAATACTGACCTGAACATTTTATTTCAGTAATTATTACATATACAAAAAAATCTGAAAGCTTGGTGTAGGAGAGCCAAAGCTTCATTTCTACACATTTTAGACTTAAAGGGAATCTGTAAGCAGGTTTTTGCTATCTCATCTGAGAGTAGGCTGATATAGGCAATGAGACCCTGATTCCAACAATGTATCACTTAAGGTACCGTCACACTAAGCGACGCTGCAGCGATAGCGACAGCAATGCCGATCGCTGCAGCGTCGCTGTGTGGTCGCTGGAGAGCTGTCACACAGACCGCTCTCCAGCGACCAGCGATGCCGAGGTCCCCGGGTAACCAGGGTAAACATCGGGTTGCTAAGCGCAGGGCCGCGCTTAGTAACCCGATGTTTACCCTGGTTACCAGCGTAAAAGTTAAAAAAACAAACAGTACATGCTCACCTGCGCGTCCCCCAGCCTCTGCATCCTAACGCTGACTGAGCTCCGGCCCTAACAGCACAGCGGTGACGTCACCGCTGTTGCTTTCACTTTCAGTTTAGGGCCGGCGCTTTAGTGTCAGGAAGCAGAGGCTGGGGGACGCGCAGGTGAGTATGTACTGTTTGTTTTTTTAACTTTTACGCTGGTAACCAGGGTAAACATCGGGTTACTAAGCGCGGCCCTGCGCTTAGTAACCCGATGTTTACCCTGGTTACCAGTGTAAAATATCGCTGGTATCGTCGCTTTTGCTGTCAAACACGGCGATACACGGCGACCTAGCGACCAAATAATGTGCAGACCTTCTAGCAGCGACCAGCAATTTCACAGCGGGATCCAGATCGCTGCTGCGTGTCAAATACAGCGATATCGCCATCCAGGTCGCTGCAACGTCACGGATTGCTGGCGATATCGCCTAGTGTGACGGTACCTTAAGATTACTGAGTGTAGCCATTCTGACACAATCAGAGCTTTTAGATTTCGTATTAAAGGGAACCTGTCACCCCCCAAAATGGAAGATGAGCTAAGCCCACCGGCATCAGGGGCTTATCTACAGCATTCTATAATGCTGTAGATAAGCCCCCCCCTCGATGTATCCTGAAAGATAAGAAAAATAGGTTAGATTATACTCACCTGGGGGGTGTAATAATTATAGGGGACAACTCAGGAGACTCTTTGCGTGGAACAAGACAACTACAGGACACAGTTTTATAAGTGGTAAAGTCTATATTATCACACGGTGATTCAAACAGGTGCAGAGAGAAACTCAAGTCCACAACACTTGGTGCAAATATCAAATGCAGCTCAGCAGTCTATAGGAAACTTCAGAGGAAAATGCAATCACGCAGAAAGTCTATGAAGCATAATTATTCTTGAGGACACGAATAAGTCCTTGCTTAGTCCAAAACACAGATAGATATGCTTATAAGGCAGTTCAAATAATATCTTAGCTCAACCAGGGAGGTCTGGGTAATAGTCTCAGGTTCTTGCAGAGCAGCAAACAGCTTACATGTCCAGCAAATGCAGATGGAAGTAAACACGAGCAGCAGATGAAGGAGGATTACTGGAACTGGTGTATGCAGCAGGAACTCAGAGCAGAGTAGCAGGATAACCCCACAGGTTCACAGGATCAGGTATATAGCCAGGGAGTCACCAGAGGTCAGGAGCTGGATGCAAGGCAGAATACTCTAGCACAGACTGAAGGCTGGGGTGGAGTTTTATAGCAGGAAGACACAGTGCACATGAGACCAAAGACGCCATCTTGGAAAAAGGCAGTAATGCACAAAAAGGTAATAAAAAATGTTCAGAGTCCTGACAGGGGGGCGGTCCGGTCCGATGGGCGTCGCGGTCCGGTTCGGGGCCTCCCATCTTCATAGGATGACGTTGTCTTCTTGTCTTCACGCTGCGGCTCCGATGTATCCTGAAAGGTAAGAAAAAGAGGTTAGATTATACTCACCTGGGTGAACGGTCTGGTCTGATGGGCATCGCGGTCCGGTCCGAGGCGTCCCATCTTCTTACAATGATGTCCTCTTCTTGTCTTCACGCTGTGGCACTGGCGTAGGCGTACTTTGTCTGTCCTGTTGAGGGCAGAGCAAAGTACTACAGTGTGCAGGGCAGACAAAGTACGCCTGTGCCGGAACCGCAGCGTGAAGAAAGAAGAGGAAGTCATCCTATGAAGATGGGAGGCCCCGGACCGCGACGCCATCGGACCGGACTACCCCCCCAGGTGAGTATAATCTAACCTCTTTTTCTTACCTTTCAGGATACATCGGAGCTGCAGCGTGAAGACAAGAAGAGGACGTCATCCTATGAAGATGGGAGGCCCCGAACCGGATCGCGACGCCCATCGGACCGGACCGCCCCCCCCCAGGTGAGTATAATCTATCCCCTTTTTCTTACCTTTCAGGATACATTGGGGACTTATCTACAGCATTACAGAATGCTGTAGATAAGCCCCTGATGCTGGAGCGCTTAGCTCATCTTCCATTTTGGGGGTGACAGGTTCCCTTTAAGCAGAGCTGAGAAAATTGCCATCGCCCACACCAGGCTCTGTATATACAATATCTACTGTATAGACAGTTAGCTGCTTGTTCCAGGAGGGGGTGGAGTCGGACCAGGAGGCACATGCTGCTCTGGTCCAGCAATGATAAGCTCCTGGTGCTAAAACAGTCATTGCAAGCAAACAAAACCACAGAGCTTAATACCAGAGAAATTGCTGAAATGTGTTCTTACCCCTACAGAATGCTGTCTTCAGGTTACATAACAAAAACCTGCTGATAGATTCCCTTTAAGCCAGCCATACACGTTAGGTGGCTGTCAGATGAAGTATGGTTTGGTTGATCATTGGCTGGCAGCCATCTCTCATACACAAGAGCATTCGGCCTATTATTCCTGTGTTCTATATGAACACAGTGACGTTTGTTCTCCGCTTATCTCTGGCAGAACAAAAGGATCAGCTGTCCAAGATCATTCATGCCGGATCTTTATCTTTGCCATCAATCAGTTGTATGGGGCCCCATAAACATTAGAGTGTCAGCCGAACACATCGATATTGATGGGAATGGTTGACATTAGTCAATTGAGTTTGGGAGGCTTCACACTACATTAGGCCACAGTCTCTACTATCCACATATATGTTATACAGGGTATACCGGTTATAAAGGATCACAATGTTACCGTCATGATCCAGTTCGGAGTTTGTTTTCTGCTATCATCTCTGGATTGTTCATGCAGGGGTTAATCCCCTCGGCCTCGCTTTGGAGCTAGCTTTGCTTTTTAAATCCTCTGCAGTCTGCTGGCCAGCATCAGTGATAGTTCATGCTTCCAGGCTACAGCTGCTGACCCGTATACCCTGGTGATCCTTCTGCCTGACTTCCCGTATTTGTATTAGACCCGTTCCCTATTCCTGATTTAGTGTTCATCTGGTTGTTTCCCTACAGTGTATGACTCGGTCTGATCTCTGAACCTCGCCTCTTGTTTTCTGTCTCTGATAACACATTCCCCGACTAGCTTTGACTCTCTGGCTTGTACCAAGACTTTGTCTTACGTCTCACATTTGGCTCTAACCTCTGGCTTGTCTCTGACTACGTGCATTGCTGTTACTTCTGGTAATTCTGCTCCTGACTGGTTCTGACTCAGCTCCTCTGACCACTCTTTTGAAACCTGACATCTTTAAAACAGTGAAGGCAAACTGTTCTTGGCCTGCTCAGAGATACTAAATTATAGGAGGGCACAGGACAAGAATGACATTAGGCATTGCCCTTGAAGTGGAAACATTTTCAGAGGTTCCTTCCAGCAATAAGTATCTCTGTCCTAGGTCGTACCCACAAGTTATATCTATACTGTTCTAAGCTATGTCACTATATTGGAAGTCCGATTTACCTATCCCTGAACCAGCACAGGAATATGGTGGTTAAAGAGCCAGCTCACCAATAGCTCATCCGTCCACTCGCATGTATAATTTAATTATTGTTGGGAGAAATTTTTAGAATTCAAATTATTCTAGGCTAGTTGGCCCATGTGAAATTTTCGCACATTGGTTGTCGGGGGCGCAGGCAATTTCAGGAAAATTAAGCTTGTTAAATGTAAATGTATTTAAAGGGAACCTGTCACCCCCAAAATCGAGGGTGAGCTAAGCACACCGGCATCAGGGGCTTACCTACAGCATTCTGTAATGCTGTAGATAAGCCCCCGATATATCCTAAAAGATGAGAAAAAGAGGTTATATTATACTCACCCAGGGGCGGTCCCGGTCCCGGACCGATGGGCGTCGCGGTCCGGTCCGGCGCCTCCTATCTTCATCAGATGACGTCCTCTTCTGATCTTCAAGCTGTGCCTCCGCTGCAGGAAAACTTTGTCTGCCCTGTTGAGGGCAGAGCAAAGTACTGCAGTGCGCAGGTGCTGGGCCTCTCTGACCTTTCCCGGCGCCTGCGCACTGCAGTACTTTGCTCTGCTCTCAACAGGGCAGACAAAGTACGCCTGTGCCGGAGCCGCAGCATGAAGACCAGAAGAGGACGTCATCCTATGAAGATGGGAGGCCCCGGACCGGACCGCGACGCCCATCGGATCGGACCGCCCGCCCAGGTGAGTATAATGTAACCTCTTTTTCACATATTTTAGGTTACAGCGGGGGGCTTATCTACAGCATTCCAGAATGCTGTAGATAAGCCCGATGCCAGTGGGTTTAGCCCACCGTCGATTTTGGGGGTGACAAGATCCCTTTAATGAGATGATGAACACAGAGAGGTATGTGTCTCACTGACATTATATATATATATATATATATATATGTTTTCATGAATATTTGAGCCCATGGATCCATTATATGTCCATTTTGCAAGCCGTACAGATCTCGCCATACGGATGTCACACAGATGCTTACATGCGAGAAAATTGCATCCTCGCACTGCACATGGATGACATACAGATCACTGTTCAGGGAACATTTCTGCGATTCTCGTCCGTGTAAAACGGACCGATTTTTTTATACGTTGTGTCTGACTCCAGTCTAAAGGAGATCCCCCAACATTAAACATAATGGTATTTTACTTACTAAACAGAAGGGGTCTGATTGTCAGGATATTTCAAAAGAACGAGGCAGCAGCATTTTTCCCCTCCACAGCAGCACTGCCATCTATCTGCAGTGTAGGGAAGTGCAACACAGCCCTATGTATGTGAACGGAGCAGCTCCCTGTACAGCAGTGCCACTTTGACAGTAAAAATGATGGAGAATTGACCCCATAACTGAGCGTATTTACACCATTGTATAATAATTGGGAATATCCCTTGAAGAGAAAAAAAAGTAATATCTGCAGATTATATTACCTTTTTTTTCCCAACGGTTGGATTTTTTTTTTTTTTCAAATTTTGCAAGGTTGTTTCCACCAATCTCTCCCATGAGGAAACAATGTACAGTCTGAGTTATGTCAACACTACAGTTTTTTACTTGGAATCAGAGGTGACTCCAGGTCACCAATAAGCTGCAACCTTAGAAGGAAGATAAACTTTCCAATGACTGTCCAGTAATATGGAGAATCTGATGGTTCAGAACCTGTTCGGTCCCTTTTAGGCTGCATTCATTTATATCTTCAGTTTTAAAGCTGAAGTCTTATACAGGTACAGTTTTACTTTTATTTTACCTCCACATATGTAGCAAATATTTTTTATGTACCTGGCTGGGCAAGGAGTTGGGCAAGCTGGAAAGCCCCCAAGGCAAATGTTAGGATTTGTTTCAGCTTTGTGTTAGTATGCTTTGGGGTAGTGTGGTGCCACCTGCAGGTCATTTTTCCTTACTGCAGTTTTATAAAAATTAATGTTTAAAGTGTATTTTGTGATCACATCGTGGATGTATGGTTTGTTTGGCTTTTTTCTTGCTGAAGGGTGCAAGTTTACCTTTCAAATGGTGTATCATTTGTGTGTGGGTGCAGTATGAACGGAGATACAAAGTAATCACCGAAAAAGAATGTTTTGAAATAATATAGAAGGATTAAGAAGTTGATATCTCATTATTCAACTGATTCGGATCACCATATGGAATAGGTGTTGCCGCTGTGTGAATTTATCCTAAAGCTTCTTGCATATAAATTGGATTTTAGAAATAATTTACAATAATTGCATTTTACCTTGCTGCAGAGTTTCAGAACAGATTATTCACTAACACTTCGTAATTACAAAAACAATTTTTTTTCAACCAGGAAATGTAAAAAGAATTCTAAAGAAATATCCTTGGAAAAACAGACACATATCCACTTACAAAGTATTGAAATATGCAACATAGTCCTCTCCGCAGGTGTACAGAACCGGTAGTCTTGTGAATGGATGAGTGTAGTCTGTTGCATTCTGTCACTATTCTAGGACTAACCATAAAAGTTCTTTGTGGGACATTAAAATAATCATGTTATTGTGTTGTCTATCCATAATGAATCCTGGAGTGGTGTAATTGGCTTTTAGTGTCAGCATTATTATGTCTGTGCCTGGGCTAAAGGGAGATAACCACAAGGCTATTCATTTCACGATAAGTCCTCTTAACTATGGAAGCCATGGGATATCTTCCAACTTACTCAAGTGCATTAACTGGAATAAACAGCTCAAAAGCAGAAGAGTGATTTATTTACACAGAAACCTAATGCACTATCAATACATTCTTATTAATTATGATATTATCTGTGGTTACTTTTCAAAACATCACACAATGCATTAAATAAAAGGTGTGAAGGTGGACAAATGATGCAAAATAAGAATGTTTTTAACCCCTTAGTGACAGAGCCAATTTGGTACTTAATGACCAGGCCAATTTTTACAATTCTGACCACTGTCACTTTATGAGGTTATAGTTCTGGAACGCTTCATCGTATCCCACAGTTTCTGAGTATTGTACTTCATGTTAGTGGTAAAATTTATTCGCTATAACTTATGTTTATTTATGAAAAAAAAAACAGAAATTTGGCAAAAAGATTGAAAATTTTGCAATTTTTTTGTACACTTAAACCAGAGATATATCTCACACAAAATAGTTAATAAATAACATTTCCCACATGTCTACTTTACATCAGCACAATTTTGGAAACATAATTTTTTTTATATTAGGACGTTATAAGGGTTAAAAGTTGACCAGCAAATTTACAAAACCATTTTTTTTAGGGACCACCTCACATTTGAAGTGAGTTTGGGGGGGGGGGGGGGGTGTCAATATAACAGAAAATACCCAAAAGTGACACCATTATAAAAACTGCACCCCTCAAGGTGTGCAAAACCACATTCAAGAAGTTTATCAACCCTTCAGGTGCTTCACGAGAACTAAAGCAATGTAGAAGGAAGAAATAAACATTTTACTTTTTTCAAAAACATTTTTACTTTGGAACCATTCTTTTAATTTTCACAAGAGTATCAGGAGAAGATGGACCACAAAATTTGTTGTGCAACATCTCCTGAATATGCCAGTACCTCATATGTGGGAGAAAGCCACTGTTTGGGCACATGGCAGGGCTCAGAAGGAAGGGAGCCCAATTGACTTTTTGAACGCAAAATTGGCTGGAATCAATGGTGGTGCCATGTCATGTTTGGAGACCCCCTGATGTACCTAAACAGTGGAACCCCCCCAATTCTAACTCCAACCCTAACCCCAACACACCCTTAACCCTAATCCCAACCCTAACCATAACCCTAACCACAAACCTAACCCTAACACACCCCTTAACCCTAATCCCAACTATAACCACAACCCTAACCCTAGCACAACGCTAACTTTAGCCCATCCCTAACTTTAGCCCAACCTTAACTCTAACTTTAGCACAATCCTAACCCTAACTTTAGCTCAAACATAACTTTATCCAAACCCTAACTTTAGCCAAACTCTAACCCCAATGGTAAAATGGAAATGAATATATTTTTTTTTATTTCATTATTTTTACATAACTAAGGGGGTGATAAAGAGGGGTTTGATTTACAATTTTTTTTTATTTTGATCACTGTGATAGGGTCTATCACAGTGATCAAGATGAACCAATAGGAAAAATGTCTTATTGTTGCCGGGTGCCGGCCGCAGATATAGGTGGGCGCACTGCGCAAGCGTCTGCCACTTTCTCCCGGAAGATGCCGGCAGCCCGGGGACTTCTCAGGGTGTTGCAGGGACACCGGAGGTACAGTGAGTGTGATCGGGGGACCCGATTTCGCTCTCCTCTGATGTTCGATCACATCAGAGGAGAGAGAAATTAAATGGGACATAGGCCTTTTTTTTTTAAGGTCGCCGTTATTCCGTTAATAACGGCGATCACAACACTGGGGTTGGTAAAAACCAACTCGAATCATGTTCTCTGGGGTCTCAGCTACCCCCGGTAGCCAAGACACTGGAGAAATTCTGAATCTGGGGGCGCTATACACTTTTTTCTCAGCGCCGTTAAAAAGCAACACTGATGCATAAGTACCCTTAACTGCTGCTGTTAAAAGGCGTATTGGCAGTCGTTAAGGAGTTAAAACTAGTAATAATAATACTTTACTTTCATCAATTAACAAAATACAAAGTGAATGAACAAAAGAGAAATCTAAATCTATATATATAATCTCTAAGGGGTACTTCCGTCTTTCTGTCCGCAACTTCCGTAATGGAAATCCCGCATCGCTGATTGGTCTCGCCAGCTGCCTGTCATGGCTGCCGAGACCAATCAGCGACCGGCACAGTCCGATTAGTCCCTCCCTACTCCCCTGCAGTCAGTGCCCGGCGCCCGCATACTCCCCTCCAGTCACCGCTAACACGGGGTTAATGCCAGCGGTAACGGACCGCGTTATGCCACGGGTAACGCACTCCGTTATCGCTGCTATTAACCCTGTGTGTCCCCAACTTTTTACTATTGATGCTGCCTATGCAGCATCAATAGTAAAAAGATGTAATGTTAAAAATAATAAATAAAAAAACTGCTATTCTCACCCTCCGTAGTCCGCCCAGGCGCGCGTGGCTGCCGCCATCTTCCGTTCCCAGAGATGCATTGCGACATTACCCAGAAGACTTAGCGGTCTTGCGAGACCGCTAAGTCATGTGGGTAATATCGCAATGCATCCTGGGAACGGAAGATGGCGGCAGCCGCGCGCGCATCGCCAGAGCTTCGCTGGATCCCTGCGGGTGAGTATAGAACTATTTTTTATTTTAATTATTTTTTTAAACAGGGATATGGTGCCCACACTGCTGTATACTACATGGGCTGTGTTATATACTGCGTGGCTGCTATATACTACGTGGCCAGTTTTAGATACTATGTGGGCTATGTTTTGTACTGCGTGGGCTGTGCTATATATTATGTGGCCAGTGTTATATACTGCATGACCTGTGTTATATACTACGTCGCCTGTGTTATATACTCCGTGGCTGCTATATACTGCGTGGGCTGTGTTATATAGTACGTGGGCTGTTATATACTGTTTGGCCTGTGTTATATACTGCGTGGCCACTGTTATATATTGCGTGGCCTGTATTAACGCATCGGGTATTCTACAATATGTATGCATATAGCAGCCACATAGTATATAGCACAGGCCACGTACTATTTGTCTGCTATATACTGCATGGCTCCTATATACTATGTGGCCTGTGCTATATACTATGTGGCTGCTATATACATACTGTACATACATATTCTAGAATACCCGATGCGTTAGAATCGGGCCACCATCTAGTCAAATTAATATTTGGTGTAACTACACTTTGCTTTCAAAACATCAATTCTTCCAGGTACATATTTTTTGAAGGAAATCGTCAGACATCGGCAAACACTTTGAATAACTAACCACAGATCTGGATGCTCAGAACAGTGGTTGTTTTGGAGGCAGATTAACGTAATAGCGATACAGCCAGGTTTTATGTAGAAGATCATCTGCAGGAGATAATTATATACGAACATGCCAGAAAGTTTTCCCCGTATGACGATACAGAGGCAGGAATTCCGATTTCTTGGATCTAACCTTGAATGAATTATATAAACACATAATCATCACGTACATTCTGGTCATAATTACTATGATTTTCTATTAATACAAGGCAGGCACAAATCACCCTGTAGACATCTAATCCAATAAATGTTGCATCCTGTATTTTCTCTGGCTTATTATTTCCCGTTTTCTGCGTACTTGACTATTCAGCAGTTTATTGTACACACATCATAGTATTTTCACATTCCTAACCTTGACTACAGAAGTATAATTTGTAACAGTGTTATGCCACGCTGTAGCTAAACTATGTTTGGAATTCACCAGCATTTAGAACAGATTATATCTGGCTATACAGGAGGCATGTCCACTGGTGCCTTCAGAAATGTGCTGGACCGGGTGGCCCACAATGTGTACCCTCCATCATTTCTGCCTATGCATTGTTAGAAGTATGAACCTTAACAAATGCTGAAAACTGGCCTGTCTTCCCCCTCTCTGCGGTGTACTCTTCTGCAGACATCGCTTCTCTTGTCCAGTTTCGTCAGGAACATAGTTGCTGAATGTGTAAGCTTGATACTATGTTATCATTCTAGCATTTTTTAAACACACTGGGTATTCTATCAGAAAGAACACAGGATATTCTGCCAAACCTAGGGATAAAAAATACTCCTTAGGAATAACTAAATGTGGACAAATGCTTAATATTGAATTTTTGCCCATAATGTACACAATCTGCACTCAATAACTTGTTTGCCTCCATCATTATATGGCTAAGTGCTGTAGTACATGGTGCAATGAATAAATTGGAAGGCTGCAACTCGGCCATCGTAATCACA
Organism: Ranitomeya variabilis; assembly: GCF_051348905.1. Taxonomy (NCBI): domain Eukaryota; kingdom Metazoa; phylum Chordata; class Amphibia; order Anura; family Dendrobatidae; genus Ranitomeya; species Ranitomeya variabilis. The sequence goes on along the minus strand of NC_135236.1, from coordinate 230,906,251 downwards.
GACCACGACCACCCCAATTTATGAGAAGAGTATACCTGTGCCGTACATAAGCCCCCTGCGTGCCTCATCTCGTCCAGCAGACAGGCCCTCTTATGCTTTATTTTTATTAATGTTGAAACTGCATTATGTCATACTGAAAACATGAGAATATACCTCCTCATTTAAGCGTATCTGCTTTTATACAGGGTTTATCATTGCAAGCTGCTGTATTTCCATACATAATTTTGGACATAATTTACTTATTTGCTCAGTGTTGGCTTGTATTCCATTTTTGTTGTCTGTTTGCATCTCCTTTAAAAAAAATTTTTATACTTAACCGCTCCCGGCGCGGTCCGTGGACGTCCCTGCTTCTTCCAGCGCTGCAGCTTCTTCCTGTACTGAGCGGTCACATGGTCCCGCTCATTACAGAAATGAATATGCGGCTCCACCTCCCATAGAGGTGGAGCCGCATATTCATTAAAGTATGAGCGGTAATGGTGACCGCTCAATACAGGAAGAAGATGCCGCGCCGGGGAAGAAGCAGGGACACAGCGCCAGGAGCAGGTAAGTATACGGGGAGGGGGAGCGCAGCGCTGCGCGATATTTACCCCTCCTCGTTCCAGTGCGGCTCTGTCTTCATCGTCCTCTGGCTGTGACGCTCAGGTCAGAGGGCGCGGTGACGTAGTCAGTGCGCGCCCTCTGCTGAACATCAGTGCCGAAGACGGAGCCGCACGAGGAGCAGGTAAAAGTGCCGGGGTCCTGAGCGACGGAGAGGTGAGTATGTGATTTTTTTTTTTTTTTATGGCAGGAAAAGCAAAAGGGGCAAGTGGCTGTACGGAGCATCTTATGGGGCCATAACACTTGTGCAGCACTATAAGGGGCAAGTGGCTGTGCGGAGCGTCTTATGGGGCCATAACACTTGTGCAGCACTATAAGGGGCAAGTGGCTGTGCGGAGCGTCTTATGGGGCCATAACACTTGTGCAGCACTATAAGGGGCAAGTGGCTGTGCGGAGCATCTATATGGGGCCATAACACTTGTGCAGCACTATATGGGGCAAGTGGCTGTGCGGAGCATCTGTATGGGGCCATAACACTTGTGCAGCACTATATGGGGCAAGTAGCTGTGCGGAGCATCTGTATGGGGCCATAACGCTTGTGCAGCACTATATGGGGCAAGTGGCTGTGCGGAGCATCTGTATGGGGCCATAACGCTTGTGCAGCACTATATGGGGCAAGTGGCTGTGCGGAGCATCTGTATGGGGCCATAACCCTTGTGCAGCACTATAAGGGGCAAGTGGCTGTGCGGAGCGTCTTATGGGGCCATAACACTTGTGCAGCACTATATGGGGCAAGTGGCTGTGCGGAGCATCTGTATGGGGCCATAACACTTGTGCAGCACTATAAGGGGCAAGTGGCTGTGCGGAGCATCTGTATGGGGGCATAACGCTTGTGCAGCACTATAAGGGGCAAGTGGCTGTATGGAGCATCTGTATGGGGCCATAACACTTGTGCAGCACTATATGGGGCAAGTGACTGTACGGAGCATCTGTATGGGGCCATAACGCTTGTGCAGCACTATATAGGGCAAATATCTCTATGGAGCATCTTATGGGGCCCTTATTACCCTTTATGCAGGATTATATGGGGCATATTTTAATATGGAGCATCTATTGGGGCCCATCAAACTTTATGGAGCATTATATGGGGCTCATGATTCAATATGGATATTCAAAAACACTTAAACTACTGATGTCTCAATTAATTTTACTTTTATTGGTATCTATTTTTATTTTTGAAATTTACCGATAGCTGCTGCATTTTTCACCCTAGGCTTATACTCGAGTCATTAAGTTTTCCCAGTTTTTTGTGGCAAAATTAGGGGGGTCGGCTTATACTCGGGTCGGCTTATACTCGAGTATATATGGTAAATTAAACATTTAATGTGACCACTTTTTTGCCTTTACAATAGCATCAATTCTTCTAAGGACACTTAGAGATTTTGAAGGAACTCGACAGGAAGGTTGTTCCAAACATCTTGAAGAACTAACCACAGATCTTCCATGATGGAGGCTTGCACAAATCCTTCAGTCTCTTCATGTAGACATTTTAACTTTTATCCCTGATAGAATGGAACGGCAAGTGTGCATGCTCAACCTCTGCTCCATTCATTCCCAATGGGATGCTAAGCGCTACACTTGGCTCTACTCTCCACATGTATTCAGGCTGTCCAGCAGCCGCAAATCATGCAGCTACGGAGACAGAAACTAAATCTCTGAGCACTTCCAAATACTCAGAGATCACCAGAGCGTGCTTGGGAAATCTCGAGTAACGAGTATACTCGCTCATCACTAGCTGTTACCCTACCATTTTAGTCCATAAATGGACCTTCTTCCCTCAGACTGTATAATATCGATATGGAATAAATTGTGACTTTCCTCTTGAAATTGAAATGCCATACTGAGCGTTACAGTACCATAATGTCCACACACTTCTCAATCCTACAACCCCACTTGCATGAAGAAGTTCCACTTAACCCCTTTCTGCCATCGGAAGAAATAGTACGTCCGATGGCAGAACCCCCGCTTTGATGTGGGCTCCGGCGGTGAGCCCGCATCAAAGCCGGAACATGTCAGCTGTTTTGAACAGCTGACATGGGCCCGCAATAGGCGCGGGTGGAATCGCGATCCGCCCGCGCCTATTAACTAGTTAAATGCCGCTGTCAAACTCTGACAGCGGCATTTAACAAGCGCTTCTGGCCGGAAATGCGCACACATCACGTGATCGGGGGTCATCGGCGCGTAGGCATGACAATCAGAGGTTGCTGATACCGGATTGCTATGAGCACCACCCAGAGGTCAGTGCTCATAGCAATGCTGTAATTCTACTACACAGAGGCGATCTGATCATCGCCTCTATGTAGCAGAGCCAATCAAGTTATGCCAGCTTCTAGCCTCCCATGGAGGCTATTGAAGCATGGCAAAAGTAATTAAAAAAGTTTTTAAAAATATGAAAAAAATAAAAAAATATAATCAAACCTACACATATTTGGTATCGCCGAGTTCAGAATCGCCTGATCTATCAATAAAAAAAAGGATTAACCTGATCGCTAGACGGCGTAGTGATAAAAATTTTTAAAAACACCAGAATTACTTTTTTTGGTTGCCGCGACATTGCATTAAAATGCAATAACGCCAGATCAAAAGAACGTATCTGCACAAAAGTGATATAATTAAAAATGCCAGCTATTCATGCAAAAAATAAGCCCTCACCCGACCCCAGATCACGAAAAATCGAGACGCTACAGGTATTGGAAAAGTGCGCACTTTTTTATTTTTTAGCAAAGCTTGGAATTTTTTTTCATCACATAGATAAAAAATAACCTAGACATGTTTGGCATCTATGAACTTGTAATGACCTGGATAATCATAATAGCAGGTCAGTTTTAGCATTTAGTGAACCTAGCAAAAAAGCCAAACAAAAAACAAGTGTGGGATTGCACTTTTTTGCAATTTCACTGCACTTGGAATTTTTTTCCCATTTTCTAGTACACGACATAGTAAAACCAATGGCGTCGTTCAAAAGTACAACTCGTCCCGCTATAAAATAAGCCCTCACATGGCCATATTGAAGGAAAAATAAAAAAGTTATGGCTCTCGGAAGGAGGGGAGCGAAAAACAAAAAAACAAAAACGAAAATATCCCGGGTCTTTAAGGGGTTAAGGACTGATTCATTATAGCAGCATGTTGGATTGCAAATATCATTACAAATCACTTATTATTATTAATCATGAGTGCCAGATTTGTCTTTTCTACCAGTTGTTTAATAAGGGCCATGTCATGTCTTGCGAGATATCTGCTATGATCAGAGCAATCATTTTACTGTGGAAATAATTTGCATCTTTCCCAGTATACAGGCAGGTATGCATCCGCCCACGTAGATGATCTAGGAAGGCGCTTATAGCTGTAGCTCGCTGTTGGAGAAGTGCTGGTGCTTTATAAATAAATCATATAGACAATTAGATTAGATGCCCTCCTGAGAATTCACAGTCTACAAATACTACATGTTTCACAGTGGCATTTTTTTCCAATTATATTTACCTAGTTGGCATTTAATCTAAATCTTTGTGTCTGCCCTCAGAAAATCTGACCTAGGGGGGTAATATGCAATATGTGATGACATTGAGGAGCCAAGGACCTTGAAATGCAGGCAGGTCATGGCTACACTTTCAGCCATCAACCTTGTGGAATGATGAGTATCAGACTCTGGAGACCAGTATATGTGATGTGTAGAATACGTCTCACCTACTCAGCACTAATAATGAATAGACAACCCATGTGTCAGAACATGATCTCAAAGGGAAGCCAATTCTCAGCATCAAAGCATATAGACAGCTCATTGTAACACTATAGTTCAGCAGAAAGACAAAACTATGCGAGATACTTTCACAACCCTAATATAGCAGAATACTGTAAATTCTTGGATCTCTTGATCTGGAAATCAACTACAGATGACCTGTATTATTATTTCTACCAAAAAAGCAATTCGGTGAGAATCAACCATAATCATCCGTATGCTAATGCACTTTTTTTTTTTTTAATTGCATGGAAGCCACATGAAAGGGAGTCTCACCCCTTTTTTTTCGATTTGAGATAAAAATATGGTTCAATTGTGCATGAGCTCTGCATTACAGCAGTACCTTTCATATCCCCCAATTCCCCACCTTTGCTGAGAAAATACCTTTGTAATCTCTCCATTGTCCTATGTAAATTACCCGGGTCCGGTCCGATGGGAGGGGCCTATTCGCAGTCTCTCCCCCCGCTCCTCGGCGTGCTGGGCGTAACGAGATCCCGTACAGTTTCTGCACCTGCGCATTGAATTGGCCTCTGGCATCTGCGCAGTATGTTTTGACCAACTGTGGGCAAAGCATGAAATCATTATTGCGCATGAGCAATAATGAGTTGTATGCTTTGCCAACTGTTGGGCAAAACATACTGCACACGCGCGAGAGGCCACTTTAATGCGCATTCGCGGAAAAACAAAGCCAACGCAGGAAAGAAGAAAAATGAATGCGTAGAGCAAGGCGGTGGGGAGAAACGGCGAATAGGCCCCACCCATCGGACCAGACCAGGGTTATTTACATAGGATAATGGAGAGATTACAAAGTTATTTTCTCTGCAAAGGTGGGGAATCAGGGGATATGAAAGGTACTGCTGTAATGCAGAGCTCATGCACAATTGAACCATATTTTTATCTCAAATCGAAAAAAAAGGGGTGACAGATTTCCTTTAAGCCGCAATTATAGCCACTCATTGGACTCTCCTATCTTTAAAGGGAAGCCATCATCAGAAAATAAATTAAATGTGTTAAATGTATTTAAATAAAACAATTTTTTTTTAGATATTATAATTTGTATTAAAATGAAAGAAAAAAGAAAAACCTTTGTAAGAAGACGCTTACTGCATGTGTTGGAGGACACTCTGTTGGCAACAGGATGAAGGCACACGGGCACGTTTTCTCCACAAAGCAGTCTATTCGGGTTTATTTTACTCAGCATAAACCGCCACGTTGTACATCACACACATAGTCCATAGCACTTCCTATTACATGGCTTAACTTGCAGTCACTAAACATGCCGGACTTCTTTGTCCAGTTACCGTGGGCGAACGCACACCGAACAGATCATTAATTTCCACGGAACACCAACAGACGACATTAAGTTGCAGTCTCTAAACATGCTGGACCTTACTCCGTCCAATTACCATGGGTGACCGCATAGTTCCTTAACATCCATGGAACATCATAGGTACTAACAGTCTGTTCCAATAGCAGATACTTGTATGCCCATAACCCCCTTATCTGGAGTTACCTTACAGGAGCTCCTGCTCCACATGCTGACTCCTTGTCAGTCCTCTCTCCTGGGGAAACTGCCTTACTGGGATCACCGTCTCATCAGATGCCTTGGGACAAGGGCACTCCCGACAGTCCAGCCCCTCAGAAGGTCGGTAGCCTCCCCAATGCAGTGCTGTCACAGACTCTGTACACACATGGTCTCACCCTGTGCTCTTCAGGAATCTAGTCCTCTCGTGGGACCTTCCAACACAGCAACCATCCAGCTCCACGGCCTCTCCATGTGCTATTCAGGAATCTGGTCCTACTTCCAGGACCTTTCAACACACAGGCCATCCAGGACCTTACACACCAACCATGTGACCCAAACCATGGTCACATTACATAGCTAAAACCACCCCCATAGGTGGGAGGTGTGTGTGGTTAGCCAGTCTCGCCCAGCTCTCCGACTAACCCTGTAAGCCTCCCTTTAAAAAACAAAGCTCATAGAACTACAGGTCCCAGTACATTACTGGCTTACAGCGCAGAGGACCTCACCCTCTGCGACACATACCGGCCATTTACAGCAATGCCGCTCACTGTCTCACACCTTATAATTTTCACACTGGCCAATAAAGCCTTTTTAGACACTAACTTCCTGTTGTTTCAGGAAACAATATGTGTACATAGCCATAATACTCAGATCATGACCTTACCTTTTAATTTGAGACTGTTCAAAGGTCATTGTGAAGGGAGAGGGGACAAAGTCATACGTGACATCACTGACTATGATTGGTGAATCCTGTGTTATCAGTTATGTACAGATGTGTTACCTGTCACTGCAATCCTGCCTCTGATGATAAAGAGCCTCCTGAAAACTCTTTGTGAAAGGACAGTAAATGTCAGTCTAAAGAAAGTCCTAATGGCCATTGCGAAAACTGCAAGATTACTAATTTTTATTTATTTTTTTTCTACTAAAGATTGTGATATTAAAACATTGCCAATTTATTTTTAATAAATTTAACACAAAAGTCTGACCTAAACAATTGGTAATTTTCTGATGATAGTTTCTTTTTACGGCTCTTGCAGACAAATTTATTTCTAGTCCAACTGCCATATAACTAAACATGGAATCACACGAGGACCAATGTTATTCTATGGGGCTGTGGTCATGTCCAATTTATCACAGAGTCTATCCAAAGAAAAAAAAAATCACAGCATGATTTGTATCTGATATTCGGATTTCACTTGCCCGTGCAAGTCAATGAGTCTTTGGGAAAATCATAATGCACTCGGATGTCATCTGGGTGCAGTCCAATTTTCACAGACTGACAGAATGGTGAAGATGGAGAATTTTTTTTTTCAAACTTCTCCTCATCCTAGAAAATTGGGTCACACTATGATCGCACTCTGATCAAACTGATCAGAGTATTATTAGCATAATCGGCCCAATTCTCTCAGATGAGCAAAAATACACTGGTGTGACCCTAGCATAAAGTGATTTTTTGTCTACTTCTCTGCCTACTTTACATGCTACTGTACCGTGCTTCAGCTATGCAACCGCACTGATCTCATCTTACAATTTCCTGCCTATGCTTTGCAGATAATAACCTTTGTGATTGTATAGTGTATTAAAATGTTTTTTCCCTTCACTTTACTCTCCTGTATATACCGGAGATGACTGGTATTCGAAAGAATGTAGAGAGGTTTCCACAAAACAGAGCAGAAACAAACAGAAACCAGAAAAGACAATCTTGTATTCCCACCCCTGTGCAATGTGGGTGCAAATGTAAGGAGCAGGACAAAAAAGACCGGACTGGGTGTACCTCTTCCGTGACGGATCCGGAACTGTCAAGCCTGTCACCCATGTTGTACAGGGGAAAGCTTAAAACCCCGGACCGACCTTTGCACTCAGTGGCGGGGGGCGCGGCTAAGCTAAAAAAGCCATAGCGTGCGGGAAACCAGTGCGACTTGGCGGGAACGCACAGCGCGCAGACAGACAGTTTTGGTGCTCCGTCCCCTGATCGTCCAGACTGAACAGGCCCACACCACAGGGGCCCATTATCCTCACACAGAGACTGTCGACAGAATCTTGTTAAGTGCCCGCTGGCACCTATGACTGGGAGTGACAAAATCCCTGGTCAGAGACTAGACGCACGCGTGCTGAGACAGAGAACCCGGGTGACCCGCTGTGAACTGTATCCTGATTCACCCGTATACAGCTGCCGAGTTACAGTAAGCTCCAGCAGAGCCACAGACTACCCATGTTCCTGCACAGCAGCCTCTGTACCCAGGACTCTGAGGACTCACCGGATCCTCATCTGCCTCAGGACCACGCCGGACCCCTCACACCCCACTGCCTTGGCGCCACCGTTTGAACCTGGGACTCCACATTCTGAACGTAGTTGGACTGATAAGTCTATTGTTACTGCACTCCTCTTTAAAATTCCCTATTACTGTTGTACCCCATTTTGCATAATCTGTTACTCTCCTGTGTTTCCATTACCCTCTCTGTTATACTAAATCACTCATTAACCCCTGCTCTGCCTCCTGTCCGTTACTGCATCTTGCATCCTGCTCACACACTTATTAAACAGCCTTCCAAAACACGGTTGCCACACAGGGCCTTACTTCTGTGAGCCCTCTCTGACAGGCTACAGAGCCACACACGCACCTACCTGCCACCCTGGCAATGAAGGTCCAGGTGCTTTTTCTAAGATGTGGGCATTTATTCTTTCCGCTGCCATAACCGGCACTCTAGGTGGTTACTAAGTAGATGCAATTTCACGCACCAGTTTTACATTAATAGATCATCATACATTTCCCCTAATGTCGTCTGTCCTGGTGAAATGTTCTCATAAGAGAAAGAACAAGATGTTAATAAATGGATTATGATCAGTGTTTCTTTATCCCTTGTGCTTACAGCTATAAGATCACATCATCCCCTGTTATTTGGCACAAAACCATTAATATTCTCAGAGCGTTGTTGTCCTCTATTAGGGGAAACACAGGATGTGCAGCTGAGAAGCCGTCATTCTGCTTAGGACGTCCTGTGAATGTCTATTAGTTCTTCACTCTCCTCCAAAACAGCTTTGTCGGAGAAGGGACTTCTCATCGTCCCAGCACAAAATGAGTTATGATGAATTCATTTATTCACTTCAGTCATCTCACTCAGGGTGAAAAGTGTATGAACCATATTACTTGTGTTATACCAATGACCAGAGCACGGGTAATAATCTGACACCACGCTGACAACTTCCACCCTACATAAAGCTTGATAATAATGAAGTGACATGGTGTCAGATGGATTAATATCTTGTCATCGTGTTAAATAAAATGCTGCAGCAGGGAGACAATAGTGGAGGTTTTTAGTTTCTCCTCCAGAGCTGCATGCACCAGATTCATCAAGAAAAAATATAAATACATTAAAGCATTTTGTCCGGCTTCAGATGAAATGTCTGTAGTCACCCTAAGTGACTACAGACTTCCCGATTGTAATAGTGTGCACTGTCATGATTCCCCTGTAGTCCCTGCGTGGGTGGGTGTTCATGCCATTTCCATACTTGTGGTCACATGCCAACTAGACTCTTGTGCTTCTCTTAATTCTCTTTTATTGAGAAATGCTGGGTGATACTAGTCAGTATGTGACCACGAGTATGCAAAGCACATGCATGCATTCACGTGACCTCCCATGTGAGTGAGACAGGGGAACCGTGACAGTGTGAGTATTGCACACTGTCAGGACCCAGCAGTCTGCAGGCATATAAAGTGACTGCAGACATTTCTTCTGTGGCTCCATAACAATTTTAACATTTCCTACCCTTGTAGTCTATGCACTGTGGACAGACCTTGGGGGCAATACTCCCCTATAAAATGTAGGATGCAGGAAAAATATATCTTTGTACTGCGTTAGCCAGTAGATAGAAAAATATTAAAATCTGAGCGCCCTATGCCTGATGAAGAGACCCGAGTTGTTTCGAAAGCTGCTATTTGTTATCATCTTCTCAGTTAGCCAATAAAAGGTATCAACCACTGAGGACTCTCAAATTGTAATGTTTTTCCATAAACTGTAAACATTTATACAAGTTTTAGTCATCTCACTGCACAGAAAACCAGGACGGTTAACTTTTAATGCGGATTATTAATCTCCCTAAAATCCCCAGTAGCTTTTACAAACAGAAAATGTACATTGTTCCAAATCATTAGATAGGACCTCAACATAAATGACATCACTGTTTTCTGAAAAGGCCGTTGTCTCCATCTGTAATCAGTTTCACAGTTTATCACAAAGATGCATTGTACCCTATAATAACAAGCTCACTGATTCTTCTGGTTCTTAGCAGAAAAGAACGGCAAAATGAGTTCAACTCGTGATCACAGAACTCGGAAGCATAACTAAATTCGGAGTATTATTTTCCCCAACTTCTACCACTTTCTCGCTGTAACTAGATAATCAGTTACCAACTATTTTTCGGAGTACTGAAAATAGGTGTGCCAATGGGTAATACCATCTTTCCTTATAACATGTAAACATGGTAAGGAAAAAAAAAAAGAACATATCAGAATATAACAGGGAATAATGGGTGAGTGCTACTCAGGGCTATTCCCATTGCAGGGATACAAATAACGATAAAAAGGCAATATACAGTATAAAGCCGATGTCTATGTGACAGTCAGGTGGGAAAGGTCTGAAACAGCATAAGATGGGCAAACTAAGAAGTGATCATATGTAAGCTCACCAGTCTATGATGACAACTATTAATTAGCCGAGATGTGGCCTTACATGGTGCTAAAAGTTTACAAATAAGACATTTATTTGTTCCTGACTTTTTTGCTCTATCATAAACCATTTATAATAAATGTCATTTATTATGTATCACACATGTTGGAGTTGGGTTTGTCCTTCAGATCTAAAAATGTTTGTCTGCAACCAGCTTTTGTATGACTGGTTGTCATTAGGCGCCCATGTGTATGCATGAGCGGCCGTACAAGACACTCATCTCACACAGCTGCTTTGCTGATGGCTAATGTGGCATGGTGGAGGCCTCACCTGGGATCTGCACTGTTACTGCCCAGTCAGCACTTTACGCACATCAGTAGTGCTGAGCTTGGAACTTGCAGCTGTCCCTTGTCAGCACTGCAATGACATAGCTGTGTGCCGGGAAGTGCTCCTCTATCGAAAACACTGCAGACATCTGTTTTATTTTCGGGATCTTGCTGTGTTTTATTCATTGCACACAGTTGTTATGTGTGTGGTGCTGCGAAAACATCATTCAGTTTAATGAAGAAAAAGAAAGCCTGGAAACCTTGCAAACTTTCCTGATACGATTTTTTCAAACTACAGCTTCACTATTTAAAGAGAATCTGTCACCCCTCCTCTGGACGATTCTGACCTATTACTATGGGCATACAGGTAATGGAATGGTTAAACCAGTCTTACCTGTATGCCTCATAAGTGCCGTGTAGATGTTGAGACGTGTGGTGCCTGGAAGAAAGACCTGCCTCCTGACTTCACTATAATGGCACCTCCTCCCATCATCGTCACACTGACCTGTGATGTGCAGTGGCGGCGATGTAATCCCGCGCATGCGCTGTCCTTTGGCGTGGTTATGTGAACCTTATCTATCCTTCTATGGGCAGAGTCTTCATCGATCTTCTGCGCAGGCGCTGGTGAGTCACTGCAAAGTAGCAGAGCAGAGTCGGCGCCTGAGCAGAAGATCGATGAAGACTCTGTCCTTTGAAAGGCAGATAAGGTTCACATAACCTTATCCGACTGGAAGAGATCATTAACATATAACATTATAAATGAATTTCTCAAGATCTACACCCCAGCTATGAGGCATACAGGTAAAAATAGTTAAAGCATTCTATTACCTGTATGCCCATAGTAATAGCTTAAAATCATCCAGGGGGTGACAGATTCCCTTTAAAGCTATAGTCTAGTCTCATCACATATGTTTACTGCTCATGCTGTGTTCTCCCAAATTGGGAGTCCCCTTTCCCACTATTTCATTATGCGGTTTTCTGAATACTGTTCCACATCCATGGTGGCCAGGATGGTTCCTTCTGGTAGAGGACCTATTGCTGCTAGTTTATTCAATAGGTCAGTTGTGTCCTGAATGTAGCTGGGTGTATTCTTTACCATTGGTAGAGGGTATTCTTAAACCAACGGTAAAGAATACACCCAGCTACATTCAGGACACAACTGACCTACTGAATAAACTAGCAGCAATAGGTCCTCTACCAGAAGGAACTATCCTGGCCATCATGGATGTGGAATCTTTGTACTCCAATATCCCACACCAGGATGGATTAAATGCCTGCAAATTCTTCCTGGAAAACACAGAGAATTATGCTGATTCTGTGGTGAAACTTATAAAATTCATCCTCACCTGCAATTACTTTGAATTTGACAAGATCTATCTACAGGAGACTGGCACTGCAATGGGAAGTATAACGGCCCCACAGTATGCAAATCTTTTCATGGCCAAGCTTGAAAGCGTCTTTTGTCCTCGTGTCCCATCAGGCCTCTGGCCTACTACCGCTACATTAATGACATTTTAATCATCTGGCCGGAGTCTGAGCCACAGCTAAAGATGTTCCACGAACAGTTTAATCAATTTCATTCCACCATCAACTTGACACTCAACTACTCCTGTACTGAAATTAACTTTTTGGACACCATCATTAAGCTGCAAAACAATGAAATAGAGACATCCCTGTATCAGAAGCCAATCGACCATCCAACATACCTTAAATGGAACAGTTTCCATCCAAAACACATAAAAAACTCCATTGTCTACAGCCAAGCCATCAGATACAATCGTATATGTTCCAACCCCATGGATAGAGATGAACACCTTGGTCGCCTCAGAAAGGCCTTTTTGAATCATGGCTACCATCCAAGAACAATTGAAAACCAGATTACAAGAGCCACCAGAATATCAAGGAATCACCTGCTGCATTACAAAGCTACAGAAGAAAATAACCGGGTACCTCTAGTAGTTACCTACAATCCAAATCTGGAGGTGCTAAGGGGAGCTGCATGGAAATTACAACCTTTACTGCAAAAAGATGCCCGCTTACAATCCATTTTTCCAGATCCCCCACTACTGTGTTTTAGGCAGCCCCCAAATCTAAGAAGCATCATTGTCAAGAGCTCCCTGTCCTCTCCAACAGCTACAGGTACCTTTCCTTGCAACCAGAAAAAATGTAAAACCTGTCCATTTATAATGACCACGGTCAAGATAAAGATCCCCAATTCACATCAGGACTACAAGATACCAGGTACATTCAGCTGCGTCACTTCTAATGTGGTGTACCTAATTATTTGTACTAAATGTCCAACTGGGGGTCTGTATGTGGGGGAGACAGGGCAGAAACTGAGAACAAGGATGAACGCTCACCGCCACACAATAAGAGAAAAAAGAATGGATCTACCTGTGGCCAAACATTTTTGTATGCCTGATCATAGCACCATGGTCCTGAAATTACTTGTATTGAAAGGTAACTTCAAATCTCAGAGAGACAGGAGAATCTGGGAGTATAAACTTATGACAACCTTTGACACACTTCAGGAATGAATGTGTCACATGGATTTATGTCTTTTTACATCAATTAAGGCATTTGCACCTCAGACCTTGTGGGGCATCATAACACAGACCCAGACACCAATCAGAGGACAACAAAACATTCACTCCTAATCTAGGAACTTACCAATATTTATGGACACAACTGTTTATCACTCTCCCATAATGGCAGTTCTGTGCCGTGTTGTGTATAAATATGTGATTCTTCAGATGTTGTATTAGTCTATGCCTGATGAAGAGGCCTGAGTAGTCTCGAAAGCTTGCAATGTGTTACTTTTTCATGGCTAACTGAAAAGATGGTATCAACCCCTGAGGACTCTCAATTCTAAATATGTTTCTACCTACTGGCTAACACGGTACAAAGATATATATCTTTCCTGTATTAGCATGCTAAAGAATTTCCCTTTACTGAAACAAAGGTTCATAGGCCAACTCCTAAAAGAAAACCACAGAGCATTGTCCCTCCTCCACAAAACTTCACAGCCATCACAATGCCCTCAGTCAGGTAAAGTTCTCCTGGCATTTCGGAGAATCCCAGACTCATACATTGGACAGCTGGATAGAGAACCATTACTCATTATTCCCCAGAACACATTGCCACTAGACCAGAGTCCAATGGTGTCGTGCTGTACACTACTCCACCTGCGTTGTTTGGTGATGTCAGAATTGCATACAGCTATTTGGTCACAGAAACCCATATCATGAAGCTCCAGGCGCAGCGTTTTTATACATAGAAGAAGAGTATCCAGCTCACAATACAATTAGCCGTCCTCCGCTTACCTATTGAGGTGGAAGAGTGAGGGGTAATGGTAAAACCCTTTAAAATATCTCATCCAAAAAAACTCATTGTCAGATCCCACAGATTTTTTATTTGTCCCTTTCTGCTTTTGTACTGTTTCTGCCCTTTATGTATTTTAATATTTCATCTTTTCGTCATTTTGAAAGCACCATACTTTTTAATATTAAATCTATGATGTTATAAGTTTGTTCCTCGCTGCTCTGACAGTACCATCATCCTCAAATAGGGAAAGTATAACCTGGCTGTGTTACCCTGTGTATGCCAGAGTGCAATAAGTGCCCTTTTCAGGTGTTTGGGAAAGCTGAGTAAGCACGTGTGCTAGTGTGTCACCCAGGGTAGGTGGTTCGCTGGCCTAACAAAACGGCAAGGGATGGCAGTAAAAAGAGTGGTGTGGGAACTGGTTATGGGATGCATTTAGCTCATTGTCAGGATATTGCAATAATTTAATGGACAAGTGTGCATGAGAAGTGCCGTCCCCCGAGACAGTCATATCCAAGTCACGGGTGCAGCGAGTGGTTGGTGTTCGTGACAACAAGAAAAATGGAAGCAATTTTAATCCTATACACTCAGTCAGTGCCTAGAATTTTTTTTAATCCACAATGCACTCAGTCAGGTAAAATTCTCCTGGCATTTTGACAATCCTAGACTCATACATTGGACGGCCGTATGGAGAACCATTATTCATCACTCCCCAGAACACATTGCCACTGAGTCCAATGGTGTCGTGCTGTACGCTACTCCACCTGCATTATGTTTGGTGATGTCACAATTGCATACAGCTACTTGGTCATAGAAACCCATATCATGAAGCTCCAGGCGCAGCGTTTTTATACACAGAATAAGAGGATCCAGCTCACGAACAGTGAACAATATAATTCACAAAAAAGCATTAAACAAGATTATCATGGTGATGGTTACATGAAAGGAGACGGCGTCAATGCGTTTTGAGTGACTTATCACCCTTATTCATGAACATGATCACGAACAAGGGGGCTAGGTCACTCGAAACAAGTTGATGCTGTGTCTTTTCATGTAACCATCCCCATGAAAATCCTGTTTTAATCCTCCACTATGCACTTTTGTGAATAAAGATTGTTCACTATTCGTGAGCTGGATCCTTTTCTTCTTCTATGGATTACTTTCACGCTTTGACACCGTCACGCTTTCCAGGCTCCGAACAAACCAAAGATATACTGAACGGTGAGCTGGATATTTGTTTTATCTAGCAGAGTTTTATGCTGATGCTAATGCCAGAAATGGTTTTGAACTCTGCAGTTTTATGCAGTAAATGCATCAGTAATCCGTCATCCAGCTCTGTAAATTTACATGGTCTGCCAATTTGTGGTTGAGTTACTGTGGTTTGTAAATGCTTCCACATTCAATAATACTAACAGTTGATTGTGGATTATATAGGAGAGAAGAAATGTTATCAGCTGATTTGTTACACTGGTAACAAGATGTGGCCATCCTCGATTAGCTCTAGTAAACCAGGATGTCATTGGTGGACGGTGGTGACAGAAACTGTGGTATATGACCGCAGTGCCAACCCCTGATGACGTCCTGTTTCAAGAGGGGTGATAGACAAAGCAGAGAAGTGAGTGCAGCTCCAGCTTCCTGTGATGCCCTCTCAAGCAAAAAGACACAGGAAGTAACATAAAAAACACATATAGGAAATAGAAGGATAAGAAGAAGTGTCGGGTACATGATAATAAAGCTAATTACAAAAGTGGTTAGGGCTTAAAGATATGTATTTATAAGGGCTTTATAGGTATCAGACCAACTATTTAGGTTTCAACTCAGGGGGAGGAAGATGTAAGGTAGTGCATACCAGTCCTTAGTCTCCCATTTGGGGTTTATTAAACATTTTTATGTATTCTGGAGAAGAAAACAGGGAGTGTTGTTCATTAGCTACAGATTTATCAATTGTTTTACTGCTGTATATATCACACAACCTTCTTTTCTGCTAATTGCTGGACTGTTCCTACCATATAGGTGCACAATAACAATTATGTTCAGTATGTAGGCATTTTGTTTGTACAAGTGGTGGTGGGAGATGGTCTTTGTCTGTGTTTTTTTATAAAATGATGAAAGTTTAATTAAAAAATAGTAATTAAAAAAATGGAAGAATATAATGTATGACCGGCAAACTCTTTGATGTTAACGTTTTATAGCATTACATTTAGAATAATGCTTATCCCTTATGTTCAGGGCAGTGAAATAAACAAGATGCGTTGACTTCCCTTTTCGGTGACCTTGCTTGTAAGTGTACAGAATGTGAAATAACAGGAAGGGCACAGATTTGCATGATACAAGTATTAAGGAGGGCTTTTCTAATGTGAAAAGGGGATTAAAGAATAAGAATTGGCAAAAATTACTGTGCAGCTGTACAGCAGGTCTCAGGGGGGATTATGTGGTAGTTGTACCATATTTTACCACATATTTAATATATTTGGCTGTCATTCTCCAGACATATATAATCTCTTTACTGCTTTGATATGGTAACTATATAATAACTAAGTGATTTCTATGGTGATATTACATGTATATATTGATGCACATTCCACCCCATAGGGTGCTCTGTCCAGTCTGAAGATGTTCGGAGGGTAATAGGTCATTCACTTACTGGTTGTCAGACAGAATAACAAACGCCTCGTCTCCTCAGCAATGTCTGTGAATGTATGATGGGATGTCCGAATGTTTCTGCTTCTACAAGTGACAAGTGACCCTGAAGTCTCATAATGTTACCACTGAAAACAACTCCCAGAAATTCAGAAGGAAAAAGCTACTAAGGAAAAGTAAAACAGACTCATCCTGTGAAGGCAAATGCATTATACTTTGTAATGGCGATGTCAGCTTCTCACGCATCAATCACCATGCAATTCCTGTCATCACGCACTTGTCCGTCTCACATATATCAATGCCTGTTGGTCTTCAAATTGTTAACATATGTATTGGTTAAAGTTACTGTTTCTAGACTGCACTCCATGTACAGTATCAATAGAAATTGGAGAAAAAAATTGTAAAATGAATAAAAGCTAAAAAAAAACTAAAACAACACGGCAGGAGCCGCAGGGTACAGAACACTATCAACTTGCAGATTAACCCCATATATGCAGATTAACAGCTTTATTTTACATGACGGGTCCCCTTAAAGTTTCATTTACAGGATATGTCATAAAGTCCAATAGATGCAGGATGCACATAGGTGCTATAGAAAACATGGAGAGAAATGGGTATGCACAGCCGCCATCCTAAACAGCGTGCAACAAGGTATCTGTTCTCAAGGCAGAGTCAGGTCTCAATGGTGGAAACAAAATCTATCATGCCACATTTTGTTAATGTCATAATTATTCCAGATAGGACTACCCCCTTTAAATCATTATTTTAATTTATTTCGCTATAGATTTTCAGTGCATTACATTAATGCTTACCACATAGTGGTTGTTATAAATATTATAAATGTTTAGGCTTTTGTATTTCCATTGCACATGATCCATGATATTAGATTACAGTATTCTCCAGTTCAAGAAAATAATACGTGAAAAGCGTCCTATATTTTATTTTGGGTCTAAATGTTGGTAGCAGATACCTTCTAATTCAGATAATGAAGAGGGTTAAAAACAAAAAATATTGATCTTTTTTATTTAGAATTGAGAGTCCTCAGTGGTTGATACCTTTTAATGGCTAACTGAAAAGATGGTAACAAATTGCAAGCTTTCGAGACTACATATGTCTCTTCATCAGGAAAAGACTAAAACAAATTCTGAAGAATCACATATTTATGCACAACATAGTATAGAAAAAAAAGAGGGGAAAAAAAGGAGGGCATCTTATTTATGTCACTTCAATTGTACTGCTGCCCTCTAGGGGACAAAACTCACATATGCAGAGAAAAGAAAATACAATACAAATAGATGGCAAAATACTAATTTACAAGTGCAACGTTAAAGTCTATATTTTCTCAGATACTAATGTACAATGTTGTGATAAATTATTTTCTACTAAAATGATACATTTTCATATATTAAATACTTCTATTTGCAAATCTGCCCCAATGTAATGTACTGTTGACATTGCATCCATTTATTAGCATCAGATGCCCTGAGCCAGGGATACTGTGCTCACATAATTAAGTAATTTTAATATATCTATATATAGTGATTTACTTGCTACTTTACCCAGAAAAATTGCTGTGGTTTCTAAAAGAGACAGTCGACCATACTGAAATTTGCACTGTAAATACCTTGTTTCATGAGAAGTGAGAGTGCAATGAACCTTAGCGACAGCAATGAGAAATATTCTCACTCAGAGTGGCCTCACCAACTTGTTGCCGCTCCAGTATTCTCTACTACAAGTTAGATTTGCTGCACACATTTCTGTTTGTCTCCGGACATAGTAATGTTTTTTGTGTCCGTCGAAAAAATGGACAGCGATGGATCTGTTGCCATCCGTCATTTGCTCGAATGGAAGCCTATGGGCACCGGATCCATCAAATGACGGAATCCAGCGACAGATTCTGTTTTTTTAACTGAGCATGCTCCGATCCAAATAGCCAGATCCGCTAGTCGGATCTGGCGAATAAACAGATACATCGCATCAGTTTTTCACAATCTGCGATGGATCCATCGAGCCAACGGATTGTGACTGATAGCAAAAAACTGATGTGTGAAAGCGGCCTTATTGGAAAACAGAGTCCTTAAAGAGGGGCCAAAGTGAGCTTCTAAAAAAGTTCTCATTTCGAAATCTGCCTTCCAAACCGTTTATTCTGTCATTGGTAAATAAGCTGAAACGTACAGAAATACTACTGAATAGGCATGATGGCGGAAGTCTGAAAATGTCTGAAGAAACAATTCAAGATATAGACAAAACAGAACTCATCATCTTTCCCCCATCTCGCGTATCCCCCTACCTGATCTGTCTATTATAGTAAACGGCATCACGCTCTCTCCTGCACCTGAAATCTGCTGCCTCGGGGTAACCCCTGACTCTGCCCTGTCCTTCAAACCGCACATCCAAACTCTTGCCACCTCCTGTCACCTCCTACTCAAAAATATTGCCAGAATCCGTCCCTTCCTCACTCCACAATCTACTAAAACTCTTGTGCATGCCCTCATCATCTCCAGACTCGATTATTGCAACACCCTCCTCTGTGGCCTCCCCGCTAACTCTCTTGCACCACTCCAGTCTGTCTTCAACTCTGCTGCCCGACTAATTTACCTCTCTCCTCGCTACTCCCCTGCTTCTCCCCTCTGCAAATCCCTCCACTGGCTCCCAATTCCCCAACAAATCCAGTTCAAACTACTAACACTGATTTTCAAAGCCATCCACAACCTGTCCCCTCCCTATATCTCTGAACTAATCTCCCAATATCTTCCCTCACGTAATCTTCGATCCTCCCAAGGCCTCCTACTCTCCTCCACACTTATTCGCTCCTCACACAACTGCCTCCAAGATTTCTCCCGAATATCCCCATCCTCTGAAATTCCACGCCTCAACACGTCCAATTATCCACCACCCTCGGATCCTTCAGACGGAACCTGAAAGCCCATCTCTTCAGGAAAGCCTACAGCCTGCAATAACCATTCTGCCACCTCACCACCACCCGAGCTGCCGCCTCACCACCACCAGAGCTGCCACACCCTCGACCTTCTGTCTCTTCCCCATTATCCCGTAGAATGTAAGTCCGCAAGGACAGGATCCTCTCCCCTCTGTACTAGTCTGTCATTGTAAATTTGTTTACTGTAAATGAAGCGATGGCCCGGGGACCACCACGGTGCAGGAGACTACTGTACACAAGACGAGGTGCAATCAACAAAGGATAGATTTATTGGGAGACAGGGAATGGAGGGGACATGGAAGATGCAAACAGGAATTTACAATAGCAAAAGATAATGCACATGAATCAACTTGTCTGTAAAACAGCACGATACTTCAACAATTACAAACTCAAAATCTATCTCACCAGCCACTGTACACAATGAAACATATATCGATGCTACTCTGTACATAGCCTCCCTGGCCTTTACTACTCAGGCCACACGGCTACCGTGCTCTAGCTACTGAAGTCTGCACTAGACCCTAGCTGGTGCACCAGGCAGGAACAGACTCACGGTGATGTTGGGGACACAGGTCCAGTCCCAGGGGGCCCCAAAAGTCCACAACGGTGGTGCGCACGGATTCCTATCAGCTCTGCTAAGCGTGGTCTTCTCCTTGCTCCTGGAGACCGTAAGTCCCCTTCCAAGTATCTTCGTGGCTTCACAAACCAGCGCAGAACAGCCACCCTTTGCTGTATCCGGGAAAGTCTCTCTACCAAACGCAGTTCGTCTCAAGCTGTGAAATCTTCCTTGCAGCCTACGGCTCTTCCTTGCAGACAGGCCAGAAGACAGGCCAGCACACAGTTTACACAGTTCACACAGTTCCCTCTAGAAACTTCTCTCTCTTCTCCCTGGAGACTTCCTATCTCACACGCAGTCCAGGCTCAACTCCTCCCCTCAAGCTAGGGCAGTTCATCTTACAGCCTAAAGCAGGGGAAAAAGCAGAACAATCCATCTCACACCAGACAAGGGGGTGCAGTCTCTTAAAGTGACAGGGTGTTCCTTACTGTGCATAACAGCACCACCCTCTTACATGCCTCCCTTCTTAATGATGGTCGTCCTCGGCCATCACAGCTTCAGGAAAAAAGTATAATTGAGGAGACAACAAGGGTATACAGACAGACAGAGCACACTGTTCTACATATCGGACTGGTGGAACCCTTGCATTAGACCTCTGGGATCTCCGAAGCTCTTGGCTGTCAGGCAAGGCTTGACTATCTTCCAGAGGAACACTTGTTGCAGGGGACATTGTGAGCTCTTGTCTGGTCTCATCCTCACATGGCGGTACTGGTACATCCATGGGATTACCGTTTCTGGGCGGCTGAGGACCCCCTACTGTGTCAGGGACGGTCCACCACTCCTCATCGATTTGGCCATCAGGCATGACAGATTCAGGAGGTGGAGTGGCGCCTTCAGGCGACAATGGCGTAGAACAGACCTCAGACCGGCAAGGCCGCAGCATATTTCTGTGAAGTATTCTAGGGGCGGATGCCCCATTCTCAATCTGTACCTTGTAGACAGGGCCGTTAGCATACACTCTCTCGATAACCTTGTACGGCTGTACTTCCCATCTCTCACTTAGTTTTCCCTTGGGGCGTTTCTCTCTGACCAACACTCGGTCTCCAGGTTGGAGCGGTAACTCTTGAGTCGGTTTGCGGGCCGCATGTTCCTTTTCTTGCAGTTGCTGACCCGCCAACCGCCGTATCATTTGCAAACGTTGCCGACGCTCTTTCACCCATGCGGTGACATTTCGCTCCATCAGCTCCGCAGTTTGTATGGTCTGGAAGGGTGCCCTCTGTTCAGTACTCTTAATGAGGTCACATACTCGACACTGCCGGCAAACCTCTTCCACCACAAGCTCCAACCGGGGGCAATACACATACCGCTGCAACCATTGGTAGGTCTTTGTGGGGCCGAAGTGCGCTCCGAATTCATGGGCTTCTTTAGCTACTTCTTGAGCCATTCTTCCTGGGATGACCACTTGCCACCTTACTTCCATATCCTTTGGCTGTTGCCTCTTACGATATAGTACTGACTCTCGCACTTCCAGTCTTTCCCACTGGTGCAACACACTCCTCGTTTCAGAGTCCAGATTTTCTCTCTCTTGTTTGCCAGGCTTCCGTTTTTGCGTTACCCACCACTTCATCAGTCTCAGCCCTTCGTCTTCATCCTGAACGTGCCCCCATTCTTCATTGGTTCTCCCCAGGGACCGAGGTAATGTGCAGGCCTCCCTTCTTGACTGGGCCACAACCATTGGAGTCTTGAACTTATTGAAGTCTGGGGTTTCCTCCTCTTCGAGTTGCTCGTCAAGATCCCCCACTGGGGTCTCCACTGGCACTCTTGACAGCCCATCCGCATTTGCGTTTTGAGTAGCCGAGCGATAGCGGATGGTAAAGTCGAACTTGGACAGGCGAGCCATCCACCGTTTGGTAAACATAATCTGATCGAGTTCACGTAGGATATTCATTCCCAGTACTACAGGCACATCTTTCTTGACAGGCTCAGGGACGAGTAGGATCCCTTTTCTTCCAACTACTTGTCCACAGATTCGAATATTCATCCACACGACCCCTGTGACCGGAATCGGTTGTTGGTTGGCAGCAAACAAGCGAATCAATGTCTCCTTTTCTGGCTTGGCCAGGTTCTGGAAATGCTGCTTGAAGCACGCTTCTGACATCATTGTCACTTGTGACCCGGTATCTACCAGGCAATCCACCAGAACTCCTTCAAATTCAGCACGTAGGATGGGGCTCCCAGCGATCAAGTGTTCATTATGATATGGAGCGGCCTCTCTTCTCGCCTCCCCCGCAGAGTGCCGCACTACTGCGGGGGTTGGTAGTTTAACGGCGGCTCCCACTGGCCTTGAGTATAGTTCCGACAGTCTCTGGCAAGGTGCCCCCGTCCTCCACACTCCCAGCATTGCATGCCTCCTCCTCGCCGAAGGGTACTTCGAGCCTGTCCTCGTGCCGCCGATGCCTGACGGGAGGGGGCCTGTTCCCACTGATCCCTTGTCGATCGGGCCGAAGAATGGTTGTATGAGTATGGTGGGTCAGTTCCTTGTAGTTCCCCCACTCTCCGCTCCATCTGGGTCAGTTTCTCTTGCACGTTAACAAGGGACCGCTGCAAATCTTGCACTCCCTGGACCAGCACATCTTGATGGTTTGGGTCCCCTCTGGAATTGGCGCCCTGGACACGTATCACTCCAGACGCATAGCTTTCTTCTTTACTTCGGGCCACTGTTTCCCCTCTGGAATTGGCGTCCTGGACATGCATCACTCCAGACGCGTAGCTTTCTTCTTTACTTCGGGCCACTGTTTCTGCCAGGACTTGACGAAACGTAAGGGCTGGATCTGCCCGGACCCGTTCTGACAGTGCCTGCCTCAAGGATGTGCTGTGTAGTCCCAGAATGAACTGCTCCCGGAGTATCCGGTCTTTAGAGCCCATGCCGCCAAGTCCATCTGCCTCCTTTCTCTGCACCTCTTCAAACACTTCCTGCAGTACCGTTGCATACTGAGAAATTCCTTCCTCTTCCCGCTGCAGCCTAGAGAAAAATTTGGCGCGAAGATGTCCCGCGCTAGCGGTCTCACCGTAGATCTCTTCCAGGAACTTCACTAGCTCCTTCAGGGTACTGCGGGTGAGTTCTGGTTGTAGGCAGATGTTTCTGCGGGCTTCCCCCTCTAGGGCAGTTAAAGCAATGTCCACTTCAAGGACTGGGCTTATGTTATAAATCTTCAGGGTGCATTGCAGCCGGGACACCCAGTCGGACAGTGGCATATTTTTGCCGTCAAATTTTGGGAGCACACTAAGTATGGTGCCCATAGGGAGTGTCCTTGCAGGGGTTCCACCAATGCCCACAGCATCTCCATTAACATTAGCATTCCCGCCATTGCTGTCTGCTGCCTCCATCTTGGTGACAGTACCCTGCTCGCAGCGCCACTTGAAGCGATGGCCCGGGGACCACCACGGTGCAGGAGACTACTGTACACAAGACGAGGTGCAATCAACAAAGGATAGATTTATTGGGAGACAGGGAATGGAGGGGACATGGAAGATGCAAACAGGAATTTACAATAGCAAAAGATAATGCACATGAATCAACTTGTCTGTAAAACAGCACGATACTTCAACAATTACAAACTCAAAATCTATCTCACCAGCCACTGTACACAATGAAACATATATCGATGCTACTCTGTACATAGCCTCCCTGGCCTTTACTACTCAGGCCACACGGCTACCGTGCTCTAGCTACTGAAGTCTGCACTAGACCCTAGCTGGTGCACCAGGCAGGAACAGACTCACGGTGATGTTGGGGACACAGGTCCAGTCCCAGGGGGCCCCAAAAGTCCACAACGGTGGTGCGCACGGATTCCTATCAGCTCTGCTAAGCGTGGTCTTCTCCTTGCTCCTGGAGACCGTAAGTCCCCTTCCAAGTATCTTCGTGGCTTCACAAACCAGCGCAGAACAGCCACCCTTTGCTGTATCCGGGAAAGTCTCTCTACCAAACGCAGTTCGTCTCAAGCTGTGAAATCTTCCTTGCAGCCTACGGCTCTTCCTTGCAGACAGGCCAGAAGACAGGCCAGCACACAGTTTACACAGTTCACACAGTTCCCTCTAGAAACTTCTCTCTCTTCTCCCTGGAGACTTCCTATCTCACACGCAGTCCAGGCTCAACTCCTCCCCTCAAGCTAGGGCAGTTCATCTTACAGCCTAAAGCAGGGGAAAAAGCAGAACAATCCATCTCACACCAGACAAGGGGGTGCAGTCTCTTAAAGTGACAGGGTGTTCCTTACTGTGCATAACAGCACCACCCTCTTACATAAACGATATCTATAACTCTGCATGTAACCCCTTGTCATGTACAGCACCATGGAATTAATGGTGCTATATAAATAATAATAATAATAATAATAATAATAATAATAATAATAATAATAATAATGTCAAACAGCAACTTCTGGCATCTCCAAGTAAATCGTTGCACAGGTTTTTCCAGGAGACAAGCATGTCGTATTCCCCATCTCAACGAGCGGCCAAGAAAGGACGTGTTCACCCGTACATGGTCACTGTCAATCAGAAATTAAAAGGACCCGATCAAGAGAAAAGAGCTAGTTAAGAAATTCAGGCTATGACTCCAGACATCCTACAGAATACATTCAACCATATGGAACGGCACGGGCAGGCATGCTAGGATGCGAACAGTGAACATTTTCAACAACTTCTTTACAACATCAGTTTCTCATGAACCAATGTATGTACAGTCCAAATTTCAGTAAGATAGATAGTCTGTTTTAGAAGTTACAGCAATTGTTCTGGGTGAGATAGCGAGAAATGTCTATAAATTATGTGTAATAATGAGAAATGACACAGGGAAAAGTATTGAACACACTTACTGAAATCTCTTTACTACTTCGTACAAAAGCTTTTGTTGGTGATGACAGCTTCAAGACACAGTCTTGTCTAAATGTTGAGCAAACTTTAAACCCGCTTGAACATGTTCTTTGCATGACTCTTGCATGGTGAACGTGCATACATGCCATGGAGGTTGAGTGGATTACTTATCGTTTTCTAATAAACAACTGTACCTGCAGGTTCCAGGTCTTTCTTTATCTCCCCACAGGTGCTCCTTGCTTTTTTTGACAACTCTTGTGATAATTCGTTTCACTCCTGTGTTTAAAATCTTCCAGGGAGCAATGGTGAAATATTGTTCTTTCCACTTCCAGAATATGGCCCCAACAGTGCTCACTGGAACCTTCAGTTGTTCAGACATTCTTGTGTAAGCGGTCATGGTTTCATCACTGACTATGGCCTATGGGCAACATGGTGGCTCAGTGGTTAGAACTGTAGCCTTGCACCACTGGGGTCCTGGGTTCAAATCCCACCAAGGACAACACCTGCAAGGAGTTTGTATGTTCTCCCTGTGTTTGCGTGGGTTTCCTCCTAGTTCTCTGGTTTTGTCCCACATTCCAAAGACAGGCTGATAAGGAATTTAGATTATGAGCCCCATTGGTGACAGTGATGATGATGATGATGATGTATGTAAAGCACTGTGGAATATGATAGTGCTATATAAGCAAAGCATAATAAAAAAAAATAATAAATAGGGACAGTGTGAGAGACAGCTCAGCAGCCCTATGGGATTGTGGTGTGCTGGACTGTCAGTTTTGTGACAGTCCAGTCATGCAATCTGATCCTAGGCCGTGCTGGGCTGTCAGCATTTTGATTGACAGCCCTGCTGTTTAATCTGGTCTAGTCTGCGGGCATTACCCCAGGTGTCACTTGTCCTCTAATGATTTGCAAGGTATTTAGCTGGCTTGTTGTGAGCAGCAGGTTGTCAGTAGTAGCTTTGCTTTAGGTATGTTTGCTTGCTCTATGTCTGACTTCTGAACTTGCTGATGACCTAGGATTTGTTGTAACTATTCCTGTGAATAATCCCTTATACTTTTGACACTCTCTGACTTCAGGTATCTGACCCCGGAATTGGCCTCTGGCTGTTTTTATGCTCCCTTGTTTTGACGTATCCTTCTGTCATTTGACCCAGGACTGTTACCTGACCACGCCTTTGTCTTACCCTTTTGTACTACGAGCCCTCATGGTATCGGATCACGGACCTCCTGACTTCCCTGTCTCACGGCTTGCCTGTGATTCGTGACTCAGCATCACATAACCAATGTCATCACGAGTATGTTTTGCATCAATAAGGTTGCGAAGGTCTGGAAACAGCTTATTGGTTTTACTCATCACGAGTTGTTTCTTCTGTGGCATCTTGGTAATGAGACACCTTTTTTTTAGTCAATCAGTTGCACCAGCTGATATTATTTTTCACTAAATGGCAAGATTGCTTTCTAAATACTAATAGATTTCAGCTGGTGTCCTGACTTTCAACAGCTTTTTGCACCTCACTATCTTCATGTGTTCAATATTTTTTCCCTTTTCTCATTATTACAGATAATTAAGGCATCTATGGTATGATGTCTTTGCCTGTGTGGATTGGATGAGGGTTTTTTACTGACATCTGGTGAGAATTTCATGTCAATAGCACCTTTAGAAATATATTTAATTAGAAAATTGGTGACGTTCAATATTTATTGCACCCATTGTATATATACATTTAAATTGCAACAACAAAAAGAAAAAGTCATGGAGGTATGGAAATCACAGGATTGATAGACATGTTAATTATATGCAAAATTATGAAAAATGGAAACAAAATTTTCAAAACATCTACATCTATTCAGTATCAAGTATGAGTACCTTGAACAGAAATACACACACTTACACTCCTTGTCTGCTATCAATGATTGTCTAAGGAAGATCCTGCCATGCTGAATACACTTGGGCACTCAAATCTTTAAGTAATGATGTCCCAGATGTGCTGTAAGGGAGACAAGTCTGTAGCCACTACAAGCTGTAGTAGCACGTTTTGTCCTTGGAAGCTGCTCACAGCATGAATTGTGTGGAAAACGGCTCCTGGGATACTTTGGAAAAAAGGTCATACCACTGCCTGGACAACCAAATCAGTGTAATGCCAAACTGCTAGTGTACCTAGAGTAAAGACTAGAGGATTCTGTCTACAGTACATCTCCCCACACCGTAATCCTTGGAGAAGGACTGTTGTAATGTTATCTCATTAAGGTCTCTTCATAGAGTCACTCACATAGTTTTCAGACCAAACTCAGGATATCATTGCATCCAAGATAAAAACGTCACTCATCGCTGAAGAGGATAGACCTTCTTTCCTCCCTTCATTGTTCTATTAGAGTTTCCAATGTCATTGGTCCAGGGGTGGGATTCAAATTTTTAACAACAGGTCCTCTAAGTCGCGGCGGCCGTAATTTTGGCCACGCCCATTTTCAATAACCCCGCCCATACTAATAACTTATTAGTATGGGCGGGGTTATTGAAAATGGGCGTGGCCACACATTATGCTCCATACTGTATAATGGCCACACATGATGCTCCATACTGTACAATGGCCACACATGATGCTCCATACTGTATAAAGGCCACATATGATGCTCCATGCATACTGTATAATGGCCCCCCCTCCCATCATGTATGCATGGCTCATCTCCCCCTCCCTATATGCATAGGTAACTCACCCCCCCCCGTATGCGTGGCTCATTTCCCCCTCCCTGTATGCATGGGTGGCTCAGGCACTGGCTCATCTCCCATCCCCCCTGTATGCGTGGCTCATCTCCCCCTCCTGTATGCATGGGTGGCTCAGGCACTGGCTCATCTCATGGGCCACGCATACAGGGGGGGGGATGGGAGATGAGCCAGTGCCTGACCCACCTATGCATACAGGAGGGGGAGATGAGCCACGCATACAGGGGGGGGGGATGAGCCACGCACTGGCTCATCTCCCCCCCCCCCCCCGGCGTATGCATGGCTCATCTCCCCCCCCCCATATGCGTGGCTCATCGCCGGCTCCCCAGTCCCATCTTGTATCATGGCTCCCCGTCCACCGCGGACCTCCTACATGCTCGCCGCCGGCTCCCTTCATCCTCCCTGGCTGCCTGGAATGATTCATCATTCATCCCGACGCCCCCCCCCCCCATGCGTGGCTCATCGCCGGCTCCCCGACGCTCCCAGTCCCATCTTGTATCATTCATGGGCATGGCTCCCCGTCCTGGCCGTCCACCGCGGACCTCCTCCTCCCCGCCGGCTCCCCCGTCCTCCCTGGCTGGAATGATTCATACTCACCTGTCTCTGAGTCACCTCACAGGCTCACACACTGCGTAGCAGAGGAACGGAATCCTCCACCTCGCTCTGTCCCTGCGCAGCACTGCACCGTCCTCCTCGTCCTGTGTGAGCGCCGCGGTCAGGTGGTAACGGTCATTTAAGATGATGAATATTCATGAATATTCATCACCTTAATGAGGCGGCACCATGTGACCGCTCACACAGGGCGAGCTGCAGTCGTGCAGTCGCTGAGAGCAGACCAGCCGGCACCGCTGGAGCAGGTGAGGTGAGTATGACACAGGGAGCAGGAGGCATAAGCGGCGACGGGGGTGGGATTTTCAATTACCGGAACGCTGGCAGATAGAAATTTTAGTAAACGGCTGCCCCGTACCGGGTCGTACCGGCTGAATCCCACCCCTGCATTGGTCATACCTCCAGGATTATGGTATATGGAGGCATAATGTAGCCTTCATTCCAGGTACACCAGGTCGGAATTACATTGATTTGGTTGTGGATCCCATCATACGGACATTTCTCCAAAGTTTCCCAGGAGAAACCATGTCAAACCACATGTCCCTGTTGGTGTGAGCAGTCTACATGGTCTAAACGTACTACCATGCCCTAAATGTACCAACATGGCCAGCAGCATCTTGGGGCTTGTCTCCAATTCAGCACATCTGGGACATTATTGGTTGCGAATCAGAAAAAGTGCTACCAGCAGCGGATCTTGATGATTTGCATGCTCAAGTACATGCAACATGGCAGAACCATTAATGTACATATACATTATAAACATATACATCACTCCTCAACATTGTCATTGAAAATTCTCCGCTATTTACATTTGGGATTTTGTTAAAATAACTAAGTTACTTTTACCACTATTGAGGAAATAAACAGGGGATTTGACAGATCTATAGAAAAAATGCCTAGACTTTCCTTTGCATTATTTCATATAGTGTTTCAAGTGACCCAAGACATTCTAGCTTAACCTACATAACCCCAGGAAAGATTTTGGTTCATCATATTCAACATATTTAAAGAGGAACCTAAGAGAGGAGTACATGATAGGTTCAATTTCATACAGATCCTCTATTAAAAGGTCAGTGTAGACCAGTGATTCTCAAACTGGGTGCCCAGACTTGAAGCATAGTGCACTTGTAGTCCTATTGTGGGTGGAATTCCTATGGTCTCCTTTAATAACTGCAAGATAAGGATTGGCTTTCTTTTAACTTTGTGTCTAACTCACCATTTTTAAAGAGGTTGTCTAACACTTAGACAATCTTTTCTTAAATGGCCCTATTGAAATTCAAAACAACTCATCTTCAGCCCCCACCCCCACACCGTTCCAGTCAAATTTCCATTTTTCAGTTGATGGAACTTTATAAGGGTTTGTTATTTTGAGTGGCGATCTGTGAGTTTTATGTACCATTTTGTACATATGAAGTTTAAATAATAGTGGTATTGCTTTTTTGGCATTAAGGCGCATACTATTTGTGTTAAATCATTTTATATTTTGATAGATCAAACTTCTATAGTATTTTTTATACTCTTAAAAACATTTTTTTTTTACTTTAGCGGTAACATATTACAGCTGACTATGGCTTTCGCTGAAGAGTCTCAGTGAATACAATGTTAGGCAGCCTGAGTCTGTCTGTTCTGCCTCCTGTTTGTTATAGGTTTCTTCCTCTCATCTCTTACAAGCAGGAGGCAGGGTGAGCAGTGTGAAGTCGTATGGACTCAGCTACTATATCATTGCTTTCTAACACATGACAAAAAATATTCTAATACTTCCCGACATCTGTCATACATGTATAACACGATGATAAACATGGCTCAAAAGCAGAGCTGGCTTCATTAGCAGCAGGCGTCAGCTGTAAAATACAGCCGAAATCCTGCTGAAATGGCTGTAACAAGTGCTTGCATTGATAGTGGCCATTAAATCCCTTAGACATTGCTGTCAGTAGCAACAGCAGCATATAGATGATTTCTTGAGAGCTGAGACTCCCCCTTTAACTCCATAGGACCCCACAATCTCCATGAAAACCACAGGTAATGTCTTTGGAGGCAGCCAGCTATGGCAGCCTTTCAGACCATGCTATTATTTTAGTGTGCAAAAACAGTAAAATATAACAAACTACAGTATATAACCCTGGCGTCTCTGTGAACGTATTGACAGGAAGAATAAAGTTATCACTTTTACCACACGGTGAACAGCGTAAAACGATGTAAAAAAAAAAAATTCTGAATTGTTATTTATTTGTTCACTCTGACTTCTAAAACTAAAAATAGAAATAAAAAGTGATTAGAAAATGTTATGTAACCCTTACTCCCATCAGTCATTTTTCTATGGAAAAATACATTTTCCATGTTGCTGTAGTTGATAAGTGCTGGAAAAGGTTATATGACTCCCAAAGACCAATCCAGGAA